>NW_028317931.1:1535000-1885000 GCF_062004578.1 Staurois parvus | reverse complement strand
TTCAAATCCCACCTGCCTGGAGTTTGCATGTTATCCCTGTGACTGCGTGGGTTTCCTCCCACACTTCAAAGACATGCTCGTAGGTTAATTGGCTTCTGTCTAAAAAATTGTCCCTAGTATGAATGTAAGTTAGGGACCTTAGATTGTACACCCCTTGAGGGTTAGGGACTGATGTGAATGTACAATATATATGTAAAGTGCTGCATAAATTGACAGAACTATATAAGTACCTGAAATAAATAATTCTGAATAGCACTTAAAGCAAGTGGAGATGGAAAGAGTAAAAAAATAATGTAATAATGCAAAATGACAATGTTAATACTGATAGTGGATACACATTCTCTTATGAAATCATGCCAAGGTTGATCAGTTTTATTTATGGCTGTCTCAGATACGTCTGTGTGCGCCAATCAAAAATCCTGCAGCTGAAAATGACAGCCAGAGAATTAAAGTGGCAATAAACACAAAGCTAAAAATTTGATATACTGGACCTTACCAATCATTAGATGTGGTGGCTGCATTAGATTTATTTTCTTGTGTTTTTTTCCCTCTGTTTTCACCCGGTAATCTGGCCAGTAACATGGCTCTATTAGTGAGACACCATACTGCATGAATGAGCACAGGAGGCACAGCGGACCGCAACACTGGCAGTCTGTGGGGTGGGGTGCTAACTGCATTAGCAGATTTACGGTAAAGTGGTTCTAAAGGCTCAAGGTTTTTCACCTTCAGTCTCTGCTGTCTGGGGACTCATTGGCTCACACAACAGCGAGAGCCCATTGGCACCCGCTGCTGTCAATCACAGCCAGTGAGGCAATGAGGAGAAAGCAGGGGGGGCGGTGCCAAGCCTCAGCTCTATGTATCTTACAGATAGCACGCAGCGTTGCCCCCCAGCGCAATCAGCTTTTCCTGGGGGCACTGCTTGACAGTGACCAGCGGGGTCCCGAAAAGAGGAGAATCGGGGCTGCTCTTTGCTAAACCACTGCACAAAGCAGGTAAGTGTAGACATGTTTGTCATTTTAGTGTCACTTTAAACACACTAACTAAATGAAGCCAAACTCCAACTCACCCTTTATAATAATTTACAGCAAATGTGTTTTTCCCTTTTGGGATAACGGTTTTACATGAATACATAAGCGCTGATTATTCTAATCATATCAGTGTTAAATGGTTTGTCTCATCCATGTAACCGGATACATTCTGCTGAAGAGCTTGAGCTTTTGAAAAACAACAAACTCGATGGCTGGATCACCAGATGAAAATAGAAGAAACGGGAAAAAAAATAAAATTGAATACGGTCATCACATTTAAGAATCGGTACGCTGCAAAATAAAAAATATTTTTGCTTTGAGGTTTAATACTGCTTTACAACTTACTAGCAACTAAGGAGTGAACCATCAGACTAGATGATGAGCGGCCACATGTACCAAGAGCTTATATCAGTAACATATGCACAAATGCGTGAAACTTAAATTCAATGGCTTCATAGACGTTCTGTATCAATATGCCTGAAGAAGGACTTTCTGGGGTGGCTTTACTCAAATAGACTGTGCACTACACTTTTTGAACAGAAGGGGAGCCCTGGCTGGTAGGTTGGTTTAGTAAACTATGCTGCTATACCTATATGGGACAGCATAGTGTGCTTTTTGTAAAGCTGAACTTACCCATGAACTTACAGTCATCTTTAGAGTTAGGAAAAAACTCAGATGACCTAACCGGAGCACCCATAACTGTTCATGCAAGTTCTGCTTGTGGTGCTAGGATAGATTTACTAAACGAAAACAGACTGTGCACTTTGCAAGTACAGTGGTACTCTGCAAGTGAAGTTGTTCCAGAGCTTAGTAAATGAAATGACACTTCCCTTTGCAAAGAATACCCAATCAAATGCAAGGAAAATTAAAAAACAGCATTTTTGCACAAGATTGGATGATGGAAATCAGCAAGCTCCCCCACATTTACTAAGCTCCGGAGTAACTGCATTTGCAAAGTGCACAGTCTATCTGCCATGGGGGAAGGAAAGAAAATCAAATCATCTATGGGTTGCCTTAGCTATTTAGGAGGAGGAATCAATACCTATACAGACTTTCTGACACCAAGGATGGGATTATCTAACTAGAATAGGGCAGGGGGGGTCCACAACTGTCACACCTCGAACCCTATTTTGGACAATCAAATTCTATACATTCCATGGGGATTGGAAGGTGTCTGTGCTATCTGTGTGGATACAAATGCTGGGGTAACTTTGACTTCCTAGAACTGAAGAAGTGTAAAAAATGTCATCAATGTAACAGAACAAGTCCAGTTGAATGTGATTAATTATTCCTAGTTAGTTCTGATAAACTAGGTTCAAAAAGGCTTCACATAGAAGCAGGGGCGGACTGACAACTCATGGGGCCCCCGGGCAATAGGAGATCTTGGGGCCCCTGTGTCCTTGCCCAAACTCAAAAAAGCCTATGAAAAAGGTACCAGGGGTATCTCATGGGGCCCCCTACTGACCCCGGGCCCTCGGGCAGTGCCTGAGTTTTCAAATGGTCAGTCCGCCCCTGCATAGAAGAAATATGGTAAATCAAGCATTTCAGTTACTGAACTCCTGCTACAAAAAAACAAAAAAAAAACAATGTGTTCTACTAAGAATCACTGTATCCACTGTTTGCCCATACCAACCAAACATCTTCCAATAGTTAGTTCTGCATTGTAGTATTCAACAACAGAACAGGATTCTAACTGGTTACAATGTGCAACCAGGGGCAGACTGACCATTTGGAAACTAGGGCACTGCCTGAGGGCCCGTGGTCAGTAGGGGGCCCCATGAGATGCCCCCGGTACCTTTTTCATAGGCTTTTTTGAGTTTGGGCAAGGACACAGGGGCCCCATGATCCCCTATTGCCAGGGGGCCCCATGAGTTGTCAGTCCGCCCCTGTGTGCAACAAGAAATTTTTGAGCCGTTGGTCACTGATTATAAATCAATAGTGATCAGTAATGACTTTTCTATATAGAAAAAGCTTGACTTTGTAAGAATAAACAACACATGGAATACAATCTTCCAGTTTCACAAATTACTTACAGGTGGCAAGCTCATTATTTGACAATAATAGTGATCATAATGATAAAACCTGATTCGAAGTAAGTAACACATTTTAAACAAATAAAAGCAGCAAAAATGCAGTACATAAAGAAACGTACTAATTCATCAAAGTTAAACCCAGATGAAGCACACTTTAGAATCTGGTTAACACAAAAGGTAGGCAATGTTTTTATTAAACTCTAAGAGTAACAGCATAACATTGAATTTCTAAATGGCGAAATAGCAAACTTTCCACATTTTAAAAGGTTTACCAAAACAATTGCCTATGCAGATAAGGGGCATCTGTAGATAAAAACAAACTGTGCAGATCTAACTAAAGCGCTGGGAGAGCTGAACGGGAGCCGATCGGCAGACCTTTTTCGGTCATGCCCCTTTGACAGAAGCCATATACACGGGCCGAATGTTGGACAGTTTCTCTTGAGCCGTCCAATGCAGCCTGACATTTTGCCCATGTGTACTAGGCTTTAGCTGGGGGGCCTATTCACAAGCTTGAGTTCAAGGATCAAGTTGGGTCTAGAGAATCTCACTGGAGAGAGACCAGGAGGAAGTTGATGGGAAAAAGTCCAGCTATACCATTTGAGTCTACCTCTCCCTCACTAGGAATAGCCTGGTGGATAATGGCAGGAGGCAACCAATGATCCTGTAGCTGGGTGAGTAATTGACATCAGTGCTGAAGAGTTAGTGACTGTGTGTAGCTTTTAAACTCTGGAAGGAGTACAGGTCACCATCAGCATAGAGGTCTTGCAGGACATTCGTTTCTGTACTGTGCAGAAAGTTGAGAAGTCATCAAGCTTTTCAGTACTACAGTTTATTGGGGTATTCTGTGCCCCTCCCTATCCAAGTTCATTGTTTCCAATGAAAAGCCCCCAAAAATCCCATAGACCAGGGATGCTCAACCTTTTGAGACCCCTTACTGTCCTGAGATCCCTGCAAGGCTGCTTTCACACTGATGCACTGCAGTTTACCAGATCCATGGGTGTCATGCAGTGAATCTGCGGCTTTCCTGTGAGTTAGCTGCGCTGAGCTATATACTTCTATTACATCTTGTGGATGTGGTGCTCTCTCTGAAAGCGCACAAAACCTGCAGGATATAGTAGAAGTCTATGGCTCAGTGCAGCTCACATGCAGAAACGTCACAGGAGCACTGCACCCATGGATCAGTGTGAAAGCAGCCTAATAACCTTTTTTTATAAGTGCTAATATGCCCATTGCAAAAGTGCAGTGTATGGGGTGTTTAATACCATGATATTTTTTTCTTTCAGCTTCTGCTGGCATCACTCTCTAGGCTTCTAGAAAGGTCCCAGGTGAAGTGCACTTGGTATAAACTGTAGTAAAGAACAAAAGACAGAGCGCACCAACCTTGAGCTCTGACGAAGAAGGAATCCCCCTTCAAAACGTGTCAGAGTCACTCCCCCTTCCAATGGGATGTCCACGTGTCTCCTTATCATGTGGTTTGATTTTGAACTTTACATGCTTGTTTTACTACTATGTTTGTGAGTATGTCTCCTAAATCAATAAATCAATAAATTGTTTACTAAGGTAAAGCGCAAGGTTGGTGCACTCTGTCTTTTGTTCTTCACTACAGTTTGTATCGAGCTTCCCCAGCTTTTTGTTTGAGCTGCACAGCCGTTGATTGGTCCTGGGCAAATCTCCATACTCTTCAAGAGTATTGGTCCAATGGCCTCTACGGATCCGGGTCCCTGAGCACAGGAGATGTTGCATTTGAAGTGCACTTGGTGTCACTCCGCCTAGGACAGGAGCCAGCGCTACAGAGGAATGCAGCTCCTGCTCCCTACACTGCCCTGTGCTTCCTCCCCTGCTGGTGTTGGCTCCATGCACTCTGAAGTTTTGGGATGGCAGGTCGGCAACCCGTTGATCATGATCTGGCCTTGCAGACCCACCATCCCAGAGCATGGGCATAAACTTCCTTGGTTTGAGGTTGCAGGGCCACATCAGAGGGCTTCGCGGCCATGGATTGAGTACCCCTGCCCTAGACCATTTCTAGGAACTAGTCGAGGAGTGAAGGAAATACTGTGTGTCTGGCTATGTGTGCTCTAAGTAGGGAAATAGGACTGCATTCACCAGTGGCTCCTACAGGGGTGCTCTACAGTATGTAAATCAGCTTTAAAAGAGATGCCACTTCCCACAGATCAAGGCCTTTGGTAATGCAAATAATATAAGTGAACAGAGTTCTGAATCCACTATTCTACAACTCCTTTGGTACTTTAAAGTAGGGAATTAGTTAATAGAAAGGACCAAAATAAATTATTGTCTGTGGCTATTATTTTTATTTACTGTATCTTAGTAGAGATAACTTAAACTGAAATTCTGAGAAATACATACAAAATCAAATGAATATTTAGTCTAACAAAATACATAACAGTATAGGTTAAGACATGCTTAAAGAGAAATACTGACAAGAAAAGCCTGAATAGAGAACTCTATTCTGCTCAGTTGCTAAGGTGGTCATTGTAAAACAATTCAATATATGTGGTTTTATCATGGTAAATATCAAAGTTCTTGCTTGGCTTAGCAACTAATTTATGTGGAATACAAAGCACTTCTAATACATGAGAATACTCAGCAAGAGCAGACATAAAAATCACTAATTTGTAGTCTAATATGACTTTGATCCCCTCAAAGGACACGGTAAAACAAAATGTGAATGCAAATATAGAAGCACCCCTCCACAATTTACATTCTGTGTTCCACCATGATCAACTTCAGTTTTTTTCCTGCCATCTTTGTCAGTTGCCTTTTGTCTCAAGTGAAGCCCATCAAATGTAATTTGGTTATAACAATTCTAGTTTGTGGCAAATTGAAGAAGCTACCATAGGAGGGAGAGGACATTTCACATTGAGACAAAGTTGCACAAAGGAGCACTGACCCCAATCTACATAACAAATAAACAAGGACCTTTTGACATTTGCTCCATTATTCTTCTATCACAAAAGAGTACTTGCTCAGATAAAGGCCTTTTGTTATGGTGTTCAAGGGGGATGGTAGGTTCTTACTATCTTACTTACTCTTGAAGCTGTCTACTAGTGTATTGTCATTGGTTCCTGCAGAACTTTGAATGACACTACACCATTTTATAATTATTGCAAGGCACATTTGTATCATTTATTCTGGTATCTGCTTTATGATAGCGAAGGTAACATATGATTTTCTTTAATACAGTGTAGTTGAGCAAGTCCCAAGAGCATAGAAACCACCTCAAGGTCTGGACTTGGCACCTGTTGAGCTTTTTTCATGTTTCTGTTAATGGATGCACTTGTTCTATAAAGCCAGCCATAGAAGGTTTGAATTTCGGCCGGTTCAGCAGAGACTGGCCAAGATTTGAACTATGGATGAGCAGGGTGATTGTGCCCAAGTCAATCCATCAATCGACTTGGGTACAACCAGCATGTTGGATTTCTACCATGCAATTATTGCCAGCAGCTATAGCCGCTAGCAATAATCACTGTGTTCTCCTGGTAGGGACGGCTCTCTGCACCCCCTCCATCAAATATCTTTCAAATTAATTTTTTCTAAGAAAGTCTAGAGAAAAAAAATGTATAGACTAAAACCAGAGATTGTTTGAATCACGACCAGTTCAATAGGGACTGGCTGAGATTAGAACCATCTCTGGGTAGGCTGATTGTACCCAAGCTGATTGTTGTATGACTTGGGTATGTTGGATTTGTCATGCGACTATTGCCAGTGGCTATAGCTGCTAGCAATAATCACTGTATTTTCCTGCCAGGGATGACTCCGTCCCCCCTCCCCATCAGGAGAATACATTAGCTCTACGGGAGGGATTCCCCCATCAGCAATGACTGTGTTGATGGGGGGGAGTCAAGCAATTTTTCTTTCCTGTGTTTGCAAGAAAGAAAATCAAGTAATCCATGGCCTGCCTATCACTTTAATAAGTGCTTGCTGCCTACTAGATTGAACTAACCATCATCAGGATTCACCATTCATTTGTCCATCACTGGTTTCAAGGGAAAGCATATCGAATTTTCAAGGAGAGCATATTTTGAACTAGAAAAGCTACAATTTCTGGGGAAATTGTGTGAAGTGTTCTTACCTGCTCACACATCTGGGTTCCTATGGCAACTCACTCTACAGCAAGGGCAGAGAAGAGCAGTTAAAAACAAACTGCTCCAACTTGCTCACTTCACTGGCGGTTGTCATATTCAAACAGATGTAGTTTAAAAATTATAAATCCTACACCAAAGAGAATTGCGAGAATCACAAGACCCAGACCTACAATTTGATGCATAGTATGTCTCTGAAATATTAAAAATAAAGGCACAGTCGCAGTTTAGAAATTGCCCTTCAAATTTGAGGTGTCTAGAGTGGAGTTTCAATGAATGTCATGAGTTGCAAACAAATGGTCATATTGTGAAAACTATCGGGACTATGGCTTAGCCGTGGACATTTTTAGTGGCAGCAGGGATAGCTGAACGTTTTGATATAAGATTTGTGTAGGTGGGCTTGAAAATGAGGGAGTGGTGGCAGTTTAGAAATCATGTCCTGATTTTTCAGCTCACACTCTAGCTTTTGTCAGCTCCCACTCTAGTTTTGAACATTCCGCCATTCATTCCTATGGGACCAATTTCACCACAAAAACGCTGATATTTCGTGAACCATTCGGCGAAACGTTCCACAAGTAATAGTACACCAATCGGGAACAATCCGCATGTTTCGGTATATTACTGTCTATGTAGTGTAAAAACTGTGGGAGGAGTTAGGGTGGTAAATTTGGCTATAATAATAAGAATATATATGTGAGATAACAGTAAGTGGTCTGCCATGCAAGAACACCTAATTATTTCTTTATTACAGGTACTTATATAGCACCGTTAATTTACGCAGTGCTTTACATATATTGAGCATTCACATCAATCCCTGCCCTCAAGGAGTGCATACTCTAAGGTTCCTAACTCACCACATTCATACAGACTAGGGCCAATTAACCTACCAGCATGGTATGAAGTGTGGAAGGAAACCAGAGTACCCGGAGGAAACCCACACAGACGCAGGGAGAGCATGCAAACTTCAGGCAGGTAGTGTCATGGTTGGGATTCGAACCAACAACCCTAGTGCTGCTAGGCGGGAATGCTAACCACTTATGTTTGCAATAATAGCTTTAACTTAATAAATGTATATGTTTGATGTGGCTTTCATATTTTTATATTCTTGCTCTTCTGTGCCTTTTTTCATTGTGTTTAATTAGTCAACCGACTATTCCCACCAGAACATATTACATGAGAGAGTGCAAAATCTGGTGCAGCTGTGCTAGCCAATCAGCTTCTAAATTCAGCTTGTTCAATTGAGCTTGGACAAAAAAAATGGAAGCTGATTGATTCCTATGCAGATCTGCACCAGATTTTGCACCCTCTCATTTGCACCAGATTTAGTAAATCAACCCTTCGTGTTTTTGCAAGACTCTATTTGAATTGACTTAACTGGCCAAACTGCAGGCCCTTGCACAAGTGAAGCATGCAGAACTTTACTGCAATGCATGGAACAGACTCTACAAAAATGACTGATGTCCATGCATTATGCTGGCTGAGTCACCGAATCATACAATGGTTGTGCTTCACTTGTGAGAAGGAGAAGTAAACCATGACCATTGGTGTTGATTTACTAAAATAAAACAGACTGTGCACTTTACAAGGGCATTTGCTCCAGAGCAGGGGCAGACTGACAACTCATGGGGCCCCCGGGCACTAGGGGATCCTGGGGCCCCTGTGTCCCTACCAACCAGGGGTGGACTGACCATTTGGAAACTCGGGCACTGCCCGAGGGCCCAGGGTCGGTAGGGGGCCCCATGAGATGCCCCTGGTACATTTTTCATAGGCTTTTTTGAGTTTTGGCAAGGACACAGGGGCCCCATGATCCCCTATTGCCCGGGGGCCCCATGAGTTGTCAGTCCGCCCCTGCTACCAACACTCAAAAAAGCCTATGAAAAAGGTACCAGGGGCATCTCAAGGGGCCCACTACTGACCCCGGGCCCTCGGGCAGTGCCCGAGTTTCCAAAAAGTCAGTCAGCTCCTGCTCCAGAGCTTAGTAAATGAGGGGAAACTCTGCTGACTACCATCATTGCATCATGTGAAAGCAAAATTGCTGTTTTTTGTATTTTCTTTTGCATGTAATTGGGTATGCTCTGGAGCAGCTGTACATGCAGAGTGCAATTGCACTTCCAAAGCGCACAGTCCATTTGCCTTTAGTAAATCCACCCCAGTGTGTAGTAAATCTACCCTAGCACCACAAAGCAGGGAGCAGAGCTTGCATGAACAAATATGGCTGCTCCAGTTACGTAATCTGAATTTTCTCCCAACTGTAAAAATGTTGGTAAGTTTATTGGACTCTATATGAACTTAAAGCATAAGTTCAGCTTTACAAAAAGAACACTATGCTGTCCCATTTGGCTATAACTGCATAGTGTGCTACAGGGGCGGACTGACAACTCATGGAGCCCCGGGCAATAGGGGATCATGGGGCCCCTGTGTCCTTGCCCAACCTCAAAAAAGTCTATGAAAAAGGTACCAGGGGTATCTCATTGGGCCCCCTACTGACCCTGGGCCCTCGGGCAGTGCCAGAGTTTCCAAATGGTCAGTCCGCCCCTGGTGTGCTAAACTGACCCACCATCCAAGGCTCCCTTTCTGTCAAAAACCACAGCTTCCTAAAATCTGTCCTGATGTATTGTAGAGATGGCATGGCTGTTAGGACGATCCTCCCCGCCCAGTGCCATGGGAGGCAGTGAAGTCATGCTCTTCCCAATGAATATGCTTTGTTGACCCTTGATATACCAGACAGATGTACTAGAATTATTACCCAGTAATACACACTGGGGCAATAACTGATGTATCGTTACATTGTTTTATAAAGCACTACAGAATATGCCAGTTCCATATAAATAGATAAATAAATAGCAATAAAGTCACAGTCATTAATAAGAACATGGTAGCCAATCCACAAATATATTTACTCCAAAAACAATATAGGAAACAACTGTATTCATGATATATGCTTCTAATGACTCCATCTCTGTAGCATTTCATTTATCTCTCAGATGCATCTCAGCAATCAGTCAACCATTGGTAAACCAGTGTAGTGAATTCATCGTCTAAATGTGTTGAAGAAGCTGTATGCCAAATTCACCACATACTGTAATAGCTTAAACCCGCAGACATTTGTATTTATGGCCATAAACAATGCTATAGAAATTGTTATCCCAAACAAAAAGACACTTCTGTAATCTTGGTGCAATCTTGAAAAATAAGAAAGTCCCCTTCTGGCAACTTGGTGCAAAAACAAGCATCTGTCAATGTATTTATTTATTTTTTCTTTTTATTTATTTCAGGTACTTATATATGTAGGAGCAGGGACAGACTGACCATTTGGGAACTCGGGCACTGCCCGGGGTCAGTAGGGGGCCCCATGAGATGCCCCTGGTACCTTTCATAAGCTTTTTTGGGTGTGGTTTGAGTGTAGGCGAGGACACAGAGGCCCCATGATCTCCTATTGACCGGGGGCCCCATGAGTTGTCAGTCCGCCCCTGTGTAGGAGAAATCTGCCAATAGACTGCAAGTGCCGCAGACTTACCAGTCCTGTTATAAAGACCTTTCCAACCATCATGGGACCAAGATCTTAATTGGAAAATTACTCTTCAAAAGAAATGCTAACTTTCAACGATATGCTATATACTAAAGTATTATCTTATTCATGTACTGTATATAGTTTCAACTAACAGCAGCTGCTTAGTCAAGTAAAGGAATAGCTCTCATAAGCATTGCAAAAATTAAATACAGGTCCATATATTAACGTCTAAATATCTGTACTGGTTTTTCCAATTAAAAGGCATTGAAATTTGAAGATAATCCCTCCTCTCCTGATAGAAGCCTGGTTTGTGGGCATTACTAATGTTGTGTTCAGTTGCTACCACCCCCTATATAGTGAGTGTGCCTGGAAGAGGGGTGTGTCAGCTAGAGGACCCCTACCTACTTCCCTTGTTACACCCCCTTTTGTTTTTTTTACTTCCTTGCAGCCTAGTGTCCTTGGTTGCTGGGACACAAGAGACCCCTGTCAACTAGTGTCCTTGGTTGCTAGGAAGGAGGTGACTTGTGCCACCTAGCATCCTTGGTTGCTAGGGTGCAGGTGGTCAGCCATACAGTGATACTAGCTATTATAGTGTAGTTGCTGCCTACATCCTAGCAACCACGGGCGGACTGACCATTAGAGCACTCAGGCAGTGCCCGAGGGCCCGGGGTCAGTAGGGGGCCCCATGAAATGCCCCTGGTACCTTTTTTATTATTATTATTATACAGTATTTATAAAGTGCCAATAGTTAGCTCAGCGCTGTACATTACAAAGGGGGACAGAACATGTGACAGAACAATAACAATACAATGCAAAACATGAGGGGATCGAGGGCCCTGCTCTTTCGAGCTTACAATCTAGGAGGGAGGGGATAGTGGCACAGGAGGAGATAGCTGTGGGGGATGGAGTGGTAGGAAGAGTGGAGGAGGTCGGCAAGTTAGCAGGGGGTGGCGTAGGCTTCCCTGAAGAGATGGGTTTTCAGGGTGCGCCTAAAGGAGAGGAGAGTAGGTGATAATCTCATTGGTTGGGGCAGGGAGTTCCAGAGGATGGGTGACACCCTGGTGAAGTCCTGGAGGCGGGCATGGGAGGAGACCAGGGAACTAGAGAGAAGGAGGTCTTGTGAGGAGCGGAGTGTGCGTGCTGGGCGGTACTTGGATATTAGGTCAGAGATGTAGTTCGGGGCAGTATGGTGGACAGCTTTGTACATCAGTGTTAGGATTTTGAATTTGATCCGTTGCGCAATCGGAAGCCAGTGGAGGGAATGGCAGAGGGGGGTGGCGGAAACGGAGCGGTTAGAAAGGTGAATGAGTCTGGCAGACGTATTCAGGATGGACTGAAGCGGGGATAGCCAGCGGCGAGGCAGGCCAGTGAGGAGGGAGTTGCAGTAGTTGAGTCGAGGGAGTGGATGAGCTGTTTAATGGTTTCTGGAGTTAGGAACGTGCGTATTTTGGCGATGTTGCAGAGGTGGAGTCTGCACGAGTTTGTTAAAGATTGGACTTGTGGCTGGAAGGATAGGTTGGAGTCCAGAATGACACCAAGAACTCTGGCCTGCGGGGCGGGTTTGATGGTGGCGTTGTTGGATGTGATGGAGAAGTTCCAGAGGATGGGTGACACCCTGGAGGCTTTTTTGAGTGTGGGCAAGAACACAGGGGCCCCAGGATCCCCTATTGTCTGGAGGCCCCATGAGTTGTCAGTCCGACCCTGCTAGCATCCTATAAAAAGATGGTGTGCAACAGGTAAATTTATACAAACTGTCTGTCTTGGGGAAAAGCCTGGTTCAAGAGATAACAGTTATTTATATACTAGTATCCTTGCTAGATACATGGTTGGAGGGCGGTGGGGGGAAGAGGGTAGAGGGTACTGTTGACCACACTATTTCAGTAATGAGACAAGCTAGAAAGATTAGACTAAGTGCTACATGCATTTTGTCACCTGGGGGGACAGCAGCAAAAAGTGTAGTAGGACTTCTATAAATCCCAGTAAGAGGTATATCCAGTAAAAGCACACATTCACAAAAGAAAACTCCAGCATGCACCCTGCCAATCAGCAAATATAACCTATATTATTTATTTCTCTCTTAGAAAGAGAAGTCTCTGTTGCACAAATTGTCAAATATAATTGGTCTCTGCACGGATAAATTACAGAGTACATAGAGCAATTTATATCTGTTGCTGCCCTCAGGATGCTTACAAAGTCCCTACCACTGTCATGTAGACACATATGTGCGGTGATTGGTTTTGGTGGTACTCAATAAATCTGTCACTATGTTCTTACAGGGAGGGTGGCAATAGGGATATTCAGAGGAAAAACATAAATACCCCATGCTGGCAGTGTCTCTGGCAAAAATATAATTAGGTTCCTCAGCACTGCATGGTAACAATGTAAAGGACTAAACCACAGTCTGATTTTTATGCAGGTTTAACCCATGTTATATATTATAAATACAGTTTTAAGTTACTGGGCATACTTCGCCAGAACATTGGCAACTATGATTTTATTTACCTACTGTGTTGCCTATCTTGGAGACACTAGTAGCAACATGTTCCTGCAGTAGTAAGTATCTCCATATGATCCCATGAGACCATAACAAAGGTCAGATCCTTGCACAAGGGTTCCCCAATTATTTGTTTTATCTCTGTACAATGGAGATTCCATCAGTGGAGAGTAGAACCATCATCTGATTTTGAAATGCCCATTACAATTGGGCCTAACTAAAATTTCCCCACTTAGTAGGTGTCTCCATGTGATCCCATTAGGCCATAACAAAGGTCAGGTTCGTGTACATGGGCATCCCGGTTATTTGTTTTATTTCTGTACAATGGAGATTCCATCAGTGGAGAGTGCAACCATCATCTGGTTTTGCAATCCCCTTACGATTGTGCCATACTAAAATGTCCCCGCATAGTAGGTCTCTAAATGTGATCCCAGAAGGTCATAACAAAGGTGAAATCCTTGCACATGGGCTCCACAATTATTTCTTTTATCTCTGTACAATGGAGATTCCATCAGTGTAGAGTGGAAACATCATCTGGTTTTGCAATCCCTATTGCAATTGGGCCAAACTAAAATTTCCCCGCATAGTAGGTGTCTCCATGTGATCCCACAAGGCCATAATAAAGGTCATTTCCTTGCACAAGGGCTCCCTAATTCCTTGTTTTATCTTTGTACAATGGAGATTCCATAAGTGGAGAATGGAAACATCATCTGCTTTTGCAATCCCCATTACAATTGGCAAAACTAACATTTCCACAGGAGACATTTTGCCACTTGAGTCTCCAAGAGATATAAGAAGTCAACGTGTGATTTAACTAGACAGAATCTGAGCAAAACTGAGATATGTTTTGGGTGGAGATTACCATTGACTTACTGTGGAAAACATTTGTATGTACAACACATAGCAGCCAAAGAGAATAGAGCTTTTATTAGCCTGTCTACTCAGAGATGAGGAAGTCTGAGCCCGCTTGCCAAGTCCAGTTTGTCAGCATAATCCTAATATGGAATTACAGTTATGACGATTGAATATTTGATATGCTAAAACCAGGGGCGGACTAACAACTCATGGGGCCCCCGGGCAATAGGGGATCATGGGGCCCCTGTGTCCTTGCCCAAACTCAAAAAAGCCTATGAAAAAGGTACCAGGGCATCTCATGGGGCCCCCTACAGACCCCAGGCCCTCGGGTGGTGCCCGAGTTTCCAAATGGTCAGTCCTTTCCTGGCTAAAACTGTGTATGTGAGTGTGAGAACTCATTCATTCTTTGTACCATTAATCTCAATTGTCACAAGGGTCTCAGGTTCAGATGGGTTTATTTTGTGCTTGATGAAAACAAAGTTTTATTGAATAGGGTATGTGACCTGCAACATCCCAGCAGCAAAGAATGGTGGCCCAGTACTGGTTGAACAAATGTGTTTTATATCATTTTTATTAGTTACCCGTCAGTGTAGTTGTCTGGGGCATTGGAACTGGTTTGCCCTCTTTTTAGGTAGTATGTAGTTCAAGGTCATGTCCAAAGCATTTGTTTTGCTATTCAGCACTGTGCTACTTTAACTGGCAATTGTTCCGTCATGCAACACTGTACCCAAATGAAATTTAACAAAATCCCGCTGTGGCCATTGACAGTGCAAGTTAGTAGGGGGTGCGCACATGTGCGCCCCTAACCTGAAACAGGCTGCATGACATATATGTGCGTGATCCAGCCTGCCTGTTCCGGGAACTGGTTACATTTTACAGTTGAATTTAGATCAGATTTTTACTGCTTGGACCTCTTCCTAGTTTATTAGTAGCTCAATTACAATATGTATTTGACAATAAAATCTAAAAACCCGTGAGTGAGCTTTTAATAAAGCAAATGTGTAAAAAACAGTAACCCATGGCAATAGTATAGAAATCACATTTCGTTGCTTTTATTGGTCAGAACTGATGAAAAATAGCATCTAAATGGGTGTCATGGGTTCCACATCACCCATGCTCTTTAGACTGTCTTAAAAATAAGCACAAATGTTGCTAATATAAGCATTTGCAGACTTTAATGATTCAGAGTAAAATATAGGTAATAATTTAGCAGCAGGAGATGTTTCACAGCGATCATAAATCCTATGCAGCTCTCAGCTGAGTGCTGTCGTCACCATCATTCGCCAAGCATTATGCACTCATTTGCTTTAAACCAATTATCGTTTTTCCACTCAACACCTCTTGAGGATTTGCTGTTTATAATTTATGTTGCAATGTCTATGACATAGTTATCTATTTTAAGGATTTGCATATTAGAAACAAAGGCACATCACTTACTCAGGGCTTACAGTCTATGTTTTGCACAAATCAATACATCTTGGTGTCACTTCAAAAGGAATCTACACTCGAGATCCAACCTCCACTCAAGGAAATGTCAATAATACAGTTGATCATAGACAAGATGTTGTGGGTAACAAAGAGCAAGGTTGGCCATAGTCTTCAAAGGATGGTTGGATGTGCAGTTTCAAGGTAGAGAGACACTAAGACGGGTCATAAACCCACAAACTCATTTCAACAGAGCTTATCCATGGGAGGAAGAGTCAGCATCCAGGATAAATCCAGATAGCAGTCTTCTTTTATTAAATTACATGTATATAGCTGCAAAAACAGCCAACACATTTCGGAAGCCGAAGCCGTGACTTAGGCCTGACGGCCAAAACTTGTGTGCTGGTTTTATAGCTGTATACATGTAATTCAATAAAGGAAGATTGCTATTTGAATTTATCCTGAGTTCCGACTTTTCCTCCTGTGGATAAACTCAGTTAAGCTGCGTTTGTGAGTTTATGACCCATCTTAGTGTCTCTCTACCTTGAGCCTGGATATCTAACCATCCTCTGAAGTCTATGGCCAAACTTTTTCTTTGTTACCTTCAACATCTTGTCTATGGTCAGCCATATGATAGACATTTCCTTCAGTAGAGGTTTGGCTCTAGGGCGTAACTTCCTTTTGAAGTGACACTAACATTTATTGAACCATGCAAAACATAGACAGCTGTAAAAATAGCCAGCACATATCGGCCTTAGTCATTGCAGAAGCAAGGTCTGAAGGCCAAAGAGCGTTGCCTGTTTTTACAGTTGTATACATGTAATTCAATTAAGAAGACCACTATTTAAATTCATCCCAAGTGCCGACTTTTCCTCCTGTGGATTATGCATTGCAGAGGAACCAGAAGCCTCATAGTCTGATCAACATGTTGGAGCTGTGGATTGAGAAGGCGGTCTCCTATTTCCATCAACTGAGCTTATAGTACTTCTAATAGAGAGAGAAATGGGCATTGCACTGAAAGGGAGTACAAGGAAACCCCAACTTATTACGTGAGGAACAGTAGTGGCTGTTTCCTCATGATTATTGTGCTCATTGTGTAGCAGTTATTTTGGTGATTGAAGCCATGACTAAGGCCTGACGGCCAAAACTTGTGTGCTGGTTTTATAGCTGTATACATGTAATTCAATAAAGGAAGATTGCTCTTTGAATTTATCCTGAGTTCCGACTTTTCCTCCTGTGGATAAACTCAGTTAAGCTGAGTTTGTGAGTTTATGACCCATCCTAGTATCTCTCTACTTTGAGCCTGGATATCTAATTATCCTCTGAAGTCTATGGCCAACCTTGTTCTTTGTTACCTTCAACATCTTGTCTATGGTCAGCCATATGATAGACATTTCCTTCACCATGTTGGAGCTGGGGATTGAGAAGGCGGTCTCCTATTTCCATCAACTGAGCTTATAGTACTTCTAATAGAGAGAGAAATGGGCATTGCACTGAAAGGGAGCACAAAGAAACCTCAACTTATTACTTGAGGAACAGTAGTGGCTATTCCCTCAAGCATTATTGTGCTCATTGTGTAGTAGTTATTTTGGTATCACAAAGACACGAGATGTCACCTAATCTACAACATGTACTATTAATGTGTTTTAATGAGCCTCAAACACCCTAGAGCTGAGATAATGGCTTCAGTTCATACAGTGTTTGGCTGTGTTTCAGCCTGCAATTTGTATTACTCTCCAAGGTGATCGCTAAACACCATCCCTGAAATGGACAGTTTTCATAGCAACTGTATGCATGTCTTCATGTATCTGCTATGTATGCATGAGATCTTATACTACTGTACATATGACCTTCCTTTTTTAATTATATTAGCCTTGAATGTCTAATACCACCAAAATCAGTATCACGTCATGCTACTTTCCAGAATACATATGAATACCATTAATAGCTGACATTAATGGCCTCACTACAGTGGGTACATTTATGTTTCACATACCAGTAGGCTGAAGGCAGTGCTATCAAAATCTAAGGTTCATGTTCTAACAGCTTTTAATGACTATAGACTTTGTAGGCACTGCAGGTATGACAATTTATTTCCCGGAATGCCGGCGGCGTAGCACTATGGTGGTGAGTCACACAGCCATTTGTACTCAAGCGTGTTCTGACATGTTCTAACTTGCATTCCCCTGGGTCGCAGACCAGTTGACTCAGTTTTTACGCAGTAGTAGAAGAAAAAACACATGTGTGCATTGTACTGTTGATGGGAATCTGGATCTGGATCAGCCGATTACCATCTAATTTTGATTGAAAATTGGCAAAAGTGCAAGTGAAACTTTAGCTCTGTTACAACAGGCTTATGGTGAACATTCCATGTAGACATCAAGGGGTTTATTTACTAAAGCTGGAGAGTCCAAAATCAGACTCCCTTCTGCATAGAAACCAATCAGCTTCCAGGTTTCATTGCCAAAGCTTCATTGAACAAGCTGAGGTTAGAAGCTGATTGGTTTCTATGCAGAAGGGAGTCTGATTTTGGACTCTCCAGCTTTAGTAAATAAACCCCCAAGTGTTTTGTATGTAAGTTTTTGAATGACATAAGCGGTTTAAGGAAGGGAAGTTGTCCACGATGACGCAAGAAGTGGGCAGCAAAAATGCAAAGGATGGATGCAAATGTGGACAAAGTATGAACTCTTGCACATTGAGATCGAAGACCAAGTGTGCGAATGATGGCAGAAGAGTTGAACACGAACAGGGAAACAGTGCGGCAAATTCTATGGATTTGGAAATGAGAAAGATTTCCACACAGATGTTGCCTCAAATCTTGACAGAAGATCAAAAAGAATGTTGTCTTCAAAGTTCATCCAATCTTTTGAAGAATGCAGAGATGTTTGATAGGGTTTTTATCAGTCCATTCTCGGAATTAAATTGTAACACCTTATATCATATGCTACATACCTGTTCTGCAGTACCAGTTTTTACATTATTTATAAAAGAAGTTCAAATAAGTATCTACAACGCTGCTGATATTGGACTATCAAGGTAACCATATAAGGAGTTACATTGTTGCACCATCTCATAATGATGCTAAGGCCATTTAAAAATAACCAAAGAACAATGCACTCCTTTAGTGCCAAAACTGCAGTGGATTTATTTCAAAAACAATTTAAGGTGTCCCCACCTTTCATCAAGTTCAAGATGATCCTAAGGCTACGTTCATATAGACAGAAAATGGGGTTGATCGGCATGTTTTTTTTTTCTTTTTTTCAACTGCTGGGCCAGAAAAAGCATGCTGAGCCCAACAGCTCTATTCATTAAATGCACCTTTGCATCATGGTGATCCCAATATTGCATGCAACATTGGAGTTGCACCTGGTAAGATGGACACTGTATGTTCCTATGCATCTAGCACCAAAATTTACATAGGAATCAAATAACAATCTGATGGACTATGGACACAAAATTATCACTGCAATCTAAAGCAACCATGAATCACGCAGTCTGGAGAGTTGTCAAGCAACTTGTATAGCTATTAGCTCATTGACCAAAGCTAACCCAGTGGTGCTTGTACTAAACTATGCTGAAAAATTGTCCAATCTATACAATCATTAGCCCAAGTGTATGTGCAATTTTAGGCTAGATAACCTACTTTTTAGTGCACCAATAATTGGGGCCTTCTAAAAGAGAAATAGATGAGAGGATAACAAGCAATACAAGGGCATGAAGTGGATAAGTATTTACTATTCCCCAATATTTCATGTTTGCCATTAAACTAGTGAATTTACCTAGTTATTAACTCTGCAAATTCATACTGCCCCACTTTCTGAGATGGGAAAAAAAACAATTAACAAAAAGTATGTAGGCAAAGGGAACACCCCCACCATGCCGCCATCACATAGAGAATTAACACACCAAAAATGATTGGTAAACCAAGTGATTTTTTTTACCATTACTATTCCTTTATTTCAGCTTTGAAATGTACAAATGTTAAGCCCATTCACACGGGCTGATTATCTCCATGTCCCATGCTGGTCTATCTTTTTCCGGCATGGAGATGCACAGGGGTTGTGTGCATCCCAGGGGCAGAATGACCATTCCAGCACTCGGGCACTGCCCGAGGGCCAGGATCAGTAGGGGGACCCATGAAATGCCCCTGGTACCTTTTTATAGGCTTTTTTGAGTGTGGACAAGGACACAGGGGCCCCATGATCCCCTATTGCCCGGGGGCCCCATGAGTTGTCAGTCCGCCCCTGGTGCATCCCCATGCTGACGTCCCATTGTTGTCTATTGGGACATACAGTTACATGAACTCAGCCACTGTGCCCCAATATGACATGCAGGCACATGTGGGTGCAGGTCCTTGAACACAAACAGGGTCAGTTTGGGGACCCAGATCTACATGCATGCTCCCGCAGGTCATATTAGTTCAAAGTGGCTGTGTCTGCAGAGCCATGCGTCCTAATAGATAATAATGGGACACCGGCATGGGGATGCACATACCATTGCGTATCCCCATGCCGCAAACAGAACACCCTGCAAGGGACATGGAGATAACTGCCATATGATAATGGGACCTAACGATTTAGAAAGCACTGTAAAATAATTTTTGATAAATAAATAGTGCATTAGACCAAAATGTGGGACAAATGAAGAGGAAAGAGAGACAGTGGGACTTTGATCCAAAAGGAGGCAGTCCCTCTGAATCTGGGACAGCTGGGAGCTATGCAAATTGTATCTATCTCTCATTTTTTAGGTAAAGCAGATAGTTCTTAAGTCAAATACTTTGGAAAGTAAGAGGCGATACTGAGCCAAAATGTAATGATATGAATTTATATGAGCCACTGTCCTCTGACAATGATCAGAGACGTCAGGATCAAACAGCATTTTTAAACATGCACTGCTATCCAACAACAGTAGGCTGGCCCTGCCTGGAAATGGTGCTGCTCTAGGTCTGGACCTACAGTAAGTGATCTCTCGGAAAATCCATTGCTTCTGATTGAACTGGTTTGGATTCATGTGAGTTCAGCTCTTCCAAGGTTCAGAGCCAGGAACAAAATCTCATGTCAGATCAAATTATTTTTTTAAAATAACTACTTCAAATCCAAATCAAGGATTTCAATCTTACAGCTAGTCAAAAAAACAAACCTTGCTGATATTTTAGGATCCTGAAATATTTGAAGAAAAGGCTAAAAACAAGTTTCTAATATTTGTGTGATGTTGAAGAGAACGTTGAGTCATTGAGGGTAAGCATGTGAAAGCAGTTGAAAATATGTTGGCGGTTGTATTTACTCATCTATAAAAGTCTGAGGGCCCATTTACATGTATGTGGGCTTTAAGACACGTGCATTATGGCACACATTAACATGCGTTGCATTAAGCATTGAATTCCCAAAAATCAGGCATGTCAAAAACGTTTGCGGCAACATGCCACAATGCACTACGGTGTGTTGCCATGTGATGCAATGCATATTTGTTGCCTTGGCTGTTATTCACATGAATGGCGACGCAGTGTGTCAACCAGGGGCGGACTGACAACTCATGGGGCCCCCGGGCAATAGGGGATCATGGGGCCCCTGTGTCTTTGCCCAAACTCAAAACTGCCTATGAAAAAGGTACCAGGGGCATTTCATGGGGCCCCCTACTGACCCTGGGCCCTCGGGCAGTGCCCGAGTTTCCAAATGGTCATTCCGCCCCTGGTGTCAACATATGTAACATGTAGTAATGCATAGATGTAAATCACCCCTACAGTGATTATAAACCCTTACATATATCCAGTGAAGTGACTGATCTCAGGTGATACACAGAGATTAAACAAATCCTCCTACATACATTGTACCTGTTTACCTGCAGCCCTCTCTTCTCTCTACATCCGCTCAAAGTGCAGAATTTATAAACCTTGTCTGAGCTGTCAGAAAACAGGGGCAGAGATTTGAAATTCTCAATGAGAGCTCAGTGAAGGGAGTTCTAAAAGCTGATTGGGGGACACACACCCCCTTCACACAGCACACAGGAACAGAGCTGAGGCTGTCAATCACAGGCTGTGTGCTGGAGCTCCTTCATCTGTCACCATTTTTCTCTTGGTGTCAGAAAAACTTGTTAGAATAGACTCAATGACAGATAAGGGAATGAGGCAGCAGACGGAATTGACACTTAGTGCTCTGAATTGAGAAGTACACATTATAGAGGAATATGCTTTGTTCATATTTCGGGATGGAATAACAAGTTTGTTTTTGTTGATGCATTTCCAATGAATTTGTTTCACATCTCATCACATGTCAACACATCTTGGCGCAAAAAGGCATCTTGATGTATGTCAATGAGCACTGATGTGCATTATGATCTTGACATTCAATACCAGGGGCGGACTGACAACGCATGGGGCCCCCGGGCAATAGGGGATCATGGGGCACCTGTGTCCTTGCTCAAACTCGAAAAAGCCTATGAAAAAGGTACCAGGGGCATCTCATGGGGCCCCCTACTGACCCCGGGCCCTCGGGCAGTGCCCGAGTTGCCAAATGGCCAGTCCGCCCCTGTTCAATACAAAGTAGGCAGTACTGCATTCAGATGAATGGGTCCGTGCCGCAACCGCATGCAATGCACATGGGTCCAGCTTGGCCCAGTGCAATTATGTGTATCTCACACTTGTGGGACCACTGGGGAAGTTGACAACCACGGTAGTAATCGGCACTACTACAGTGAAAGCCGGCATCTTCCAGTTCCCTTCTGCACACTGACCACAGGGAGCTCCTCACTGCTGCCATTCACAGAACACCTTGTATTTTTTAATGAATATGTATGACATATGAATGTCAGAGACTCATCAGTCTAACACTGTTAACATGCTTACAGGATGGTGATACAGCTCCTTCGCTGTCCAGGGATGAGACCAGAAATTTGGTGATTGTTGCTTCCTACCGTCTCATCACCTGGGATAGTCCCATTACCTGCAAGTCTCATCACATGGGACAGTCCCATTACCTGCATGTCTCATCACATGGGATAGTCCCATTACCTGCATGTCTCATCACATGGGATAGTCCCATTACCTGCAAGTCTCATCACATGGGATAGTCCCATTACCTGCATGTCTCATCACATGGGATGGACCCATTACCTGCAAGTCTCATCGCATGGGATAGTTCCATTACCTGCATGTCTCATCGCATGGGATAGTCCCATTACCTACAGGTCTCATCACATGGGATAGTCCCATTAGCTGCATTTGTCATCACATGGGATAGTCCCATTACCTGCAAGTCTCATCACATCGGATAGTTCCATTACCTGCAAGTCTCATCACATGGGATAGTCCCATTATCTGCAAGTCTCTTCACATGGGATAATCCCATTACCCGCATGTCTCATCACATGGGATAGTTCCATTACCTGCAAGTCTCATCACATGGGATAGTCCCATTATCTGCATTTGTCATCACATGGGATAGTCCCATTACCTGCAAGTCTCATCAAATGGGATAGTCCCATTACCTGCAAGTCTCATCACATGGGATAGTCCCATTACCTGCAAGTCTCATCAAATGGGATAGTCCCATTACCTGCAAGTCTCATCACATGGGATAGTCCCATTACCTGCATTTCTCATCACATGTGATAGTCCCATTACCTGCATGTCTCATCACATGGGATAGTCCCATTACCTGCACGTCTCATCACATGGGATAGTCCCATTACCTGCAAGTCTCATCACATGGGATAGTCCCATTACCTGCAAGTCTCATCACATGGGATAGTCCCATTACCTGCAAGTCTCATCACATGGGATAGTTACATTACCTGCAAGTCTCATCACATGGGATAGTCCCATTACCTGCATGTCTCATCACATGGGATAGTCCCATTACCCGTATGTCTCATCACATGGGATAGTCCCATTATCTGCATTTGTCATCAAATGGGATAGTCCCATTATCTGCATTTGTCATCACATGGGATAGTCCCATTACCTGCATGTCTCATCACATGGGATAGTCCCATTACCTGCAAGTCTCATCACATGGGATAGTCCCATTACCTGCATGTCTCATCACATGGGATAGTCCCATTACCCGTATGTCTCATCACATGGGATAGTCCCATTATCTGCATTTGTCATCAAATGGGATAGTCCCATTACCTGCATGTCTCATCACATGGGATAGTCCCATTACCCGTATGTCTCATCACATGGGATAGTCCCATTACCCGTATGTCTCATCACATGGGATAGTCCCATTATCTGCATTTGTCATCACATGGGATAGTCCCATTACCTGCATGTCTCATCACATGGGATGGACCCATTACCTGCAAGTCTCATCACATGGCATGGACCCATTACCTGCAAGTCTCATCACATGGGATAGTCCATTGTGTTCTCCTGGAAGGGGGTGAAGGGGGAGAAGCCATCCCTGCCAGGAGAACACAGTTCCTATTGCTAGTGGCTGTAGCCGCTGGCAATAACCGCTTGGAAAATCCAACAGGCTGGTTGTACCCAAGTCGTACAACAACTGAATTGGGTACAACCAGACTGCCCATAGATGGTTCCAATCTTGGCCAGTCCCTACTGAACTGGCCATGATTCAGCCTATCTATGGCCTTTAGTCTATACATTTTTTTTTCTCTAGAGTTTCCAAGGAAAAAAACAGAATTGGAAGGATATTTGATGGGGGTTGCGGGGAGTCGTCCCTGCTGGGAGAACACAGTGATCTCAGCCGGTCCCTGCTGAACTGCCTGAGATTCGAACCATAAATGTCTATAAATTTTATTTCTCTAATGCTCCATTCACACTAAGCTGAGCAGTTTTCAGGTGTTTTTTTAGAGTTTTTTTTTTCCAGGCATCTCTGAGCAGGTTTTTAAGCAGATTTGCAAATATTATACGCGTTTTTTTCCAGGCATTTTACATTTTTAGCGTTTTTGCTGTGGCCAATAGAAATAGTAATAGCTGCTGTTTGAGCTGAAAACGCTTGGAAAAAGCTCATTCCCACTGTTCAGGCGTTTTTCATTCAAGTCTATGAGGACAAAATGCTCAGATCTGCCTGAAAAGTAGTGCAAGTACTTTTTGAATGACAGGCATTTTGCTACAAGCGACAGCACGTTCAAATGTGAACAGGAGCCATTTAAAATAATGGGCTTTTACTTGTTGAGTGTTTTTGAGCGTCGAGCTTCAAGCTGAAAAACGTTCAAGTGTGAACTGACTTTACAGTTTCCTGGATAAAGAATGAATTGTAAATATATTTGTTGCCATGGCCAGCCCAGCCATTCCCCCTCTATAGGTCCCAGTTCATGTTTCATTTAAAGAAGATGATTTTCAATCAGCTTTCCATATCATGTCATGTGTACATAGATTATCCTTCATGAAAGACACTTCAGATGGTGGGTGGATCTCCTAATAGACTTACATATGGAGATGGTATGAAGGAGAATACAATGACTGGCGTTTTGTTATAATCAAGAAAAAAGACAATTTAAATCAACTTCCAGCCTGCATTGATTTGTTTTCTTCTTAAAATAAAGCCCATGGGAGGCTCGCTGAGTCTGAGACGTATTTTTTAACAACTCCCCACAGACAGAATGTAGCAGGTGCTGGGAACTTCATCTCCATCCCCCGTTCTGTGTGTTCAGATGGGGGAGGAGTGAGCATGGGGAATAGAGAGAGAGGAGAGAGAGAGAGCAGGGGAGAGAAGAGAGAGAGCAGGAAAGAGAGAGGAGAGGGAGATAGAGAGGAGGGGAGAGAGAGGAAGAGAGAGCAGAAGAAAGAAAGAGAGCAAGGAGAGGAGAGAGAGAGAAAGGATGGGAGAGATAAAGGGAGAGAGAGGTAGAGGGGGGGGGGAGAGAGGAGGGGGGATAGAGAGGAGGGGAGAGATAAAGGGAGAGAGAGAGGGAGAGAGAGAGCGAGAGCAAGGGGGGGAGAGATAAAGGGAGAGAGAGGAAGAGAGAGGGCAAGGAGGGGAGAGATAAAGGGAGAGAGAGAGGAAGAGAGAGAGCGAGGGGGGGAGAGATAAAGGGAGGAGGGGGGAGAGAGGGAAGGTGGGAGAGATAAAGGGAGAGAGAGAGGAGAGAGAAAAAGAGAGAGGAGGGGAGAGAGAGATAGAGGGGGAGAGGGGGAGATAGGGAGGATGGGAGAAATAAAGGGGGAGATAGAAGAGAGAGAGCAGGAGAGAGATAGAAGGAGAGAGGGAGGATGGGAGAGATAAGGGGAGGAGAGGAGAGAGAGGGAAAGACAGAGAAAAATAGAGGGGGAGAGGAGAGGAGAGAGAGGGAAAGACAGAGAAAGATAGAGGGGGAGAGGAGAGGAGAGGGAAAAACAGAGAACGATAGAGGGAGAGAGGAGAGGAAAGAGAGAGAGGGAGGGAAAGACAGAGAAAGATAGAGGGAGAGAGGAGAGGAGGGGAATGGTGGGGAGGGGAGAGAGGAGGGGGAGGGGAAAGGAGAGAGAGAGAGGGAAAGACAGAGGGGGAGAGGAGGGGGGAAAGGACAGAGAGAGAGAGGAGGAGGGAGAGAGAGAAAGATAGAGAGAGGAGAGGAAAGGAGAGAGAGAGGGAGAAAGACAGAGAACGATAGAGGGGGAGAGGATAGGAGTGGTGGGGAAGGGGGAAAGGAGAGAGACAGAGGAGGAGGGTGAGAGAGAAAGTTAGAGAGAGGAGAGGAAAGGAGAGAGAGAGAGAGAGGGGGGCAGAGAATGATAGAGGGAGAGAGGAGAGGAGGGGGGAGGAGAGAAAGAGAGAGAGGGAAAGACAGAGGGAGAGAGAGGAGGAAAAGAAAGACAGAGAAAGATAAAGAGAGGAGAGGAGAGGGGGAGGAGAGGAGAGGAGGAAGGTGGGAGAGAGAGGGTAGGTTCCCACTGCTGTGCACAACCACCTGCAGCCAAAACACGGGTATGGGAACTGCAGGGAAATTGTACAAAGCACCGTGCGATTTCCCATCTGCATGAAACGCAGGCACAGCTTCCCATTCGTGGTGCACGTGGCCCACAAAACTGCAATGGTGTGCACCTAGCTAGAGAGAGAGAGAAATGGAAGAAGAGAGGGTGATTGAAGAGGAAAAATGGTGAGAAACATGGAGAAATAGAGCGAGGGATGGGAGGGGGGGGGTGAGAAAGCCATAGGAGGGAATGGAGAGACAAGAGGAGAAGGGGGGAGGGGATACAATGGAAATGGTGGGGTGTAGGATGTAAACATTGTGTTGTATAGAACATGACCCCCTCTATATGGTGCATGTATGTAGCCCAGACACCCCATTACATCTGGAATGATGCAGACCCTCGTGTAATGAGTGCCCCCCACATGAACACAGAGGCCCCCCTATTCCTGCAGAGGGTTACAGACAGAAAGCACCATCTGCCCAGCCTATAAATCAGTAGAGGAGTCCTGGAAGGAAGGCGAAGGAGATGAGGACATTGTTATGTGGGCGGTGGGTTGTAGGGAGGGAGCAGAAGGTCACCTCCATTGTGGCAGACAATGCTCCCCCCCAACACACACACACATAAATAGCCTGACATCATACATCAGCGTAAGCAGGCCACTCATTTATTTCCACCACAACCTATTTATTGGCAGCGCACAGCATTGGCTCCACACCAGGCCTGTAAACACTCTGTGCCATGTTTTTGTGTACAGTCCCTGCACTTTGTCCTGCATGAGCAGTCATGAACCTGTTATCATTCAGGATGGAGGCCATAGTCCCTGTTGAGCGATATGAGGGGAGAGGGCGGGGCTGGGTGAGATAATGTCCCCCCTTCCCCAGCACAGCTCTATGGAGGTGAGTCGGAGGACAGTCTGTCTCTCACTGAACATCACAGAACGCTGCTCTGGGAATAAACATTTTCCCGCCCATGGGGACGGCTCCTGATTGGCCCGGGAGCTTGGGGCACCGTGAGCGCGCTCAGCCTCCACCCTTAGAGCGCGCAGCTGACAACTCTGCCAGCTTGTTGTATGGCAGATACCGGAGAGCGGGCGTCGCCGCCATATCGACCTACACCGAGCCGTATAACGCCTCCCCGCACCCTCACATACCCATAATACCCCACACCGTGATAACATGACAGGACACTACCACACGGCGGGCGAGGTCCCCTCAACACACACAGCTCTGCCAGAGGACACCATCCCCTCAACACAAAGGGTGGGATTTACTACACATGGAGAGTGCGAAATAAGGTGCAGCTGTGCATGGGAGCCAATCAGCTTCCAGCTTCAACTTGTTCATTTAAGCCTTGGCAATAAAATCTGGAAGCTGATTGGTTTCTGCAGCTGATTGGTTTTTGTGCAGAGCTGCACCGGATTTTGTACTCTCCAGTTTTAGTTAATTAATCCCATAGTATCACCCCTCCTCCACATAGAGCATCACCCCTCCTCCACATAGAGCATCACCCCTCCTCCACATAGAGCATCACCCCTCCTCCACATAGAGCATCACCCCTCCTCCACATAGAGCATCACCCCTCCTCCACATAGAGCATCACCCCTCCTCCACATAGAGCATCATCCCTCCTCCACATAGAGCATCAACCCTCCTCCACATAGAGCATCATCCCTCCTCCACATAGAGCATCACCCCTCCTCCACATAGAGCATCATCCCTCCTCCACATAGAGCATCACCCCTCCTCCACATAGAGCATCATCCCTCCTCCACATAGAGCATCATCCCTCCTCCACATAGAGCATCATCCCTCCATATAGAGCATCATCCCTCCTCCACATAGAGCATCATCTCTCCTCCACATAGAGCATCATCTCTCCTCCACATAGAGCATCACCCCTCCTCCACATAGAGCATCATCCCTCCTCCACATAGAGCATCATCCCTCCTCCACATAGAGCATCATTCCTCCTCCACATAGAGCATCATCCCTCCTCCACATAGAGCATCATCCCTCCTCCACATAGAGCATCATCCCTCCATATAGAGCATCATCCCTCCTCCACATAGAGCATCATCCCTCCATATAGAGCATCATCTCTCCTCCACATAGAGCATCATCCCTCCACATAGAGCATCATCCCTCCTCCACATAGAGCATCATCCCTCCTCCACATAGAGCATCATCCCTCCATATAGAGCATCATCCCTCCTCCACATAGAGCATCATCCCTCCTCCACATAGAGCATCATCCCTCCTCCACATAGAGCATCATCCCTCCTCCACATAGAGCATCAACCCTCCTCCACATAGAGCATCATCCCTCCATATAGGGCATCATCCCTCCACATACAGCATCATCCCTCCACCACATAGAGCATCATCCCTCCTCCACATAGAGCATCATCCCTCCTCCACATAGAGCATCATCCCTCCACATAGAGCATCATCTCTCCTCCACATAGAGCATCATCCCTCCTCCACATAGAGCATCATCCCTCCTCCACATAGAGCATCATCCCTCCTCCACATAGAGCATCATCCCTCCTCCACATAGAGCATCATCCCTCCACATAGAGCATCATATCTCCTCCACATAGAGCATCATCTCTCCTCCACATAGAGCATCATCTCTCCTCCACATAGAGCATCATCTCTCCTCCACATAGAGCATCATCCCTCCTCCACATAGAGCATCATCCCTCCTCCACATAGAGCATCATCCCTCCTCCACATAGAGCATCATCCCTCCTCCACATAGAGCATCATCCCTCCTCCACATAGAGCATCATCCCTCCTCCACATAGAGCATCATCCCTCCACATAGAGCATCATCTCTCCTCCACATAGAGCATCATCCCTCCTCCACATAGAGCATCATCCCTCCTCCACATAGAGCATCATCCCTCCTCCACATAGAGCATCATCCCTCCTCCACATAGAGCATCATCCCTCCACATAGAGCATCATATCTCCTCCACATAGAGCATCATCTCTCCTCCACATAGAGCATCATCTCTCCTCCACATAGAGCATCATCTCTCCTCCACATAGAGCATCATCCCTCCTCCACATAGAGCATCATCCCTCCTCCACATAGAGCATCATCCCTCCTCCACATAGAGCATCATCCCTCCTCCACATAGAGCATCATCCCTCCTCCACATAGAGCATCATCTCTCCTCCACATAGAGCATCATCCCTCCTCCACATAGAGCATCATCCCTCCTCCACATAGAGCATCATCCCTCCTCCACATAGAGCATCATCTCTCCTCCACATAGAGCATCATCCCTCCTCCACATAGAGCATCATCCCTCCTCCACATAGAGCATCATCCCTCCTCCACATAGAGCATCATCTCTCCTCCACATAGAGCATCATCTCTCCTCCACATAGAGCATCATCCCTCCACATAGGGCATCATCCCTCCTCCACATAGAGCTCTGCCAGGGAGGACATCATCCCTCCATATAGAGCATCATCAGGGGTGGACTGACCATTTGGAAACTCGGGCACTGCCTGAGGGCCCGGGGTCAGTAGGGGGCCCCATGAGAGGCCCCTGGTACCTTTTTCATAGGCTTTTTTGAGTTTGGGCAAGGACACATGATCCCCTATTGCCTGGGGGCCCCATGAGTTGTCAGTCCACCCCTGAGCATCATCCCTCCACATAGAGCATCATCCCTGCTCCACATAGAGCATCATCCCTCCACATAGAGCATCATCCCTCCACCACATAGAGCATCATCCCTCCACCACATAGAGCATCATCCCTCCATATAGAGCATCATCCCTCCACCACATAGAGCATCATTCCTCCATATAGAGCATCATCCCTCCTCCACATAGAGCATCATCCCTCCACCATATAGAGCATCATCCCTCCACATAGAGCATCATGCCTCCTCCACATAGAGCATCATCCCTCCACCATATAGAACATCGTCCCTCCACATAGAGGATCATCCCTCCACATAGAGCATCATCCTTCCACATAGAGCATCATCCCTCCACATAGAGCATCATCCTTCCACCATATAGAGCATCATCCCTCCATATAGAGCATCATCCCTCCACCATATAGAGCATCATCCCTCCATATAGAGCATCATCCCTCCATATAGAGCATCATCCCTCCTCCACATAGAGCATCATCCCTCCACCATATAGAGCATCATCCCTCCATATAGAGCATCATCCCTCCACATAGAGCATCATCCCTCCACCATATAGAGCAGCATTCTTCCATATAGAGCATCATCCCTCCACCATATAGAGCATCATCCCTCTATATAGAGCATCATCCCTCCACATAGAGCATCATCCCTCCACCATATAGAGCATCATCCCTCCATATAGAGCATCATCCCTCCACCATATAGAGCATCATCCCTCCACATAGAGCATCGTCCCTCCACATAGGGGATCATCCCTCCATATAGAGCATCATCCCTCCACATACAGCTCTGCCAGGTAGGACATCATCCCACCATATAGAGCATCATCCCTCCACATAGAACATCATCTCTCATCCAAATCGAGCATCATCCCTCCACATAGAGTTCCGCCAGGGAGGACATCATCCCTCCATATAGAACATCATCCCTCCACCTAGAGCATCATCCCTCCACCTAGAGCATCATCCCTCCACCTAGAGCATCATCCCTCCACATAGAGCATCATCTCTCATCCAAATCGAGCAACATCCCTCCACCACATAGAGCTTTGCCAGGGAGGACATTATCCCTCCATATAGAGCATCATCTCTCCTCCACATAGAGCATCATCCCTCCACACACAGCATTGCCTCCGACACCATGGCCGGGTACACAACAATCCGCTATGTGTGAGGAATGCAGGAGAACATCCTCATATATCTCCTCTGTACACACCATGGCCTGAGAGCAGAACATCACTGGGGGGGGGGGGGGGGGGAGGGCACATAACATGGACAAATGCCTACTGAGGGGGAGAGGAGAGGGAGAGAGAAGAGAAGGGGGGGGGGTGAGGAGAAATAGAGGAAATGAGACAGAAGAAGGGAAAGAGGAGAGGGAGAAGAGAGGAGAAAGAAGATGGTGAGAGAGAATGGGAGAGGAGAGGGGATGTGAAATAGAGGAAAAGATAGCGAAGAAAAGGAGAGAGGAGAGGGAAGGAAGAGAGGAAAGAGATAGAGGGAGAGAGAGAAGATGAGAAGAGGGTGAAATAGAGGAGAGAGAAGGAAAAGAGAGAGGGATGTATGGAGAAGAGAACGATACAAGGAGAGAGATGGAGAGGAGAGAGATGGAGAGGAGAGGGATGGAGAGGAGAGGGATGGAGAGGGTGAAATAGAGGAAAGGGAAAGATGGAGATGCTGAGAGATACAGGAGAGAAGAGATAAGGAGTGAGAAAGGAAGAGAAGAGGGAGGAGAGGAAGACATAGAGGAGTGAAGATGGAAAGAAGAGAGAGATAGGGAAGCGAAGGAAAGAGAGAGATTGGGGGGAATACAGTGCTAATGTCTACTGCAGAGATGAGAGAGAAAAGGAAGAGAGAGGAGAGGAGGGGTGAAGGGAGAGGAGAGGAGGGGTGAAGGGAAAGGAGAGAGAAGAGAGGGGGGGGGGGGGGGGTGAGTGCCAACGTCTACTGGGGCATCTCAACAACATCAGTACTGTAGTATTCAATGACCACGAGAGATAGACAGATATTGAGAAGAGAGAGGGTGTCAGTGTCCACTAAAGCAGTAAAAATGACATTAATATATATAGAGAGGAGATGTCTATGGGGTAGTCAGTGATGACACCATAGAGGATATGTACAGGTCTATGGGGTGATGACCATCATCATCATCCTCACCCTCTCTGTGTACAGTGACACTTCCTCTACACGGTACACCTCGTACTACCGCACACCTCCACCTCCCATAGAAATCAACGAATGATCGGATGTGCCCATCTGATCCCCCAGCAGAGATCGCAGACGATGGTGATTGCACACAGTGGATGGGGCTGTATAGAGGTGTATGGGGCTGTATGGAGAGGTATGGGGCTGTACAGAGGTGTATTGGGATGTATGGAGGTGTATGGGGATGTATAAGGCTGTATGGAGATGTATGGGGATGTATATGGCTGTATGGAGGTGTATGGGGATGTATGAAGGTGTATGGGGCTGTATGGGGATGTATAGGGAGGTGTGGAGATGTATGGGAAAGTATAGGGAGGTGTGGGGCTGTATGGGGATGTATGGAGGTGTATGGCACTGTATAGGGAGGTGTGGGGTTGTATGGGGATGTATGGAGGTGTATGGGGATGTATAGGGAGGTGTGGGGCTGTATGGGGATGTATAGGGAGATATGGGGATGAATGGAGGTGTGGGGCTGTATGGGGATGTATGGAGGTGTATGGGGATGTATAGGGAGGTGTGGGGTTGTATGGGGATGTATGGAGCTGTATGGGGATGTATGGAGCTGTATGGGGATGTATGGAGGTGTGGGGCTGTATGGAGGTGTATAGGGAGGTGTGGGGCTGTATGGAGGTGTATAGGGAGGTGTGGGGCTGTATGGAGGTGTATAGGGAGGTGTGGGGCTGTATGGAGGTGTATAGGGAGGTGTGGGGCTGTATGGAGGTGTATAGGGAGGTGTGGGGCTGTATGGGGAAGTATGGAGGTGTGGGGCTGTATGTGTATAGGGAGGTGTGGGGCTGTATGGGGAAGTATGGAGGTGTGGGGCTGTATGGGGAAGTATGGAGGTGTGGGGCTGTATGGGGATGTATGGAGGTGTGGGGCTGTATGGGGATGTATAGGGAGGTGTGGGGCTGTATGGAGGTGTATAGGGAGTTGTGGGGCTGTATGGGGATGTATGGAGGTGTGGGGCTCTATGGAGGTGTATAGGGAGGTGTGGGGCTGTATGGGGATGTATAGGGAGGTGTGGGGCTGTATGGGGATGTATGGAGGTGTGGGGCTGTATGGGGATGTATAGGGAGGTGTGGGGCTGTATGGAGGTGTATAGGGAGTTGTGGGGCTGTATGGGGATGTATGGAGGTGTGGGGCTCTATGGAGGTGTATAGGGAGGTGTGGGGCTGTATGGGGATGTATAGGGAGGTGTGGGGCTGTATGGGGATGTATAGGGAGGTGTGAGGTTGTATGGGGATGTATGGAGGTGTATAGGGAGGTGTGGGGCTGTATGGGGTTGTATGGGGATGTATGGAGCTGCATGGGGATGTATGGAGGTGTGGGGCTGTATGGGGATGTATAGGGAGTTGTGGGGCTCTATGGAGGTGTGTAGGGAGGTGTGGGGCTGTATGGAGGTGTATAGGGAGGTGTGGGGCTGTATGGAGGTGTATAGGGAGTTGTGGGGCTCTATGGAGGTGTGTAGGGAGGTGTGGGGCTGTATGGGGATGTATAGGGAGGTGTGAGGTTGTATGGGGATGTATGGAGGTGTGGGGCTCTATGGAGGTGTGTAGGGAGGTGTGGGGCTGTATGGAGGTGTATAGGGAGGTGTGGGGCTGTATGGGGATGGGAGTAGGTGAGCCATCTCCCTCCTCTGGGTATCTGGGTACCATGACCAGCTCTGTGCACAGACCCCCCTTCATTCCCGGAGCACACAGCATATGAATGGAAGGCTCTGCACCGCACAATGCATTCCATGGGACTGGGAATCATCAGACATTTCAATGGCACATCCCATAAAGCAGATCTGATCTGATTTCACCCAGAGATGGAATTGGATGTACAGCCGTGGTAGGCACAATGTGGAGATGAAAGTTCCTTTGGTTTGGGATGCATTAAGACAACCAGAATCATGAAGATCTCCCCCCCCCCCCCTTTTTTTTTTACAAATCACGTTTCCCATAGACAATAATGGCCCCCTCCATAGAAAGCCTGAGATTGAATTGCCGGGCAGTAGTAGGTGAGGTCGGTGGATCAGGATAATACTAGTAATGTGGCTCCATTTGTGCTGCATAGATCGGCATTAATCAGCCATGGTGGGAATGACACCTTATCCACAGAGCTGGGCTAGGAGGAGAAGAGCAAAGCTAAAACAAAAGGGAGAAGCAGCCCCATCCCCTCCACTGCTTCCAACATCTGATACAATGAATTCAGCAGAGAGAAAAAAAGAAACAAATCAGCGCTGGATACAAAACCTAAAACAAAGCCATCTCTATAGATCACAACAAAGCACAAAGTAAAAACAAAAAACAAAAACATCCTTGTAAAGATCTGATCATCCACCGACTGCACTGCAAACAACAAACAAAAAACCAGCACATTGACAAAAGAGAAGGAAATACCTGCAGCTCCCAGGAAATATAAAGTCCAGATGAGATCCTTAGTGTGCAGCATTGTAAGTCTGCAGACCGAGGAATTCCTCCTGCTGCTCCTATATAAATGGGCTCCAAAGATGATCCTAGGCGTTAAAGATCCCCCTTTGTTGCAAATGCTGTATTTGGTGCAATGGTGGTAAAATGGGGTCTTGATGATTTTTTCTCTTTTTTCCCCCTTTTTGTTTTTTTTTTGCAGATTGGATGTATTTTGCAAAAAAAAAAAGAATTCTTTTTTTATTCGAGTGGATTGCCAGCTGCTCAGTAAGCTGTGTGCAGGCACTGATCAGAGAATGAGTGACAGTCTGAGCCTCAGCACACCCCCAGCAAGCAGACCTGATCAATGCGCCCAGCCACAAACTCCAAGTTGGTGTCTGGATGAGAGAGAGAGCAACACCAGTATCCCTCCGCAGCCTCTGTACAAATATTACTGAGCATCCACCAAGCTCAGGGAGAGAGAGAGAGAGAGAGAGAGAGAGAGGGGGAGACTGGCGAGGATAGCAAGAGGCAGCTGTGTGCAAAAGATGGCATGGACTTCCACATCACATCCAGCCCCTTTGTGGAAAGGACTCCAGCAGGATCTGATCATCACTGCAAATAAACAGAGATGGGCTTTTGTTTAGAAAGGATTTTAGTGAATGGAGGGAAATTATTATCATTTTTTTTAACAAAGCTTTCAGATTTATAATGAGAAACAGGTTTTATAAATAAGACAAGGCTTACAGTAGGTGATTTTAAATCCTTCAATCACAGGTAGAAGGAAAGAATATAATTATAGTTACTTATATAGTGCTATCAATGTATGCCGAGCGTCACATACAGTGGATATAAAAAGTCTACACGCCCCTGTTAAAATGTCAGGATTCTGTGATGTAAAAAAATGAGACAAAAAATGCTTTCAGAACTTTTTCCACTTTTAATGTGACCTATAAACTGTACAACTCAATTGTAAAACAAACTTAAATCTTTTATGGGGGGGGGGGAAATAAACAACAAAAACTAAAATAATGTGGTTGCATAAGTGTGCACGCCCTCTTATAACTGGGGATGTGGCTGTGTTCAGAATGAAGAAATCACATTTAAAATCATGTTTAATAGGAGTCAGTACACACGTGCCCTCATTTAAACCCTTGGCTCTGGCACCTCCCGGCCTTTGAAGGGTTTCAGAAGCCGGGAGGCGGGGTTTTAAGGTCATGTGACCGCCGTGATTTGGCGGTCACGTGATCGGGAAAGGTCCTGATCGAAAGAGGAGATCGTGACCTTTCCGTGAGCACCGGACATGTGTGCTGGGAGTGCACAGAGCGCGCGCTCTCAGCACATATGTTTTTCTTAGCACGCAAATGTACGGCCACTCGGCGTCAAGGCCCAGATGCCGGGAGGCCACACATTTGCGTGCATCCGGCGCGAAGAGGTTAAAGTGCCTTTGATTAACCCCAAATAAAGTTCAGCTGTTCTAGTGGGTCTTTCCTGACATTTTTTTAGTCGCATCCTATAGCAAAAGCCATGGTCCGCAGAGAGCTTCCAAAGCATCAGAGGGATCTCATTGTTAAATGTATCAGTCAGGAGAAAGGTACAAAATAATTTCCAAGGCATTAGATATACCATGGAACACAGTGAAGACAGTCATCATCAAGTGGAGAAAATATGGCGCAACAGTGACATTACCAAGAATTGGACAGCCCTCCAAAATGGATGAAAAGATGAGAAGAAAACTGGGCTGGGAGGCTGCCAAGAGACCTACAGCAACATTAAAGGAGCTACAGGAATATTTGACAAGTAGTGGCTGTGTGGTCCATGTGACAACAATCTCCCCTATTCTTCATATGTCTGGGCTATGGGGTAGAGTGGCAAGACAGAAGCCTTTTCTTACAAAGAAAAATATCCAAGCCCAGCTCAATTTGGTGATGAAACCAAGGTTGAACTTTTTGGACATAATTCTAAAAGATATGATTGGCGCAAAAACAACACTGCACATCACCAAAAGAACACCATACCCACAGTGAAGCATGGTGGTGGCAGCATCATGCTTTGGGGATGTTTTTCTTCAGCTGTAACTGGGGCCTTAGTCAAGTCAATATTGGCACAAAACCTTTCCGCCTTCTGCTAGAAGCTGAACATGAAGAGGAACTTCATCTTTCAGCATGACAACGACCCAAAGCATACATCCAAACCAACAAAGGAATGGCTTCACCAGAAGAAGATGAAAGTTTGGAATGGCCCAGCTAGATCCTAGACCTGAATCTGATGGAAAATTTGTGGGGTGATCTGAAGAGGGCTGTGCACAGGAGAAGCCCTCACAATCTAACAGATTTGGAGTGTTTTTGTAAGGAAGAGTGTGCAAATATTGCTAAGTCAAGGTGTGCCGTGCTGATAGACTCATCCCCAAAAAGACTGAGTGCTGGAATCACATCAAAAGGAGCTTCAACAAAGTATTAGTGTAAGGGTGTGCACACTTATGCAACCATATTATTTTAGTTTTTTATTTTTACTTCCCTCCACCTAAATGATTGCAGTTTGTTGTTCAACTGAGTTGTACAGTTCATAGGTTACATTACAGGTGGAAAAAGGTCTGAAATTATTTATCTTTGTTTCAATCACAGAAACCTGACATTTTAACAGGGGTGTGTAGACTTTTTATATTGACTGTATATTGTATATTCACATCAGTACCTAACCCGCAAGGAGCTTACAATCTAAGGTCCCTAACTCACAGTCATACAAAGACATACTAGGGCCAATTTGGACAGGAGCCAGTTAACCTACCAGCATGTCTTTGGAGTGTGGGAGGAAACTGGAGCACCCAGAGGAAACCCACACAGGCACAACATGCAAACTCCATGCAGGTAGTGCCATGGTTGGGATTCGAACCAATGACCCTTGAGATACTAGGTAGAAGTGCTAACCACGTAACCACTATGCTGAAATTGCTAGAGTTCTCCTCAACAGTGTGCTGATGGGGGAATCCCTTCCAGGTTTTGCCGGAGGTGAACGCAGGGATTCAATGATCACTGGCACTACCTGCCTGGAGTTTGCATATTCTCGCTGTATTTGTGTGGGTTTCCTCCGGGAATTCTGGTTTCCTCCCACACTCCAAAGACATGCTGGTAGGTTAATTGGTTCCTGTCTAAATTGTCCTTAGTATGTGTATGTATAAATGTGAGTTAGGGACCTTAGATTGTAAGCTCTTTGAAGGTCAGGGACTGTTGTGAATGTACAATCTATATTTAAAGCGCTGCGTAAATTGACAGCACTATATAAGTACCCAAAATAAATAAACAAATCACTGCTGGTGGCTATAACTGGTGGTAGCGATTGGACAAAACAACCATACAGGCCTGCCAATCGAATTTGGATCTGTCTATGACCAGCTTACCCACTTCTAGTCCTGACACTTTCACCCCCTTCCTGTCCAGGACAATTTTCAGCTTTCAGCGCTATCACACTTTGAATGACAATTGCGCGGTCATGCAACACTGAACCCATATGCATTTTTTAGCATTTTTTTGAGACAGATAAAACTTTATTTTGGTGGTATTTATTCACCACTGGGATTTTTATTTTGTTTTCTGTATAAATGAAAAAGTCCAAAAATTTTGAACAAAAAGTGTTTTTCTTTAAAATTTTGCAAATAATTAATCTTTCTTCATAAATCTTGGTGAAAATGTATTCAGTTATCATTTTAGTAAAAAACAGTAACCCAAATTATTTTATACCCAAAAATTATAATTTTTCAAAATTTGTTTTTACATTTTTATTTTATTTTTTTATATTATTATTTATGTGTTTGGGTTTTTTTTTAACATACTGTCACCTTAGCAGTACAGTGTCACCATAGTGACACTGTACTACTTGTGGGGGGTGATGAAGATTTTGTTTTCTTTTTTTACACTGATTGCTTTTACACCCATAAATGCTGTAAAAGCAATCATTTCTCCTTCTCTCTGGCTGCATTCATGCAGCCATTGAGAAATACTGTTAGAGCTGTGATTGGTCACAGCTTGTCACATGGTACAAGGCTGTTGTGAATAGCCTTGTACCATGTGACCTCTATGTCATTCACAGATTTCACATGTAGTAAGCAATGATGTCAGGAATTGACATCTTGTTTACTATTATTCATGTGATCACTGATTGGCCTCACACAGAGGTCCCGTACAGTGATCTGTGTTCCGCTGGGTCCAGAGGACACAGCGGGCACAGATCTCGGTGCCTCACGCTCCCAGGGAGCGCGCACAGGCAATGGATGCGGGGGGACGTTTGGAAACATCCACCCGCATTGGCAACGCTCCCGTCTGGCCGTTTATTGACATGGGCCGGACGGGAAGAGGCTAAAGTGGAACTAAACCGATTTATTTAACAGTTTCAAAAACAGTTACATTCCCAGCATGCCAGGAAGGCTAACTGTCACATTTGCTTGTGCTGTCAACCAAAATGTCAAAACATCAAATGGCTGGTGTCTAGACATGTGCGATTCGTTAAGTTCCGAACTGAAATTTGCACAAAATTTTCAGTATTTGGAGATTTGGAGGTAAACAAATCTCCAAATTCCAACGGTAACGACTTTCAACAAATCAAAAACAAATTATAAGGATTCAACTAAATTCATTTGTTTCATTCGTATGTTTGAAGCATCCAAAATAACGTAACGCCATAACGAATGATCCAAATTAATTTGGCTCCATTTCTTTTTAATTTGCATTAACATTTTTCATTATTATAAAAAAAATGCACTACATATGAAGTGGAAACCTATTGCAATGATTGCAGTAAGCCCCAAATCCAATCGCTGTCTAAATCTTGTAGACTTCACCTCCGCAACATCTCCAAGATACGCCCGTTCCTAACCTCGGAAACCACTAAGCAACTTATTCACTCCCTGGTTATCTCTTGCCTTGACTATTGTAACTCCCTCCTCATTGGCCTACCTCATCGCAGGCTATCCCCTCTTCAGTCTATCATGAATGCTGCTGCCAGACTCATCCACCTTACTAACCATTCCATATCTGCCACTCCTCTCTGCCAATCCCTCCACTGGCTTCCCATTGCCCAACAAATAAAATTCAAAACATTAACAATAACATATAAAACCATTTATAACTCTGCTCCAAATTACATCACCAATCTTGTCTCCAAATATCACCCAAACCGTCCTCTGCGCTCCTCCCACGACCTCCTACTCTAGCTCCCTTGTCTCCTCTTCCCATGCTTATCTCCAGAACTTCTCCAGAGCCTCCCCCATCCTCTGGAACTCTCTATTCCAATCTATCAGACTATCGCCTACTCTGCTCACTTTCAGACGATCTCTGAAAACCTCTCTGCCTTCAGCTAATAAGGGAATCTTCTATTCCTTCTATCAGTCCATTCCCTACAGTTATTACCTTTTGTACCACTAGCCCCTCCCTCTTAGATTGTAAGCTCCCAGGATCAGGGCCCTCCTAACCCTCTTGTATTGAACTGTATTGTTGCTGTATTGTCTTCCTTTATATTGTAAAGCACTGAGCAAACTGTTGGCGCTATGTAAATCCTGTATAATAATAATAATAAAAAAAAAAAGTGAAATAAGATGATTCCTTCTTATTGTTTTTGAGTTGGATGGAGGTGGATCCATCAGAATCTCCAAATCATAACATAAGGAATGAATCCAAAATTAATTTCATTCCATTCGTTACTTTTGGATGCCTGCTTCTAAAAGTTTAGGCATGTTTTAAAACATAAAATGCTCATAAACATTTAAATATATCACTCCAAATAAGGGGAGCCAGTGAGTCACTCAGTGATTATAAATCAACATAAAATGGTTCCAAATCAGGAGTACAGTCAGTGTGCAGGTGTAACACACTCAATGGGTGGTAATGGTGACACACAGTCCACTTTACACACAGGTGAGAAAAGTCTTCATACTCACCATAGTCTGAGTGCTCCCTCACCTCCTTGCAATGACCACAAGGGCCAGCACACTTTGTAGTAAGTACCACGGATCTCACAGGAACCACCTTGCCTATTGGACCGTATCAGATACCACACCAGAGCCGCTATCATCCGGACCTCCTCCTGCACCTTTTTTTCCTGGCAATATCTCACATCCCCACAGGTTCCACTCAGAGACACAAATAAACATGCTCCATAGCGTAATACTGTACCTTTATTATAAGTTATAAATTAAAATGCCCACTCACATTGCGTTGCGTCACGGGTAACACGTGACTTCATCAGGGTAACCCTGATGTTTATTTGTGTCTCTGAGTGGAACCTATGGGGACGTGAGGTATTGCCAGGAAAAAGAGGTGCAGGAGGAGGTCCGGATGACAGCAACTCTGGTGTGGTATCTGATACGGTCATTGGTAAGATGTGACTTCATCAGGGTAACCCTGATGTTTATTTGTGTCTCTGAGTGGAACCTGTGGGGACGTGAGCTATTGCCAGGAAAAAGAGGTGCAGGAGGAGGTCCGGATGACAGCCGCTCTGGTGTGGTATCTGATACGGTCACGGGTAACACGTGACTTCATCAGGGTAACCCTGATGTTTATTTGTGTCTCTCAGTGGAACCTGTGGGGATGTGAGGTATTGCCAGGAAAAAGAGGTGCAGGGGGAGGTCCAGATGACAGCCGCTCTGGTGTGGTATCTGATACGGTCCAATAGGCAAGGTGGTTCCTGTGAGATCCATGGTACTTACTACAAAGTGTGCTGGCCCTTGTGGTCATTGCAAGGAGGTGAGGGAGCACTCAGACCATTTTAGAATTTTTTGAAACCAGTGGCACCTTCACATGTATGAAGACTTTTGTCACCTGTGGGTAAAGTGGACTGTGTATCACCATTACCACCCATTGAGTGTGTTACACCTGCACCTTGTCTGTACTCCTGATTTGGAACCATTTTATGTTGATTTATGTTCACTGAGTGACTCACTGGCTCCCCTTATTTGGAGTGATATATTTAAATGTTTATGAGCATTTTACGTGTTCGTTTGTGAATTTATGTACATTCCATTTGTGCGTTTTTGTTTGTTTTTCAGCAGCTATTTATTTATTTATTATTTCTATATTTATTGTTTTTAGCTCTACACCATTAGTGTTTTATTTTATAGCCAAACTTCTATCCTCTGTTGGACTGAGAATGGCCCTGCATGATGCCTGACCTGGATTAGTGCCATCAATTGCCATGATGCAGGCAAGCTGACTACCATAGCACTGAATGATGTTGTGCATACTGTCCTAGGACATTAGTTGTTATGGTGCTGATAGTTGGCTTGCTCACATCATGGCAACGCGTGACACTGATCCAGGACAAACAGTGTTCTGTTCTTGTGGCAACCTGGGGAAACCCAAACGGTCCTCCAATTGAGAAACACGGGGCCAGACTGTTGTAAGGTTTACCACTTTATATCCTGTTCTGCAAAAAAGAGAGGTTTCACTTAGAAAAGCCTCTTTTCCCAAACTGTGCAATATTCACAAGACCGGGAGATGTTGTTTGTTGGAGTGATCTGATTAGGACTGTTTCTGCCCATGAGGCTACTTGAGGTGGTTGCCATACCAGTCTGCTAGTGTATATTCAGCCTCCAGGTCACAAAGCGTCACTGGTTGGCATTGTGGAGATAGCTGAATGCAAGATCTCAGACAGCCCAGCTGTCTGCTTCCTAGCAACCAATGGTGCTGTGCAGCCCTGCTGCCAGCATCCTAGCAACCAACCATTGAGGGAAGGCAGCAAAAATAGTGATCTTGGTCAGGGGTGGACTGACAAATCATGGGGCCCCAGGGCAATAGGGGATCATGGGGCCCCCGTGTCCTTGCCCAAACTCAAAAAAGCCTCTGAAAAAGGTACCTACTGACCCCGGGCCCTCGGGCAGTGCCCGAGTTTCCAAATGGTCAGTCCGCCCCTGATCTTGGTACTTCCAGTACAGATCTGGTTCTGGTCTTCTGACTGGCTGGTACAGTCAGAGGGGTCAAGGCTGGTGGCTGATAGTGGCATAATGTGTAATTCAGGCAATTTCCAGGCAATTATTTATTTACTAATTGCAGGTTTTTACTGTATATTCTGTTGACAATGTATGCAGCACTTTACATATACAGTATATTGTACATTCACATCAGTCCCTGCCCTCAAGAAGCTTTTAATCTGTGTCCAGGCAACGGGCCAAGCAGGCTGAAGCAATTCAGAGAAAAAGTGCTAGCTACAGGAGCTAGAAAGCTAAATGCTATTACAGGTCCAGAGCCCTGGCCAAAGCATCCTTGAGGGACCATTCACACCATTGCATTGCAGTATGGGCTCATTGTTTTACTGCGGTGATTGGCAGTCCAGTGCATCTTCAGAACTCACCTATATTGCAGCACACTGCAAAACACGGGAAGGTACTCCCTGCACTGCTGTGCGCTGGAAACCAAAAACTGCAGTAGGTATGATCTGATGTCTATCGTGATGCATTTGGTGTGCAATCAAATGAATGCAACACACAATAAAGTGATTCTAAAGCTTTAAAGTTTTTTTTTTCTATTAAAATAATAATAATGTTATACTTACCTATTATTTATTTATTTCAGGTACTTATATAGCGCCGTCAATTTATGCAGTGCTTTACATATATATTGTACATTCACATCAGTCCCTAACCCTCAAGGGGTGTACAATCTAAGATCCCTAACTCACATTCATACATACACATACTAGGGACAATTTAGAAGGGATCCAATTACCCTACCAGCATGTCTTTGGATTGTGGGAGGAAACTGGAGTACCCGGAGGAAACCCATGCAGGCACAGGGAGAACATGCAAACTCCAGGTAGGTTGTTCCGTAGTTGGCATTTGAACCAACAACCCTAGTACTGCCAGATGGAAGTGCTAACCATTTAGCCACTGTGCTGCCCTTTACCTGCTCTAGTTTTTCACATAGTGGTCCCAAACCTTCTCTTCTGTGACCCCCCACCCAGGGGTGGACTGACCATTTGGAAACTCGGGCACTGCCCAAGGGTCAGTAGGGGGCCCCATGAGATGCCCCTGGTACCTTTTTCATAGGCTTTTTTGAGTTTGGGCAAGGACACAGGGGCCCCATGATCCCCTATTGCCCGGGGGCCCCATGAGTTGTCAGTCCGCCCCTGCCCCCACTCCTGGCTCCCTCTCCACCCTTCTCCCTGCCAAGTGTCCCCATAGGAAGCAGCTTCCTATGGGGGCACTCATGAGTGCTCGATCCCAAGTCACGTTGTTTGCATTTATTCAGACATATGACCTAGCTTGGCCCAATCCCCGCTTGCTGCTCTCAGGTTTTGACAGACAGCAGCAGGAACCAATTACCTGTGAGAGCAGGTAGATGGGAAAAGAGCTGCTGCAGAAATGCACAGCACTGGATCAAAATTAGGTTCAGGTAGGTAATTAGGAGGGCTGTGGGAGATCTGCTATTAATCGTTTTTTTAACTTTAATACAGAGAATGCATTAAACTGATTGTAAGGGTTTATTTTTTTAATTTATTAAAATAACAAACATGTCATACTTACCTGCTGTGTGCAGTGGTTTTGCACAGAGCAGCCTGGATCCTTCTCTTCTCGGGTCTCCTGTTGGTGCTCCTGGCTCCGCCCCCATGCTGAGTGCCTCCATAGCAGGCCGCTTGCTCAGGGGGGCTCGTGTGCATGCTCGCTCCAGAGCCCTGCTTTGTGCGTCCATAAGACACACAGAGCGGGGCTTGGCCCTGCCCCTGCTCCCTCGTCACTGGCTCTGATTGACTGTATCTGAGTCAATGAGCGAGAAAGCAGAGACACATCGACCTGCACATCGCTTGATCGAGATATGGCTTAGGTATATATATATACATACAGGGGCGGACTGACAACTCATGGGGCCCCCGGGCAATAGGGGATCATGGGGACCCTGTGTCCTTGCCCAAACTCAAAAAAGCCTATGAAAAAGGTACCAGGAGCATCTCAGGGGGCCCCCTACTGACCCCGGGCCCTCGGGCACTGCCCGAGTTTTCAAATGGATGGTCAATATCTGGAAACAAAAAGCAACTTACATAAAAAAAGCTTCCATTGCTCACATTCACCCTAGGTTCACACTCAAGCATTTTTGTCACATTTTTTATGTGTTTCGCGTTTTAAATCTGCTTAGCAACAAGAAAAATTAAAGAAAAAGAAAAAAAAAAGCAAAATGCATACAAAATGCGGCAAAAATGCAAGTGCAAAAAATAAACTTCAATGGGAACGCTGCAGAAAAGCATGTATTGCGTTTTTGCTGCATTGTTGTTGCATTTTTTATGTGTTTTGCATTTTAAATCTGCTTAGCAACAAGACAAATTAAAGAAAAAAAAACCCACAAAACGCATCAAAAATGCACCAAAAATGCAAGTTCAAAAATGCAAGTGCAAAAAATAGACTCCAATGGGAATGCTGCAGAAAAGCATGTATTGGGTTTTTGCTGCGTTTTTGTCGCGTTTTTGATGCGTTTTGCATTTTAAATCTGCTTAGCAACAAGAAAAATTAAAGAAAAAAAAAAAACGCAAAATGCATACAAAATGCGTCAAAAATACAAGTGCAAAAAATAAACTCCAATGGGAACGCTGCAGAAAAGCATGTATTGCGTTTTTGCTGCATTTTTGTTGCATTTTTTATGTGTTTTGCGTTTTAAATCTGCTTAGCAAAAAGACAAATTAAAGAAAAAAAAAACACAAAACGCATCAAAATTGCGCCAAAAAAGCAAATTCAAAAATGCAAGTGCAAAAAATAGACTCCAATAGGAATGCTGCAGAAAAGCATGTATTGCGGTTTTGCTGCGTTTTTGACGCGTTTTTGATGTGTTTTGCATTTTAAATCTGCTTAGCAACAAGAAAAATTAAAGAAAAAAAACCATCAAAAATGCGGCAAAAACGCAAAAAGTTTTCTGCAGTATTTTGTGTTTTGCAGCAATGCAGTACAGTCCATTTAACATGATTTCCTTTGGGACATCTCTGCGTTTTCACCCGGAGCGTTTTTTGGAAAGGGTCAGGGAGTTTTTTTTAATGTAAAACATTGCTTTTTTGGTTCTATAGACAACGGGAATGCTGCAGAAAAGCATGTATTGCATTTTTGCTGAGTTTTTGTCGCTTTTTGATGTGTTTTGCATTTTAAATCTGCCTAGCAACAAGGAAACTTGAAAAAAGAAAAAAATTCAAAATGCATCAAAAATGCGGCAACAATGCAAGTGCAAAAAATAGACTTCAATGGGAACGCTGCAGAAAAGCATGTATTACGTTTTTGTCAAGTTTTTTTAAGTGTTTTGTATTTTCAATCTGTTTAGCAACAAGTAAAATTAAAGAAAAAGAAACAAAAGACGCAAAATGAAAACGCAAGGCAGAAACGCATCAAACACAACCTGCATAGGTGTGAACCTAGACTCAGAATGTATGGAAAATATGCGTTGTCTCCACCAGGGGCAGACTGACCATTTGGAAACTCAGGCACTGCCCGAGGGCCCGGGGTCAGTAGGGGGCCCCATGAGATGCCCCTGGTACCTTTTTCATAGGCTTTTTTGAGTTTGGGCAAGGACACAGGGGCCCCATGATCCCCTATTGCCCGGGGGCCCCATGAGGTGTCAGTCCGCCCCTGGTCTCCACTGATTTACACTTTGTAGTAACAGAAACTCTGGTTCCAGCCATGGTGAAGTTGGTGTGGGAAATATATGTACATCTGGAGATGCTAACAGATTTACAGGCTGTCTGCCATGAATAGTAGGGTTTGCACCATCCAGCTCTTTATTATGAACACACTTCTTTAAACCGCATGTGAAATGAGTTAATGCTTTTAATTAAAACAATCTAGAAAAGTCTTCCCGAGCCGTGGAGCTTGCAGAGGAACCAACCATTAACTTACTTGTGAAGTAATAAAATAGTTGTCAATTGGCTTTGGGGGGGTAGACACCTGTTGTGAGGGTCTGCCATATTTTATGAGGCCTGGAATTATGGTCTCATTTGACCTCTGACCCGCTTAGAGGACACGGAGTCACTCAATGTGATTTATCGCTTTAATCGCACAGGCAAAGGGAGCAGGCTGGTAGGTGAATTTGCAGTTCACTGCCGATACTTTTCATAAGATGTAATAGCAGCAATATTTAACCCCTCGCCCTCCTGACCAGGCCATTATTTGCGTTACGACACTGCGTTATTTTAACTGACAATTGCGCAGTCATGCAACGCTGCACCCAAATTAAATTTACATCCTTGTGTTCCCACAAATAGAGCTTTCTTTCGGTGGTAGTTGATCACCTCAGCATTTTTTATTTTTTGCACTATAAAAAAAAAAAGCCTGACAATTTTGAGAAAAAAACTATATTTATAGACAGCACAGTGGCTAAATGGTTAGCACTTCCGCCTGGCAGTACTAGGGTCGTTGGTTCGAATCCCCACCACAGCACCACCTGCCTGGAGTTTGCATGTTCTCCCTGTGCCTGTGTGTGTTTCCTCCGGGTACTCTGGTTTCCTCCCACATTTCAAAGACATGCTGGTAGGTGAATTGGTTCCTGTCTAAGTTGGCCCTAATATATGTATGAATGTGAGTTAGGGACCTTAGATTGTACACTCCTTGAGGGTGAGGGACTGATGTGAATGTATAATATATATGTAAAGCGCTGCATAAAATTGATATTACTATATAAGTACCTGAAATAAATAAATATTTTTGACTTTTTGCTGTAAAAAAATGAAAAAAATCAAATTTTGTCATAAATGTAGGCCAAAATGTATTCTGCTCCATGTCTTTGCTGAAAAAAATCCCAATATGTGTAAATTAAGTGTTTTACGTGAAAGTTTTAGCGTTTACAAATGGCGGTATATATACTGGGATTTTTTTAAATTTTTCATTTTTACTAGTAATGGCGGCAATCAGCGACTTATAACGGGACTACAGCGGGCATTCTGACACCGGGGGGAATGGACTTGGTGTCACTGACATCCCCAGTGACACCAATATTCAAGTGCTAATAAAAAGCAGTGATACTGTAGCAATGGCACTGGGCAGGAAGGGGTTAACATGTGGGGCGATCAAAAGGTTAACTGTGTGCTGTGTGTGCTTCACTGTAAGCACACTGCTTTGCATGGCTCTGCTATGCAAAGCCATGCAAAGCAGTCTGCAGGAGCTTACAGGGGAGAGAACTGTATTGTTTACTTACAGTTCTTTCCCTCCTTTGGTAATACTCCACTATCACCGGGTGCTGGCGAGTAATCACAGGCCGGGACCCGGTGATTGGCAGCGCGCCCCCTACCTGGAAATGCAAAATCACGTGTATATACTGTACATGATTTTGCGCACCCCTGCTACCTTGTAGCAGTATATCTGCTATAGAGCGGTGGGAAAGCCATTAATCCAGAATAACGTATTAGGTATTTATAATTGTGCGCATTGACCATCTCTCATTTACAGTATATATGAATTGACGGATTACCAAACCCAGCAGTTTTTATTTTTTACATTGTGGCTAACCAGTCCTTAGATGTGGTGGCTGCATTAGTTTTTTCTTTTCAGGCTAAGGACATTTTTAGCAAGTACAGAAAATACCTGTAGATCTTTCCAGAAATGCAATGTTATTATCACTTCCTGAGCTGCTGCGGCTGTCAATCACCGATTCCCAACCAGTGATTTCCCGCTGGCACCTGGTGATTACCGAGCATCTCCGACAAGGAGGAGGTTTTGTATACTAACAGTTCTCCTCCCTGTCAGCTCGGGCACACTGCTTTGGATGGCTGTGCTTACAGTGTGCTTACAGTGAAGCACACTGACATGGATCCCTAGTAAAACACTCCCTGCACACAATTAACCCTTTGATCACCCCTCATGTTAACCCCTTCCTGCCCAGTGTCATTAGTACAGTGTCAGTGCTTTTTATTAGCACTGATCACTGTATTGGTGTCACTGAGGATGTCAGTGACACCAAGTCAGTTCCCCCCATTGTCAGAATGCCCGCCGCAGTCCCACAGTCTCACTATAAGTTGCTGATCACCGCCATTACTAGTAAAAGAAAAAATTCCAGTATCTCTACCGCCATTTGTAAACACTATAACTTTCACGTAAACCAATTAATTTACACGTATTGGGATTTTTTTTAGCAAAGACCATGGAGCAGAATACATTTTGGCAGAAATTTATGAAGAATTTTGATATTTTTACTGGACGTGTTTAATTTTTTTTCCTTCCCAGTGCCATTAGTGCAGTGTCAGTGCTTTTTATTAGCACTGATTACTGTATTGGTGTCACTGGGGATGTCAGTGACACCAAATCATTTCCCCCCCCAGTGTCAGAATGCCTGTCATAGTCCCGCTATAAGTCGCTCATCACTGCCATTACTAGTTAAAAAAAAAAAGAAATCTATACCGCCATTTGTAAACACTATAACTTTCACATAAACCAATTAATTTACACGTATTGGGATTTTGTTTTAGCAGAGACATGGAGCAGAATACATTTTGGCCTAAATTTATGACAAAATTAGATTTTTTTAAATTTTTGACTGAACATATTTTATTAAACATGTGCAGTAAAAAAGTTAAATAATGAAATTTCAAAAAGTCAAAAATATTGTTTTTTTTTTCTCAAGATTGTCAGACTTTTTTTTTTAAATAGCAACAAAAGAAAGTTCAATTGGCGGGCTGATCATTTGGAAACTCGGGCACTGCCCGAGGGCCCGGGGTCAGTAGGGGGCCCCATGAGATGCCCCTGGTACCTTTTTCATAGGCTTTCTTGAGTTTGGGCAAGGACACAGGGGCCCAGGGGCGGACTGACCATTTGGAAACTCGGGCACTGCCCGAGGGCCCGGGGTCAGTAGGGGGCCCCATGAGATGCCCCTGGTACCTTTTTCATAGGCTTTTTTGAGTTTGGGCAAGGACACAGGGGCCCAGGGGCGGACTGACCATTTGGAAACTCGGGCACTGCCCGAGGGCCCGGGGTCAGTAGGGGGCCCCATGAGATGCCCCTGGTACCTTTTTCATAGGCTTTTTTGAGTTTGGACAAGGACACAGGGGCCCCATGATCCCCTATTGTCCGGGGGCCCCATGAGTTGTCAGTCCACCCCTGCCCATGTCACATACTGTCCCGGCTCTCAGCTGTTCTTTCTCTAGTCACATACACAGGACATTTCTTTGTGCATAGGAACGCATAGAGAAAATACATAACTTCCCTTCAGCAGAACTGTTCTCAGTTACAGCAGCACACCAACAATTCTTCATTAACTCTTTTTTTTTCACTCTAACAAGGTGCAAACCTTCTTTCAGTCTATACGTTTAGGACCAATACGGCTTAGGAGATGTGTACCAAAAATCTATCTTCTCCAGTGGGAGCAATAAATGGTACCCCCCACAGTTAAATAGGAATAGCAATCTCAGAAATGATGTAGACTTTCTCCATCAGGGAGCCAAAGCACAGAACTCCTTGCCTTAATCTAGTCCGGCACTAACTGGGAAAATTACCAATCTTTTGTTAGGTAAAACAATTTCCATATAATTCCACCCTTCCATAAATACACTTTAACGTTGAATTCAGTTGTTTACTTGGAATTCAGCTTTCTTTTGGCAAGTTGGGTGGACCTCGAACTTGGCAAATAGGGTACATGGTGTTTTAACATGTTAAAAGCAATCTTATTTTTAGAGATGTGATTAATGCATTCTGTACCACAAAATATTTATTTGTAAAGCCAAGGGCAAAAAAATGGCACTTTTTTTTAACAAGCTTACTGGTTGCTTTATGAAATATTTTTATTTGTCCTTTATACACTTTTTTCATGGATTAACTCAAAGCATATTTCTTCAAACTGACTGAAATGAAATAAAATGATTAATGACCACAGAAACCTAATAATGGATACCTAACACAAGAGCACAAACAATTATAGGGTTTGAACTGAATTATATATATATATTTATTTATTTGTTTATTTTTTTATTTTCTACTTTTTAAAAAAAAAATGTAAAGCCTAAGTTCATCAACAAACGACATAAATAACAGTTTGTATGACGTGTCCTTTAAGATGGTGTCATTTAAGATGATGGCTCTTTTTTTAGGTGAAACCCTCCTCTGTCAATGCCCCCCTCATTTGCTGCAGGAGGGGTTATTGGGCTTTCACAGGCTCTCATCAAGAGATCCCGACTCTGCCCATCCTTTCCAGCCAGCTTCTCTGTTCATAGAATGCTTCTATGAATGAAGCAGGATCTATGAATGGGGGGGGGGGGGCGACCCATCAATCATCTGCCTGTCCTAGATTCATTCCTTCAAGCAGAAAGGGGAGGCATAGTTGGGTTCTCTGAATGAGAGCCTGAGACAGCCCCTTAGTCCTAATAACCCCCACTGCACTATATCCACTCTCCCCGGACCCTGCATTCACTATATCCAGTCTCCCCGGACCCTGCATTCACTATATCCGGTCTCCCCGGACTCCACATCCACTATATCCGGTCTCCCCGAACCCTGCATTCACTATATCTGCTCTCCCAGGACCCTGCATTCACCATATCTGGTCTCCCCGGACCCCGCATTCACTATATCCAGTCTCCCTGGATCCTGCATTCACTATATCTGCTCTCCCCGGACCCTCCATTCACTATATTCGCTCTCCCCGGACCCCGCATTCACTATATCCGGTCTCCCCGGACTCCACATCCACTATATCTGGTCTCCCCGAACCCTGCATTCACTATATCTGCTCTCCCAGGACCCTGCATTCACCATATCTGGTCTCCCCAGGACCCTGCATTCACTATATCCGGTCTCCCCTGACCCTGCATTCACTATATCCGGTCTCCCCGGACCCTGCATTCACTATATCTGGTCTCCCCGGACCTTGCATTCACTATATCTGCTCTCCCCGGACCCTGCATTCACTATATCCAGTCTCCCCGGACCCTGCACTCACTATATCTGGTCTCCCCGGACCCTGCATTCACTATATCCACTCTCCCTGGACCCTGCATTCACTATATCCACTCTCCCTGGACCCTGCATTCACTATATCCAGTCTCCCTGGACCCTGCATTCACTATATCCGGTCTCCCCGGACCCTGCATTCACTATATCCGGTCTCCCCGGACCCTGCATTCACTATATCTGCTCTCCCTGGACCCTGCATTCACTATATCCGCTCTCCCTGGACCCTGCATTCACTATATCTGGTCTCCCCGGACCCCGCATTCACTATATCTGCTCTCCCTGGACCCTGCATTCACTATATCCGCTCTCCCTGGACCCCGCATTCACTATATCTGGTCTCCCCGGACCCTGCATTCACTATATCTGGTCTCCCCGAACCCTGCATTCACTATATCCGCTCTCCCTGGACCCTGCATTCACTATATCCACTCTCCCTGGACCCTGCATTCACTATATCCGCTCTCCCCGGACCCTGCATTCACTATATCTGGTCTCCCACAGTACACACAACATGGAAATGCAATTATTTTTGTAACTATAAACTGCTAAATACCTTTTCTCATCAGCAATATATGCAGTAGCGATCAAGTGACTTCTATCAGTGTTCAGCAGAACACTGGTTAAAGCTTGTAGGAGGAGATTTCTTTCTGATCTAGCGGAATGCAGAACCCCTGACCTCTGTGTGGACAGTGCTGACTGGCCATGTGCTGATCACATGCACTCTCCCAAGAAAAAAGAAAAATGTCTCTAGCAATACACACCAAACTGAGCATGTGCAGAGTGTCTCCACACAATATGTCGTATCAGGAGATAAGAGGGGGGCACTGAAAAAAGGGGAGGATCAGAGAAGACAGGATCAAACTGCATTTTTATACAAGGCAGTGGATTAAACCCTTAGGTTCCACAGTGAGTATAACAAGCATGCTTTACTGCATATACAGACTGATTTTACTGTTGTGGGTTTAGTAACACTTTAAATGTATTGGTTTTATTAAAAATGTTTTGTATTATAAATAATTATAAATTGCAGCTGCAAAAATAGCTCCATATATTCTTTTTCCAAGAACCGTGATTTATACCATAGTGCAAAAAGGCAAAATTGTAATTATCCAATATTTCGATGTTTAGTTACGTGGTCAATGTGGTCAATGTGGTCATGTTTAGGCACTGTCAGGACAGAATCGGGCTTCCTACTTGACACTACAGGTGAATATACAGTAAGGAAGCATATGGTGAACTGACATCTGTCCAGATGTGAAATTATGCAAAGCAATGTAATGTTAATGGGTACTGATAGTGAAGGGAGCTGTTAAATATATAGGCATGAGAATATTCATTACATTTACTATAATTTCTCATAATGACTTGTGGGAAATGTGCTGTGGGCCTCTTGTATTTCTGAATAATGTCCTGTTTTTTCTTCCTTCTTTGTAGAGTGTAGTAATTGCAATATGTTTTGGTATATAATAGTCCACAGCTGTAAAAAAAAGAAACTGGGTGATTGTGAACTCACTTGGGATCTAAGACACTCTGCTTCTGACTGCCGACCTCAGGAGATTTGGAGGGAGATTTGTCAACATTCCCACTTGTGCTGCTCACTTTTCTCCTTGCTGGAGGCTCTGACACCAGGAAGTAAAGTCCTGCCTCCACCAAGATGGCCGCTTCCACACAGACAAAAAGTGCAGGACAAAGCATAGTAAGTCTGTATTGGGGAAAAGGTCAGCAGAGAGACCACAGGCAATACTAATGACTAGTACTTTGTCCCCCTGCATGCCTTTTTTGGCACATCTTCCAGAGTCCAGTTCCTCTTTATTTTAAGCTTTAATTTTGCAAAGTGGGCAGTGTCAGCTTGAATGTCAAGGTCTTGAATACAATTTGCCAAAAACCTATTTAAAGTGATTGTAAAGGCAGATTTTTTGAAAAATAACAAACATGTTATACAAGAAATCAAAAGTAAATGGAAAGTTCTAGAGAATTGGAGCCAATTGCACTAAATAGGAGTGACAAAACCATTGTATAAAATAAATCAAAACAGTGCAGTGCAAAAAATATGCATAAAGTACATCAGGGCTTAAAATTTTAAGTCCTGAGCTACTAGCCAGACCTTAAGAGTTACTCACCACCAACAAACACACATGCACAGAGACACATGTACACACACACATATACAGACACATGTATACACACACAGGCACATACAGACACGCATACACACAGATACATGTACATACACAGAAATACACACGCACAGACACATGTACACACACAAACACATGTACACATAAACACATGTACACACACATACATGTGCAGACACATGTACAGATACACACATGTACATACACACAGACACATGTACATGCATACACAGACACACACAAACACACACACACATGCACACATAGCCCTATAAAAAGTTGCAGTACTTTGTTGTTCACTCACAGAGCTGGTTACTGCACTCTAGGGGAAGACAGAGAGCACAGCACACACTCCTTCCTTTGCTTTCACTGTGCTCATCTATTGAGCAGTCTGACGGCTCCCAGTGCCAATGACAGATCCGGCCTGAGCTCCGAGCCTGCTCAGCAAGACGGCCCTGGGGGACACACACGCCCCCACCATAACGTCCACTCGCCATTGGCGAGCAGGCGAGAGGAAATTTCAAGGCCTGAAGTACGTGAATAAATGACAGTTACCCATAAAAACTATCTGTGTGATCTACCAAATGTCCAGAGGAAAAAAAGAATTAAGCATAAAGAATAAAATCAATAAATACTAGTATGTAAATAAATAGTGCTCATAAAGTGCTAAGTGCTATGATATAACAAAAGTCCTATAAAGATCTCCAGTGATCATTCCAATAAATGTGCTCAATCCAAAAGTGCTTCTCCACTGTGCAAGATCTTCCACCACCATGCACTCACCAGAAGTCCAAATGATCAGTAGCCTATAGCCCAAACATAGGCAACGTCACTCACTCCTCAGTACCACTGATAATGTGACCAGTAGGCATATCCCTGAGGATGTGCGTGTGCACGAAACGCGTTGGGTGGAGCCTTACATGCTGACATCACGCGCCATTTCTGAGTCCTGGATCGGCGGCCATCTTAGTAAGTCCAGTCACAATTGTTTGTTTGTTTTCCACGTGGAAGATTATCAGTATTTGGTTTTAATGTAGCAATTTCAATTATATTCATGGGCGGACTGACCATTCGAGAACTCGGGCACTGCCCGAGGGCCCAGGGTCAGTAGGGGGCCCCATGAAATGCTCCTGGTACCTTTTATAGGCCTTTTTTTGAGTGTGGGCAAGGACACAGGGGCCCCATGGTCCCCTATTGCCCGGGGGCCCCATGAGTTGTCAGTCTGCCCCTGCTTATATTACATACTACACTATATACTATCCTCTGGGCTCCGTGTTGTGAGCGGTTTCCTTTAGGCTTCTGTTCTAGTGCTATACAAATTGCAATAATTACAGTGAATTCATGCAAATGAGTCTAGTTTCCAAAATAATGAAAACAAAAGTGTGAAAATGTCTTAATACTTAATTGTAAGGTAAAATGTGCAAAATCTTCAAATCTCCTACATGCTCCACCTTCAGTGGACAGTCCTACCAGCTTCTCTAGATCAGCCTTTTTCAACCAGGGTGCCTTGAAGTTTCTTCAGGGGTGCCTTGGCAAAATGTAAAAAAATCGGTGAAAGATTGTATACCAGCCAGCATGTGGATCAAGCCTGCCTTTTAGTTACACAAAGCCATACGTTTTCATTGTGCACCAGTACAACCTTCTAGGCACCAGCGTCCTCACAACTAATGACGCCATCAGTTGATATGGAGGATGTCAGTGGCCTGCACGGCATCATTTTTTGACTCTCGCCTGTCAGTAATGGGGTCAAATTAGCTGAGTGATAGAAACTGAGAGAGAAGAGAAGCATTGAAATACTATTCAACATCAGTGTGCAAAAGGGTATTTGCTTTGGAAGAATAAATCCCCTCTAACATTGGGTGTCCTACATGTGTAGATGTTGCTGCATTAGGTAAAACCATTAGGATAGTTTTTTACATTTTGGAATGGAGTGCTTTGAGACTGGCCATCATTTTAAAGAGTGCCTAAAGATTGTTCATAACTTTAAAGGGTGACTTGACTGAACAAAGGTTGAGAAACACTGCTCTAGATCATTCACCTGAAATAATGTCTGGCAGTACCAGATAACCAACATAAGCACATCCAGATGTGTGATCCAACCCTCCACGGGACGTCGGATGATGAAATGCGTAGGACGGGGCTTGAGGTGTCTTATTTTATCATAGGTTGGTCCAACCAATCTATATATATGTTTATATTATTCAAAACATTTATACAGGGTGCAGCAACATAACTTCCTTTTTTGAAATGCGTGCCATTCAGGCTGTAGCGGCCATAGCGGGGCGGGAGTGGTCTCAGGCGACAGGTGTAGTTCTAAAGTTTTTGTTCTCTTCCAGGTCAGTCATCATCATGCGTTGGAACCGTTGAAACTGCAAGTACGACAAGACGAAGAGCTGGAGTTCCTCGACCCATCAGATTACCTGAGAACATCGAAGCAGTGAGAGCATCAATCTTGCAATCCCCGCAGCGTTCTGTGCACAAACATGCATCTGCCCTTGGACTTTCGGATCATTCAGTGAGGCGAATTTTTCACGATGACCTTCATTACCATCCGTACAAGTTGGCGATTGTGCAGGAACTCTCCGAATGCGACTTCAATTCTCGGAGGAACGCATGTGAGGCAGTACTCGAAAACGTCCCTGAGGACGCAATTGTTTTTTACAGTGATGAAGCCCATTTTCACTTGACTGGATGCGTCAACAAACAGAACATGCGCTACTGGGCCGACACCAATCCTCGAGAATTGCATCAAAGGCCTTTGCATTCATCTAAAGTCACAGTGTGGTGTGCAATTGCCTCAGCTGGGATTATTGGTCCCTGGTTCTTTGAAGAAAATGAGGTCACAGTGACAGTGAATTCAGACCGATATGTGAACATGTTGGAGGAATTTGTTTTTCCACGACTTGATGAATTGGACTTAGGGGACATTTGGTTCCAACAGGACGGAGCAACGGCTCACACTTCAAGAGCATCAATGGCTGTTTTAAGGGAACACTTCCCGGAGCGCCTCATCTCAATAAGGGGCGATTTGGAGTGGCCAGCCTGCTCCCTCGATTTGGCCCCTTGCGACTTTTTTTTGTGGGTTTTTTGAAATCCCGCGTTTATGTAAACCGTCCAAGGACCCTACAAGACCTGAAGGCCAACATCCACGCAGAAATTGCCAACATACCTGCTGCTATGCTGGTAAGGGTCATGAAAAACGCCAGAAATTGGCTTATTCAGTGTATGGACAATGGGGGGCGTCACCTACCTGATATGATTTTCAAAACTGTGTAAAACAGAACTTTAGATATGTACCTACATTATTAAAGACAATAAAAACAATTCTGATTCATAAAATGGGTTTTATTGCGTTTTGAAAAAAGGAAGTTATGTTGCCGCACCCTGTATATGGTAAGAGTTCAAACAGGGTTCAAAGTGATTCTAAAGCCTTAAGGATTTTTATTACCTTAACCTCCCTGGCGGTATGATTATTTCAGATTTTTGGTGCTGAAAGCGGTACCATTTTTTTGCATGGAAATATGTATTTTTTTTATTGTAGGCTGTAATTTTTAGGAAAAACTCACTGAAATCTGTCCGAACAAGAGTCTAGACAACATCCCGGGTATGATAAAATTTGAAACACAAAATCATAAATTATAATTTAATAAATAATCATAAAAATAATATAAAAATAATAAAAAATTTAATTCAATAATATAATCAAACCAAAAACACTGAAATGTGAAATAGAGCGCCAAGTTCGCACATTGCTGAGCTCAGTCGCAAAATCGTTTTCAGTTTCTGATGACGAATTTCCCCCACGAATCATTATCACTCAATTCTGTAAGTGGTTCTGATTTACTATCGCTGTTCTCTAGCCGGTCTAAACCCGCTTTTGACCTAAAGGGACACTTTTTGGACGCCATGGACATTTCTCAGTTTCCAGGCAGAAAGAACAGACAAAATGCAGGCAGGGCACAGGACAAAGCACTAGGGACAATATGTATGTGAAATAGGTTGAAACAGCAATGTTTTACTGTGTAAAATGAAAAAAAAAAAAATGACATTTTTTTAAAATTTTTAAATTTCCCGCCGCCGGCGGCGGCGGCGCCCGTACGTCCCGACGTCACAGGGACAGGACACAGAAGCCGGATGCCGGCATCGGCCGGAGGAGATGGCCGGGGACGCTGCAGGGGACACATCGTGGGAGCGCAGGGTAAGGTAAGTGAAGAACACATGCCGGAGCAGCGCCGCATGGTATTCCCGAGTGTAGCTCAGGGTTACCGCTTTTGGTACAGAAATGTTACCCCGAGCTACACTCGGGAATACCGCCAGGGAGGTTAATGTATTCTCTGCACTTAGGTAAAAAACATTCTGTGCTGTAGGATCCCCCTAGCCCCCCTCCCATTACTTACCCAAGCCCGTTCCCCATCCACAAGAGCAGTGGCTCCTGCTACTGTCAATCAAATACTGTGACAAGGGAGGGGGCGGGGCAAAGCCACCCGGTCTGTGTCAATAGGTGTGCACAGGGTGGCTCAGGAACAAGAACGCACGAGTGCCCCCATAGCAAGTTGCTTGCTATGGGGGCACTCACCAAAGAGGAGGAGCCAGAAGCACCAGCGAGGGACCACAGAATTGAAGGATCAGGGTTGCTCTGTGAAAAGTCATTGCACAGAGCAGGTATAACATGTTTATTATTTTAATTAAAAAAAAAAGGTTAAGTGGCACTTTAAAAATAAAGAGACACTAAACATACAAAAAACAAACAAACATAAAAATTCAGAATGGTGTGAATTTTTTTAAAAAGGCTAATGACTGGCTGTCCCAACACCAGCCTAGAGTACGTAGCATACATTTATTTTGTATATTTCAATCTATGATAGATCTGTTCTGGTCAGTTAACATCCACACCTCCCATTGCTCACATCTGTTTGTCTTTCTTTACAACCTCTCAGGCTCTTCTCATCAGAATCTGTATATAAAGGATATCATGTTTCCAGCCCGTAAAGCAAGGGTCATGTGTAAATGGGCATAATAAAAGTTTATGAGCAAAATCACAATTTCAAGTGGCACAACAGACATGTGTGCATAAGTATCAAGTCAAACAATGAAAAGTAATTCAGGGTACTCATATACTCAATTAGCTCCACTAGACAGACAGACTGATCCATGTAATAAGGAAGAGTATAACAAGACCAAAAAAAAAAAAAAAAAGTACTTGGAAGCGGAAATTGCTCCCCTGACATGCTTATCATTAAATGAATATTGCCACTGCTTCCATAAATTCTCAGATGTGGCAGAAGCTGAACAATATTCAGCTGTAGTTTCTTGTCAATGCAGTGAATATCGGTGATGTGGGTTGTGGGAGAGTTAAAGCGATATTAAACCCAAAACAAAAAATGTAATATGTTGCAGCTTATCAATCATTTTATGTGCAGAAAGCGTCTAAGGTCCCTAACGTACAATCATACATAGACATAGGAGCCAATTAACCACTTCTCGACCGCCCTATAGCAGCAGCACTGCTACAGGGCAGCAGGGCTGTGCAAAATCATGTGTATATATATATATATATATATATATATATTTTATATTTCTGGGTAGGGGATGTGTGCGCGCTGCCCTACCTGCACCGCCATTGGCTGCTACAGCTGTCGATCACTGGAGCTTCTCCGCCGGCACCCGGCGATCACAGAGGAACAGTGACAGAGGAGAGGTCTGTATGTAAACAATAGAGATCTCTCCCCTGTCAGCACCAGCACGCTGCTTTGTATTACTCTGCATAGCAGTACAAAGCAACGTGATTACACAGAAAAGAACACACAGGCAAAATAGTAAAACAGCACACAGTTAACCCTTTGATTTTTATTTATAGCGCAATGCACAGGTGATCAAATACCAGCAAAAGAAAGCTCCATTTGATAGAAAAAAAGAACATAAATTTAATTTGGGTGCAGCTTTGCATGACCGCGCAACTGTCAGTTAAAATAACGCAGTACCGTATCGCAAAAAATGGCCGGTTCGGGAAGGGTTGGTAAATCCTCTGGAGGGCAAGTGGATAACCTACCAGCATGTCTTTGGTGCATGGGAGGAAACCCACACAGGAACAGGGAGAACATGCAAACTGCAGGCAGGTAGTGCCATGATTGGGATTGGAACCAGTGATCCTAATGCTGCCAAGAGAGTGCTAACCACTTAGCCACTGTGCTTCCAAATACTAATTCTTTTCTTTGTAGGCAGTGCTTTTTTAAAAAATCATTTGTATCACCAGCAACAGGGACACATTAAATTGGAACTGTGGCCAAGCCAGGGACATTCAAATATTTACATATTCTTAACAAGCAGTTCATGAACTATCCCTCTCTGACTTCTGTAGCTGTAACCAGAGAGGAGCAATTTATCATCAAAGATCATATAATACAAGCAGGCATCTTCAGTGTGAGCACCCAGCTCTGACAGATTGCGGCTTCACAGCCAGGTGCCCACTGCGCATGCATGAGTAGTGCTGCGCTTCCTGAATGGCCCCATCATCTTCTGGGACCTGTCACGTGTCCCACAAGACTATGGGGAGGGAGGGTAGGAGGACAACTTCCGCTTCTGATTGCCTAGGGGATCGCAGTTGAAGTGGGAGCGGGTACCTGTCAATTTTGGGTACCCACTCTCCCCCTCTCCCCAAAGGTGCCAATCCTTAATGGGGAGCAGGGGACCAATCTTTAAAGCGGAACTTCCCCTTTTGGGTGGAACTCTGCTTTAAAGAGGAGTTCCACCTCCCCCCCAAAAAAAAAATACTGTAGCTGCTGACTTTTAACCTCCCTGGCGGTATTCCCGAGTGTAGCTCGGGGTAAAATTTCAGTACCAAGAGCGGTAACCCCGAGCTACACTCGGGCTTACCATGCGGCGTTGCTCAGGGAGTCCCTGCAGCACTTACCTTGTCCTTCGCTGCCACGATGTGTCCCCTGCAGAGTCCCCGGCCATCTCCTCCGGTCGATGCCGGCATCCGGCTTCCGTGTTCCGGTCCCTGTGACTTCGGGACATACGGGCGCCGGAACCGGCGGCAAATTTTTTTAAAAATGATTATAATATAGTAAAACATTGCTGTTTCAATGCATTTCACATACATTTTGTCCCTACTGCTTTGTCCTGTGCCCTGCCTGCATTTTGACTGTTCTTTCTGCCTGGAAACTTAGAAAAGTCCATGGCGTCCAAAAAGCGTCCCTTTAGGTCAAAAGCGGTTTTAGACCAACTAGAGAACAGCGATAGTAAATCAGAACCACTTGCAGAATTGAGTGATAATGATTCGTGGGGGAAATTCGTCATCAGACACTGAAAAGGATTTTGCGACTTTGCTCAGCGATGTGCGAATTTGCCTCTGTATTTCAAATTTCAGTGTTTTTGGTTTGATTATATTATTGAATTAAATATATTATTATTTTTTATAATTATTTATTAAATTATAATTTATGATTTCTTGTTTCAAGTTTTATCATATCCGGAATGTTTACTAGACTCTTGTTCAGACAGATTTCAGTGAGTTATTCCTAAAAATTACAGCCTACAATAAAAAACTACATATTTCCATGCAAAAAAATGGTAACGCTTTGAGCACAAAAAATTGGAAATAATCATACCGCCAAGGAGGTTAATATTAGGTCACTTAATTGTCCAGGCATCCAGCGGTATCATCACCCGAGCTGAATCTTCAATCAGGTATTGGGTGCTGCTGCCACCATCTTGACTAAGGGAAACCAAAAAAATGTTTTGATTACTGTTTCTGTCCCCACTAGGGAGATTTCTCATCACTTCCTGTCCCTCTAACTCCCTGGGAGAGTAAGTGAAAGTAATTCTCCCCAATGGGCATACATAATGTAGTAAGAACACAGGAAAGGTTCTACTGCTTACCTATGCATTACAACCCCCCAAAAATAGCAGAGCATAAAGCCAAAACAGTGCCAGAACTCCTGAATGCCATCCTTGTAGTAGGTTTTTATCCTATAGTTTCAATTCAAACAGTATTAAAACTATAGGATGAAAATGAAATCCACTAAAGTAAAGGCCAATAATGACAGGCTACCTGTCCCCTCAGTACCAGTTTCCTTTAAAATTACTTGTGAAATTTATTTTTTCAATTGTATCTGTATTAAAGCTGAAATTTCCTTTTGGGTGTATGCATCCTCTAGACAATTTTAAGATGAAGCTAATTAGATAGGAAAGACCGTGTTCAATTTTATTGCTCACTTATGAACAGTGTTATCATCTTGTTAGAGAACATTTCTGGCTACAATGGTTTAAGTTTCGGTCACACAGGCACTGATGTACTAATAACGAGAGCATAAAACAACAAATAAAGGCTAAATAACTTTATGTGTATAATCCATGACTTCCAATCAGATAACTTCAATGTGGCATACAAATCTAAAGACAAATAATGAGCGGTTGCTATAGGTTACAGAGGTGTTCACTGAAAACATTAAGAACGATTCCTATGATCATTACTTTGTTTTATAAGTTAATTTTGTTTTAAATTTGAACTAGCATCAGAAATGTTTTCCATGTTAAAGTAGACCTTTCACCATTTTTTTATTATTATTACTCTGCTCTTTCTATTACATAAAAGCTTAATCATTATATTTTTTCCCGGTTTTTGAAATATCCCACTTTTAGTTCAGCACTATCTCTCTTCCTTAATTCTTGGCTAAGTGATAGTGATGTAGTTCTTGCCCTCCCGTTGCCTCCTGGGATAAATTTCAGAAGTCTGCAGGACCATAAGAACCAAACTAAAGCAAGAAAGTGAAAGCCTGCCCCTGAATCCAAGATACCAGAATGGAAAAGTAATAATTCTTAGAAAACGATGGCTTTGAGGTAGATGTCACTGGACTTCACGGACTTGCAAGTGCCTAAAGCTCGATACACACTGGCCGAAAATTGTCTGAAAATGGTCAGTTCATCAGGAACTGGCTGACTTTCGACCCGCGTGGACAGCTCCTCATCCGACAAAAGCCAATCTAGTTACCGGCTTCTGACCAACAGGCATGCCAGAATCCGATTGGCATCCAATCAGCACTGGCAGCCAATGGCTGTCAGCGCTGATCCTTGTATTTTGGCGGGTGTGCAGTCCATTGTCAGAACACATTAGCTCAACGGGGAGATCGCTGCACTAACATCAGATGTGTTAGTACGGGGATCTATAAATTTTTTTTTGCTCAGCCCGCGGGGATAGAGCAGAGTGGGTTCTGCCCTTTGTCCGCTCTGCATAAAATGAGTGGACATGGATGTGTCAGCTGCCCACTCTGCTCTGATCAACAGGGAATCTGTGAGTTGGTCCCCTGCTGATTAGAACAGAATCTGGAATCCTTTTCTTTAATGATTTTCTGTAAAATATATGTCCATTTTTGCAGTCAATTTTCTTAATATGTTTGTTATGTGTTCCTATTTACACAGCATGCCTAAAAACATTATTACCTTTTTGATGAGAAGGCATCATGGCTGACTGCAAGCATTTCTCAGCTGGCTCACATGATCTGTCCCTCTGGGCTGGCCACAGGCTGGGTCCAGTTCTCTATACCAAACAATGGAGAGGCCTAGCTCCTAAACCTTTAACCTTTTGTTAGCACAGTCATTAGTAAGACCTCATCTGGAATATGCAGTTCAGTTTTGGGCACCGATTCACAAAAAGAACATTGGGGAACTGGAGAAAGTACAGAGAAGGGCAACCAAACGAGGCATGGAGGAGCTCAGCTATGAGGAAAAGTTAGAAGAACTGAATTTATTCTCTCTTGAGAAGAGGAGATTAAGGGGGGATATGATCTCCATGTATAATACATAAGGGGGGATATGATCTCCATGTATAATACATAAGGGGGGATATGATCTCCATGTATAATACATAAGGGGGATATGATCTCCATGTATAATACATAAGGGGGGATATGATCTCCATGTATAATACATAAGGGGGGATATGATCACCATGTATAATACATAAGGGGGATATGATCTCCATGTATAATACATAAGGGGGGATATGATCACCATGTATAATACATAAGAGGGGATATGATCTCCATGTATAATACATAAGGGGGGATATGATCTCCATGTATAATACATAAGGGGGATATGATCTCCATGTATAATACATAAGAGGGGATATGATCTCCATGTATAATACATAAGGGGGGATATGATCTCCATGTATAATACATAAGGGGGGATATGATCACCATGTATAAATACATAAGGGGGGATATGATCTCCATGTATAATACATAAGGGGGGATATGAGCTCCATGTATAATACATAAGAGGGGATATGATCTCCATGTATAATACATAAGGGGGGATATGATCTCCATGTATAATACATAAGGGGGATATGATCACCATGTATAATACATAAGGTGGGATATGATCTCCATGTATAATACATAAAGGGGGATATGATCACCATGTATAATACATAAGGGGGGATATGATCTCCATGTATAATACATAAGGGGGGATATGATCTCCATGTATAATACATAAGGGGGGATATGATCTCCATGTATAATACATAAGGGGGATATGATCACCATGTATAATACATAAGGTGGGATATGATCTCCATGTATAATACATAAAGGGGGATATGATCACCATGTATAATACATAAGGGGGGATATGATCACCATGTATAATACATAAGGGGGGATATGATCTCCATGTATAATACATAAGGGGGGATATGATCTCCATGTATAATACATAAGGGGGGATATGATCTCCATGTATAATACATAAGGGGAGATATGATCTCCATGTATAATACATAAGGGGGATATGATCACCATGTATAATACATAAGGGGGATATGATCTCCATGTATAATACTTACGGGGGGATATGATCACCATGTATAATACATAAGGGGGATATGATCTCCATGTATAATACATAAGGGGGGATATGATCACCATGTATAATACATAAGGGGGGATATGATCTCCATGTATAATACATAAGGGGGGATATGATCTCCATGTATAATACATAAGGGGGGATATGATCTGCATGTATAATACATAAGGGGGGATATGATCTCCATGTATAATACATAAGGGGGATATGATCTCTATGTATAATACATAAGGGGGGATATGATCACCATATATAATACATAAGGGGGGATATGATCACCATGTATAATACATAAGGGGGGATATGATCTCCATGTATAATACATAAGGGGGATATGATCACCATGTATAATACATAAGGGGGGATATGATCTCCATGTATAAATACATCAGTGGTTCATATAGTGAACTCGGTTTAGAGCTATTCACCCTGAGGTCATCACAGAGGACAAGGGGGCACTCTTTACATCTGGAGGAAAATAAATTTAATCTCCAAACACGGAAAAGTTTCTTCACAGTGAGAGCTGTGCAAATGTGGAATAGACTCCCTCAAAAATTGGTTCTCGTCAGCTCAGTGGATTGCTTCAAAAAAGTCCTGGATTCTTTCTTGGATACACAGAATATAACTGGATACTAACATTTATAGGTAAAGTTGATCCAGGGAATATCAGATTGCCTCTCGGGGGATCAGGAAGGAATTTGTTTCCCAGCAGGAGCAAATTGGATCATGCTTTGCTGTGTTTTGTTGCCTTCCTCTAGATCAGCAATGGGCAAAGTACGGCCCGCGGGCCGTATACGGCCCGGCGGACCTTTTAATCCGGCCCGCGAAGCTAGGCTCCCGCTAGGCTCCTCTCACAGTCCGCCCTGAAGACCGGTGTAGCATGAAAATCTGTCTCCTATGAGGATCTGTCCCCCTCGACGTATCTGCGCATGTGCCGGAGATCGCCGATCGGCTGCTAATGCCTGAAACTGGCGAATGCGCAGATACGTCGATGGGGACAGATCCTCATAGGAGATAGATTTTCATGCTACACCGGAACGGCGCGGGAACACGGCGAGAGGAACGCGCGGAGCAAAGGTAAGTGAATTGACACAGGGGGGACTTGAGGACTTAATATGGGGAATTAATTACTATAGGGGGATGAATTACTATAGGGGGGATGAATTACTATATGGGGGATGAATTACTATATGGGGGATGAATTACTATGGGGGATGAATTACTATATGGGGGATGAATTACTATGGGGGATGAATTACTATATGGGGGATGAATTACTATGGGGGATGAATTACTATATGGGGGATGAATTACTATGGGGGATGAATTACTATGGGGGATGAATTACTATATGGGGGATTAATTACTATATGGGGGATGAATTACTATATGGGGGATGAATTATTATATGGGGATGAATTACTATGGGGAATTAATTACTATATGGGGGATGAATTACTATGGGGGGTGAATTACTATATGGGGGATGAATTACTATATGGGGGATGAATTACTATGGGGGATGAATTACTATATGAGGGATTAATTACTATGCTTACTATGGGGGAATATTACTATACTTACTATGGATGACACATACACATCATTCATCTACTCTTGGTCCGGCCCCCGGGTCCAATATATGAACCCATTGCGGCCCTCAAGTCAAAATGTTTGCCCACCCCTGCTCTAGATCAACTGTGGGTATACAGTAGGACTATAACTGTTTTTCTTTTTAATGGTTGAACTGGATGGACTTTTGTCTTTTTTCAGCCAGACTAACTATGTAACTGTGTTCAAATCTAGTACAACTGATGAAATATCATTTTCCTGCACAGTACAGACAGGGTTAATTTGGCAAACATAGCTCCACAGTTCTCTCATAACAAAGAGAACTAAGCTAATTTTTTTTCTTGGCTGGGAGCTCCAGAAAAGAGCATATAAAAAAGGGAAAGTGCATTTTTTTTTAATTGTATGAAAACAAAGAAAACTACCTAGGGTTTTTCCCTTCCTGGAGAGAACTTCTAAAAAACGTAAGCTACAATTTATTTTTGTTATGCTATGTAGATAAGGACATGTATCAAATATAATATAGGTCTTATCCCAATGTGGCTGTAAAAGTGTAAATGGAACCCTTTAATGCAGAGCGGGCACAGGCAAAAATTTATTCTTGGTATCTAGTTTAAAGGTTTCATAAGCTGAGATGAAATTGGATTATTTATAGAGGTCTGAACAATGCTGCCATTAGAAAATATAGAAAAGTTGTTGTTGAGGCCATTATACATATATTTAGAATTGTTCTGTTTTTGGCATATGAGTGTATGAGGAGATGTAGTAGGGATGATGTAACCAACTAAAATTATTCCATGAGACTGAATATGAATGCTTTTATTGGCCATGGTGTGGGAGGCCTCATTTTGTGCTCAAGTGTCACAATTATTTAATGGCTTTTGTGAAAAGGAAATGTTATTAATATAGACTGGTTTGAATTGTGCAGGGTCCCAGAAAGCCTTTTTCGAATAATTAGGGTTTTTTTTTTTTAGATTTAATGTAAAGATGAGTACTATAATAGTCTTAGATTTGGCACTTGACATTTGTAGGTACGCCTTCAGAAAAGCTCATGGCTTCCTTTTATTCCATTAAACATCTGTAAAAAGAGCATACGTGTGTTGTTGATGCAGGTTGGCTATGTTTAGTACAAGCCAATTGAAGAAACCCAAATTATTCTGTAAGTATTTGAAGAATAAAGCTTTTATATTTGTAAAAAAGGTTTTATATTAGTTCATTTTAGTTTTAAATAATCTCAACTTGATGTTTGAATTGACCACAGAACATGGCCCAGTGTAAATTCAGAAAAGCAGCAACCCATTATCTAAGAAAAAGTCAGTGCTTATGAGGTCCTCCTGATCCTGATCAGGCACTTGGAATCCTACAAAAATGTATATTTTGTGTTGCCAGTGCCACCCTTTATTCCCTATACTGCTACGTGTAATCTGTGCTGTTAATCAATGAAATGTGGTGTAGGGGGTTGGCCTATAATTTTTAACAGTGTTAAAAATTGACCTGCAAATTATTGCAGTCTCATTGCAAAATGCTCTTCTTTAAAGCAAAGGATCCTTTGAAAAAGTTGAATGAAGAAACGCGTCATAAAGTGACGTCAGAAGTACCAGGTAGAGATGTGCATGATGGAAAAATTTGTTTAGTTTCAGATTTGTTCGTTAAGTTAATCATTGTGTTTCATCATATTCGTTATGTAAGAATAATTCATTTTTGGAATTTGTTTCATAAATTTGTTATTTTCAAATCAATTTGAAATTCGAAATGCAAATTTGAAATTCAAATTTCAAATTTTATTCAGTTCTGTTATATTCTATTCTGTTCTCTTTTATTCTTTCTATTCAATCCTATTATATTCTATTCGATTCTATTCTTTAAAGCAATCATAATCTTAATTCACTTTAATACCTTATCTATTTATTGCAATGTTTCCATTCTGATTTCAAACTCATTTTCAAATTTGAATAATTTGTTTTCGTTATAATTTATTTCAAATTCAGCCTAAGTAGGAATCATCATATTCTTTCAATTGTATACTTCACTGTAGTTATTGCAATATGTTTGCATTTCAAATTCATTTTCAAATTCAAATTTGGATAATTAATTTAATTATAATTTTATTTTGGATTTGTTGAGATTTGTTACTGTTGGGATTCAGATTCTGAATACATCTGATTCTTCAGATAACAAATTTTTTTTTACAAATTTCAATTTGAAGTGAAACAAATTGGACATTTCTAGTACCAGGCCCACTATCTTTCTTGGTATCTGGTTTGTGAAAACTCTCTGCATATATTAGCATTTGGGTGTTCAATAAATGTTTTTATATGAAATCTGCTGCAATATGGTTGTCTTTTTAAAATTTGCATGTAAACTCGTAAATACTATTGTTGGGAACATCTACCCTGGAGGGAACTGTGGAGAACAAGGGGTGAATTGGTTGTGCAATTTAAAGCCCTGAGATGAGTGCGCAATTCCTCAGGTAAGGTATATCAGCACATGGTAATAAAACTCATGAAAAGCTTACCCCTTACATGGATAAGGAAGAATATTAGAACGAATCAGATAAGCTTAAAAACCTATTGCATAAACATGAGAAGGATCAGAAAAACAAGAAAAGGAAGAAATATGCTAGAGATCTTAGAGATTATAAGGAAAATGAAGTTTTCAAATGGCAAATCTCTAAGAAAGTAAATAATAAAGATCTATCTAATATACATCAAGTACCATCAGATGTTAATATACCCTCAGGTCAACAAGGTTTGTCTAAGGGTTGGAAAACCCCTTCTAGAGGGATATCACGATCAAGACGTCTGTCCAAGCCATCTAAAATTGATAATGGCTTTAATGTCCCCACTTATAACAGATATGACAGCCTGTATGTTAATGGTGATGAGGAAGTAGGAATGCGGGATATTAGACTACACCCTAGCCAAAATCGCCCCAATATGAGACCTGTTAATTATAATAACGACACCAATTTTCAGGATAACTCTAGATGATCGAGACCAAGAAAAGTCTCATGGAGAGATCCTAGGGAAGAATATGATACCCACTATCCTAATAATATATCCTTTCCAAATAATATCAGAAGGGGTAATAATAGGCTAAAACATAATTATTGGCAGACCTCCAATCAAAGGGATAATGATTCTTATAACCAATCAGGAAGTGGTTTTGAACAAAGGCGCCAACATTATAGATGGGATAATGGTCCCAATACTAATCAACACCATTCATCTAACAATAGGTAGCCCATCAGAGTGACGTAACGCCGCACACAGCCGCGAGCAAGGCCGGCGGCCATCTTTGTACAGTATACCTATACCACATGTGAGTTTTACCTGTTTCCATTTTGAGTGTTCGTTTACCATTGAATAAAGACATACTACACTATTAGTACCTATCTGTTCCCTGGCTTGGTTATTTCGAGCCTTACAAGGTGGAACCTCATCTGGACCTGGAGTATTACCTGGAGCTGTTCTGATGGTTATGTGAGTGGAGTGTGACCTTTGTGTGTGAGCAGTATCATCCCATGTGTCCACATTGAGCCTGATGACCCCGCAGCCCTAGACCAGACCCAGATGTACCTATAAAGGATCATTTTTGCGCATATATTATGCGCTTCTGGTAAGTGCAAAGTCTCATTGGCTCACCGCACCTGAAGTTACCAGCACGGAGCATGGATCACCCCCGTTTATGGACTGTTATATAAGTTGATTGAAGTATTCACTCAACTCTATGCTTCATTGACACATTGGGGTAGATTTACTACAACTGTAGCATTCCGAATCTGGTGCAGCTTTGCATGGTAGCCAATCAGCTTCTAACCTCAGCTTGTTCAATTAAGTTTTGGTAATAAAACCTGGAAGCTGATTGGTTTATATGCAAAGCTGCATCAGATTTCACACTCTCCAGCTATAGTAAATAAACCCCCTTGTAACATTATAATAGGACGTAATCTTCACTTCACTATCTATGCGCCTTAGCAGCACTCACTATATATGCATTTAGTTTTATCAATACTATTATTGTGTATCTGATGTCATTTTTCTAGTGCTGCATATTTATTATTTTTATTGTCTATTGGAGGTGCAGAGGTTTGCCTTTATATGCTAGCTGCTTGTACATTTAACCTGCGCTCGCAAATACTTTCTATATATCAGCACTAGAGCGTGCAGAATCTGGTAATTTCTGCACAGAAACCAATCAGCTTCCAGTTTTTAGTAAATCGACCCCTTGGAATTGCATGACAAGTGAAAATACATTAACTTCAATGGCGGCCATTCCAAGCAATGAGACTCAAGTTTCAGCAACTTTTAAAAAAGTTCCTGCACTACTTTGTTGTGACTCGAGTCCCATAGACTCTAATGTCAAATGAAAGTCGCAAGCAAATGACACTGGAAATCACACGAAAATGAGGTTGCAGTGCGGACCAAGTGTGAACCGAGGCTAAATGTCTTGAGGATCTCAATGTTGGAGAACTCCTATAAATGGTGGAGGATGAGAATTTATGATATATGACTGCAGAATATTTGTGTTTGGTAACAGTATATGAACAAGTAGGAGTGGGAAGAATGAACAGCACTGGGTGTTGTATGGCATATATAGATTTATATATGTGGACACAATAACTGACTGGTTTAGGAGAGTTTGTCCATACTACACTATATGGCTTTTCTATTTTGTTTTTTGGATATAATGTCTTGGGAAAGAGATGAAGGATATTGAGGGAAGACACTATAGTGGCTTTTGGAATCAAACTTTATTTGACCCACATTCACAAAGGGTCAAAGAATCTGGTGAGAGTTTAACAATTCAAGTATATAAGAAGACACATTCACAAGCACTGGAATATTATTAAAGATCATTTTATCAAACACTACTGTAGTTTGACTGAAATATTTCTTTAAAGTTACCCATTCTGGGTTAAGTAACCGATTAATGTTAATCTATAAATCCCGGAGAGGATTCGCTTACCTTCAACTCAATCCCCAGCTGTATAAATGCAACAATATAGCCAATAGAAATGGTAAGGGGGCACCCATGGTACTAACCCTGCCTCATTACAAGGAGCACTTGTTATCTGAATGGCCAATCATCAGGTTTAATTGCTGTGATATGAGAGCAATGTGCACTTCTACTGAGATGAAATTTGAAGAGAACCTAAAGGGTTAGCTCACCTTTACCTATGCCAGATCCTAGTTGTTACTGTTCACCTTTGCCATCACGAGAGCAAGCTGTCAACTGCCAAATTCATAGCTACTGCATTGTGAAAGAAAGCACATTTGAGGGGGCTTGAATAGAGGCGGACTGACAACTCATGGGGCCTCCGGGCAATAGGGGATCATGGGGCCCCTGTGTCCTTGCCCAAACGCAAAAAAGCCTATGAAAAAGGTACCAGGGGCATCTCATGGGGCCCCCTACTGACCCCAGGCCCTCGGGCAGTGCCCGAGGTTCCAAATGGTCAGTCTGCCCCTGGGCTTGAATCATCACTCCTGTGATGGTGGAGGTGATCAGCTACAGTTCGGCATCACTTAATAACATCCTTAGCAATGTCCTAGGAGTTTTCCAGTCAGGCTTCATGAGTTTGAAAATGACCTACACCTATAGCAAGAGCATTATTCAACTTTCAAAGCTGCACAATTTGTTTCTATCTACAGACGCCCCTATTGACAGTTTTTGGTAAAGAAGATTTAACAAAGATTTGATAAAGAGGCCACACCTGGAAACATGCTGTCTTGGAGACCAGTGATGCTTTAGGCTGCCAGGGTTCCTCCACTGGTGTCAACTTTATCACTTTCAATTCTGTGGCAACCTCACTTCCTGTGCGTCACTTACGGTGTCTTAGCCAGCCGGATTCCTTGCTGGTTCCATGGCAGACCAAGGCGTTGTTGGTTGGCACCTCCTTTATATTATCCCGACTGAGGTTTACATTACACAGAGCAATTTGCTGCATACCATGGGAGCCTATGTAAGCACTTTATACATTAAGGTATGCGCTATGGATTTGGATCATTCTGCAATCTTTGGTGACACAAACTGTGGATTTTTATTGTTATTCCTTGATCCATATAAAAGTGTTTATGAACTTTGGACAGTCTGTTCATAATGTTATAATGCTTGCATCAAACCAGGAGCCTTATAGCCCAGTGAAGTCATTGCTGGCACCCTTTGAGTCCTTGCACTGAGGGATTGTTAGTTTTTTGGTAAAGGTGATATATGCCTTTAAACTATCACTAAAGGCAAAACTTTTTTTAGTTTTGGAAAGAGTGGAGATGGATTAGAACACCTGTTTGTTTTTTTTATTGCTGTCTGTGTCACCATTAGTGAAATTCACCATATTTGTCCTGTATACCATTATCTTCAAAAGTAAAAGTAAAAGAAAACCCTACATTTTAAAAAATAACCCTAAATTTTAAAAGAAAACCCCAAATTTTGGGTTGTCCCCAGAAAAGTAATAGAAGGGAAATTTTCCAATGGGAACACTGGTTCTGCTGACCTGGGGGTCCCCAAGGATTGCCCTTATATTGCAGAGATTTTCTCACTTCAGGTTTTGGCTATGGGACAGGACGTGAAGGTAAATCTCCACAACGGGACACAGATGGCCCTCCCTTACTCTATCCAAAATGAAAAAAAAAAAGTTTTGCCTATAGTTCTACTTTAAAGTCACTCAGTTCATATCAGTTGTTTTAGTCTAATGCATATACAAGTAGATGTTAACCCCTTCACGCCGGCGCCTCCCGGCCCTTTAAGGGTTTCAGAAGATGGGTAATATCACGGCGGTCACATGATCGGGAAAGGTCCCGATTGAAAGAGGAGATCGGGACCTTTCCGTGAGTACCGGACGTTTGTGCTGGGAGCTCGCTCTCAGCACATATTTCTTTTTTAATAGAACGCAAATGTGCGGTTGCTCAGCGTCTAGGCCCAGATGCCGGGAGGCCGCACATTTGCGTTTGGCCGGCATGAAGAGGTTAAGTAATTGTTAAGTAGCTGTTTGTTAACCACTTGCCGTCCGCCTGCTGTTTATAAATGGCAGGGCGGTGGCAGTCCAGGGGCGGGTTGCCATTCATAAACGGCACCCGCCTTTTCTAGCTGTGCGCGCTCAATGGGAGCGCGCAGCACCGCGATCCGGTGCCCGCTGTGTCCTCTGGACACAGTGAAACACAGATCGTCGGACGGGACCTCTGTACGAGGTCCCGATCATGTGATCACTGATTGGCCAATCAGTGATCACATGCAAAGTAGTAAGCAAGATGTCACTTCTGACATCATTGCTTACCAAGTGTGAAATCTGTGAATGATCACAGAGGTCACATGGTACAAGGCTATTCACAACAGCCTTGTACCATGTGACAAGCTGTGACCAATCACAGCTCACTTCTCAATGACTGCAAGAATGCAGACAGAGAGAAAGAAAAATGATTGCTTTTACATCCTATACTGTATGGGTGTAAAAGCAATCAGTGTAAAAATAAAAAAAAAATCTTCATCACCCCCCACAAGTAGTACAGTGTCACCATGGTGACACTGTACTGCTAGGGTGACAGTATGTAAAAAAATAATAATAAAAATAAAAAATAATAATATAAAAAAATAAACTAAAAATGTAAAAAAAAATGTTTAAAAATGATAATTTTTGGTTATAAACTAATTTGGATTTTTTTTTTTACTAAAAAAATAACGGAATAAATTTTGGCCAAGATTTATGATGAAATATTATTTATTTACAAAATTTAAAAAAAAACACTTTTTTTCAAAATTTTTGGACTTTTTCATTTACATAGCAAAAAAATAAAAATCCCAGTGGTGAATAAATACCACCAAAATAAAGCTTTATCTGTCTCAAAAAAATGGTAAAACATTCATATGGGTACAGTATTGCATGACCGCGCAATTGTCATTCAAAGTGTGATAGCACTGAAAGCTGAAAATTGCCCTGGACAGGAAGGGGGTGAAAGTGTCCGGACTGGAAGTGGTTAAGTAACAAACTTTCCTATAATAATCTTTGTCAATTTCTGTTACAGTGAATGTATAGCCAAACTTTTTTTTTTCCTTAATGGTACAGCATAGGTGATTTTGCTTTTCTTCCCCTTATGTCCCCTATGTTCATCCCAAGTCTATGGTTCAGCTAAGAATGCACATATCTCATTAAGTTTGAAAACTTAAAATTAAAAAAACATGAATCACACGGGAAATCAGGTACCTCCTGCTGCCTTCAAATGGAGAACTTATTACTAGTGCACTTGTAACCTGGAAAACAAAAATAATTGGCTTAAGGAAATCCACCTGACTGTTTTTTTTCTGGCCAAGAAATGTCCGTAGGGGTCAGCGAGTATATACAGATATATATCCACTGAACAATATGGCTGGAATCAGACCAATCAGGTGAGGTTCATCTTAAATTTATAGGCACCTTTTGACTTGTTTTGATCTCGCCACCCTCAAATTATTTACATTTAGCAAAATAATGTAAAAATTACCAATGCTTTGGATGTAGTGCACAAATCTACTACTGATCAAGGCTTGTCTACAAAATCCCTTAGCAGGACAGTTCCTGGTTATTGGCCTGGCAGATGGTTTTTCATCTGGTGTATCTAAGCAGAATGGATGAAGGTCCTCTGAGAAGACCCAAATAATGCTAGATCCTAGATCTGCAGCAGGAGACCTTTGTAAGCAGAAGTGTTTCCCTTCGTGCAAGTAAAATTATTCACTGAGAGGTGTGTTTGCTCGGAGACAAAAATCACAGGAATTCAATCTAAAAACCACAGTTATTTATGTAGAAAAGTATATATTTCCTCAGGATTTTAAAAGTCTCGATATCCCCTTTTGTAGTTTGCTTAAAAATTAGCACTTTTATTGATATCTAAAATGTATTCAAACTGGTTGTTATTCCTGCTGGAGAAGGTGGTATTTAAGGCACAGAAGGTTGTGCTTTTATGTGGTATTTTTAATAATTTTGCTAATCTAGCCAAATCTTCTTAACCCTGGCCGATCTCAGTATTTAGAAGTATACAAGAAGCCACACGTTCCCAGAGTAATAGCAAACCATTGTCACAAGTACTGCTGAAAGTACATGTAAACCTGCAAACAGCATGACACTGTAGGATTGATTTATTAAAACCGGAGAGTGCAAAATCTGGTGCAGCTCTGCATAGAAACCAATCAGCTTCTAGATTTTTTTTGTCAAAGCTTAATTGAACAAGTTGATGTTAGAAGTGGACTGGCTACCATATTTTGCACTCTCCAGTTGTAGCAAATCAACCCCATTGCATCATAACTAACTGCCATCATTGTGGTATCTCCACTCAAAGTCCAGGACATCATATGACATTCAATAGGAGAGAGGTGGTTAAAGTGTTACTAAACCCTGCATTCATTATATCCGCTCTCCCCGGACCCTGCATTCACTATATCCTCTCTCCCCGGACCCTGCATTCACTATATCCGCTCTCCCTGGACCCTGCATTCACTATATCCACTCTCCCCGGACCCTGCATTCATTATATCTGTTCTCCCCGGACCCTGCATTCACTATATCTGCTCTCCCCGGACCCCGCATTCACTATATCCGCTCTCCCCGGACCCCGCATTCACTATATCCGCTCTCCCCGGACCCCGCATTCACTATATCTGGTCTCCCCGGACCCTGCATTCACTATATCTGCTCTCCCTGGACCCTGCATTCACTATATCTGGTCTCCCCGGACACAGCATTCACTATATCTGTTCTCCCCGGACCCTGCATTCACTATCTGGTCTCCCCGGACCCTGCATTCACTATATCTGGTCTCCCCGGACACTGCATTCACTATCTGGTCTCCCCGGACCCTGCATTCACTATATCTGGTCTCCCTGGACCCTGCATTCACTATATCTGGTCTCCCCGGACACTGCATTCACTATATCTGGTCTCCCAGGACCCTGCATTCACTAAATCTGGTCTCCCACAGTACACACAACATGGAAATGCAATTATTTTAGTAAATATAAACTGCTAAACACCTTTTCTCATCAGCAGTTAGAGCAGTCTTGTGACTTCTATCACAGCCAGTCCAGCCAAGGCAATAACAAACAAACAGAGGGCACACCGGCCTAGTGCATTATCTTTAAAATATGGCTTTATTATATGAAAAGTAAGTATTATACTCACAAAATAAGCTAAAAGTATAAGTTAACCTCATGGAAACAGCACAGTTCAATCCACAGTACATCATGACGTGACAGAACGATGGAATCTCAACAGGCTGACACGTTTCGAGGACTTATCCTTCCCACAAGACTCAGTGCTCACAAGATTGTTAACTGCTCCCAAACTAATATATGGTGTGGTGTCAAGACCACCAATCAGTCCGGGGGTGTTTCCAGACCGCCTATGGGTGGGGACTAACACTGTGTATCTCATAAAGCTTTGTGACATCAACCCCTACATATGTTTCTCTTACCAACTGTAAGAAACATGGATGACCTCAGACAATGACACCATCATCAAATGTGAAAGTGATGCATGATTAACAACAAAACAATAAAAAAATAATCATACTAATATTTATCCAGAGTAAGCGGATTTTGCTTACCATTCGCGGCCTTGGCTGTCAATCACTGGGTCCCGGCTGGTGATTACTCTCCGGCACCCAGTGATTGTCGAGCATCTTCAACGGAGGGGAGAACTGTTTGTAAACAATACAGTTATCTCCCCTGTCAGCTTTTGCACACTGCTTTGCATGGCTGTGCAAAAGGGATTAATGCCAGAAAAGTGACACGGCAGCTTTATTGAGCTCCCCCCAAATATCTTGGACTATAAGGTCCCACAAATACAAGGATTCTTAATGCCATCTCTATCACCAGCCTGTTGGAGATGCAGCCACCTGGATGGAAATTTTTTTTCAAATTTTTTGGAGTTGCCTGTTCATTCTCAGTTTTGACTGGATACTCTAGAAGTTATTATTATTATAATACAGGATTTATATTATTATTACTATAATACAGGATTTATATAGCGCCAACAGTTTGCTCAGTGCTTTACAATATAACGGGAGACAATACAGCAACAATACAGTTCAATACAAGAGGGATAGGAGGGCCCTGCCCCTTGGAGCTTACAATCTAAGAGCAGAAGTCATCAGGACAGTCTCCAACATTCGCCTCACCCCCAATGCCAAGAATATGCGTGTTGGGCATGTCAAAGATCTGGCCCCTACTGTGGCCGAACGGACACTTCTAGGCATATTATTATTCTACGCTAGAAAATTAATCGTTGTTCACTTGCAGAAAGCGTCTCCCCTTTCTATTGACTTCTAAAAACACCTGGTTATCCCGAACTTCCCTCTCTTTCAGGACACTTACAAAAATAGGGGCAGTGAGAAAAAGTTAAGTGTGGGCCTGATGGCTCGATGACCCATCTACTGCTGTGGAATCGGCCCCCTGATGTCTGTTAGTGGTCTTTTGTGAGCTTATCCTCTAGCTCTGTTGTCCCCTTTGGAAGGAAGACATTCTCTTACACATTTCGTATACATTCTCCTACCATTTCATAGCATTGCAAACTGGCACATGAGCCCTCGTTAGGTACAGCTTTTGTCAGTTGTATGTGTTCATGTTTCTCTTTACAAATGACCTCCCCATGTGTGGCTTGGCTCACTTGAGATGTGTTCAGAATTTTCTATATTCAAAATGATAAAATACATTTCTAAAAAAAAAAATAAAGGGTTCTTATCCTGGGGTCCAGGGATCACTAAGTGGTCCATGGATAGGTTTCAGGAGGTCCATAAGGGTCAGATAAAAAAAAAAATGTTTACATTCACTATAAAACCCTCCCCATTGTTCCAATCAATAGTTTTTCATTAAAAGAAATTCAACAGAATGCACCCTACCGCAACGAATGAGCCAATAAAGTACATGTCAGGAGCGTGTAGCGCCCTACTCCATTACAGCTGCTGGTCTCATTCCAGGATCCTGGTTTTGGTTGTGATACATTCTCCCTGTCTGTCTTTCCACCTGCAAGGTGATTGATGTGGAAAGTGGCTGGGTGGAGACCAAACCTGATTTAAGCCAGCCAAGCCTGCAGTCCCATGCTTGTGATATTACATTTGTAACATATGCTCCAAGCTCTCTGTTGTCTGCCCTGTCTGCTAGTTTGGATTCCCTCATTGATGACCTCGGATTGGATATTGACTACTCTCTGAACTCTGCTTGCTTTTTGACTATGTTTTAACCCTGACTATGCTGAATCTTGCTTGCCTTGTACCAGGACTGTCATTGAAACCCTCTGCCAACTGCAAGTACCTTTTTGCTGGGCTCAGTTTGCACCCTGTCCAAAGTGGTAGCATTGTGTTTAAGACCTGGGGGCAACCGAGTGTGGGTAGGCCCACTTGCCTTATAGGAAAGGGGCTGCTATAGGTGAAAAACACAGAAGCCAGCTATAATGCCTGACTATTTTGAACCTTGCCTGCTTTGTACCAGGACTGTCATTGAACCATTCTGCCTGTTTTCCAACTGCAAGTACCTGTTTGCTGTGCTCAGTTCGCGCCTGCCCCAGCATGGTAGCCAGGCACTTTAGCATTGTGTATAGGACCTGGGGGCAAACGAGTACTGATAGGCCCACTTGCCTTATGGAGAAAGGGGCTGCTATAGGTGAAGAACACAAAAGCCAGCTACAGTGCCTGACCATCTGCTTTAGGAGTAAACATAACACTACATTTATTCATTGCATGCAAAGTTGTGCTTATGTGAATATTTCTACCAAGAGGATCCATAGCTTTCATCAGATTCTCAAAGGGCTCCATGCCTCTGGTTAAGAACCATTTGATTAATATGTTTTGTGCCGCTACTACCTGACTTTTGAAGGATAAATATAATAGAAAAGTCATTAATGTTTGCTATATATTTTTTTATTCTTCTGTTGGTAGAGTTTACGTCTCTTGGAAGAAAATTATTTTGACATTTCGCCATCTTAAAATATTATGCAAAACACACACATAAAATAGCATTATTATTATTAACATTAAATTGGTTAAAAGAACTGAAAATTATGTTTTCTTAACATCACTTTAGAAAATAGTCTCCCTCGGGTGCCTTGAACGTTCTTTGTTCTTTATGATGAAGCTTTTGTTGGGAAACTGTCAAACCAAGGATCCGTTTATAGGCAGGTGAAGCTATTTTAAGTTGGATTAACAGTACATACAATGTCGAAAGGTAATTAAGAAACAAATATTGTAAATTCTTGAGAAAAACTATGGCCTGATTTACGAGTTCTACACAAGAGAGATTTCCCCTTGCCTCTAAATATGTAAATATATGAAATACGCTGCAATCAGAGCTGAACAGAGTGTGTAGAGATTTCTGCCGAGCCTTATGTGGTAAGATAGTAGGCAGTGGAACACTTAAGGGAAGCTGGAAGAAAATAGGACAAGTTCACTTCAGCTTCCTTCAACTTCTTTTGGGTCAAGTCAAGTGTACTGGCAGTTGCATTCCACATAGAGTTCAAAGGATTCCTAGTTCCCAGTGAAGTTACCAGAACACTTTCATTCCATAGATGCAGGCAAAGCATTTTTGTACAGCGGCCCTTGTTTTCATTCTTTTTCATTTGTATATATTAATTGAATCGCTAATTCAGAACAGTGTTGTTTATTTAAATTACATGTAAATCCATTCACCAAAATCTCATATATGCTTTAAAGCGATATTAAACCCAAAAGCAAACATTTATTATATTGTAGTCTGCCAATTTTTAGATGTGATGGCTGCATTGGCTTTCTTTTTAGGCTTTCTTTCCTTTATCCAGCGATTAAACCTATTGTTTTCCAACAGGACAAGCTGTTCTGCAGATGTAGCAATTACAGGGATGAGAGAAACCATTTAACAAGGGTGCTTTCAATGGTCAGATTTTTATTTATTTATGTAAAACCTTTATCCCAAAAGGAAACAAAAACTGTTTGCTGTAACTGCTTAAAAAGTGCTAGATGGAGTTTGGCTTCAATGTGTTAATGCATCTAAATCTGCTAGTACATCTAACACTCCCCTACCCCAATTCTGCTGTCCAAATCATGGTAGATCATAAGCTTAATAATGGCATGCAATGCCAAGCTGCTGTTTCTAAAGCGAGCAAAATCCTCTCTTGTATGAAAAGAGGTATAGACTCCAGAGAGAGAGATATCATTTCCCCCGGTACAAATCATTAGTAAGATCTCATCTGGAATATGCAGTTCAGTTTTGGGCACCAATTCACAAAAAGAACATTGGGGAACTGAAGAAAGTACAGAGAAGGGCAACCAAACTGATAAGAGGCATGGAGGAGCTCAGCTATGAGGAAAGATTAGAGGAACTGAATTTATTCTCTCTTGAGAAGTGGAGATTGATGGGGGGATATGATCTCCATGTATAATACATAAGGGGGGATATGATTTCCATGTATAATACATAAGGGGGATATGATCTCCATGTATAATACATAAGGGGGGATATGATCTCCATGTGTAATACATAAGGGGGGACATGATCTCCATGTATAATACATAAGGGGGGATATGATCTCCATGTATAATACATAAGGGGGGATATGATCTCCATGTATAATACATAAGGGGGATATGATCTCCATGTATAATACATAAGGGGGGATATGATCTCCATGTATAATACGTAAGGGGGATATGATCTCCATGTATAATACATAAGGGGGGATATGATCTCCATGTATAATACATAAGGGGGGATATGATCTCCATGTATAATACATAAGGGGGGATATGACCTCCATGTATAATACATAAGGGGGATATGATCTCCATATATAATACATAAGGGGGGATATGATCTCCATGTATAATACGTAAGGAGGATATGATCTCCATGTATAATACATAAGGGGGATATGATCTCCATGTATAATACATAAGGGGGGGATATGATCTCCATGTATAATACGTAAGGAGGATATGATCTCCATGTATAATACATAAGGGGGGATATGATCTCCATGTATAATACATAAGGGGGGATATGATCTCCATGTATAATACGTAAGGAGGATATGATCTCCATGTATAATACATAAGGGGGGATATGATCTCCATGTATAATACATAAGGGGGGATATGATCTCCATGTATAATACATAAGGGGGATATGATCTCCATGTATAATACATAAGGGGGGATATGATCTCCATGTATAATACATAAGGGGGATATGATCTCCATGTATAAATACATCAGTGGTTCATATAGTGAACTCGGTGTAGAGCTATTCACCCTGAGGTCATCACAGAGGACAAGGGGGCACTCTTTACATCTGGAGGAAAAGAGATTTAATTTCCAAAAACGAAACAGTTTCTTCAAAGTAAGAGCAGTGAAAATATGGAATAGACTCCCTCAAGAGTTGGTTCTGGCCAGCTCAGTGGATTGCTTCTTTCTTTATTCTGGATTCTTTCTTGGATACACAGAATATAACTGGATTCTAACATTTATAGGTTAAGGTTTTTCACTAGTTTTCATTTGGCTAGGGTCAGTCAAAAAATATGAGTAGGGAAGAAAATGTCAGTGACCTCCACCTATAAAACCATTCCTGTTTTGGGGGTCGTCTCATTGTTGCCCATCCAGTGCACCTGTTGTTAATTTCATTAACACCAAAGCAGCTGAATCTGATTAACAACCTCCTCTGCTACTTACCTGACCAGATCAGTATCTCAGGAGCAGGGGCGGACTGACAACTCATGGGGCCCCCGGGCAATAGGGGATCATGGGGCCCCTGTGTCCTTGCCCAAACTCAAAAAAGCCTATGAAGAAGGTACTAGGGGCATCTCATGGGGCCCCCTACTGACCCTGGGCCCTCGGGCAGTGCCTGAGTTTCCAAATGGACAGTCCGCCCCTGCTCAGGAGTTGAATTGACTTGATGCTATACTCCAATTAAAAAGTGTTCCTTTAATTTTTTCAAGCAGTGCATATACATTGGTTTGTAGATACTATAACTTTCACGCAAACCAATCAACATACACTTATTCGGATTTTTTTTTTTTACCAAAAACATGTAGCAGAATACATTTTGGTCAAAATTTATGAGTAAATTAGATTTTTTTAATTTTTTTTATTGGATATGCTTTACAGCAGAAAGAAAAAAAATATTGTTTTTTTTTACATTTTTGGTATTTTTTCATTTATATCGCAGTGGTGATCAAATACCACCCAAAGAAAGCTCTATTTGGGTGAAAAAAAATGATACAAATTTAATTTGGATACAGCGTTGCATGATTGTGCAATTTCCAGTTAAAGTAGCGCAGTGCTAAATAGCAAAAAAATGGCCTGGTTATGAAGGGGACAAAACCTTTCTGGAGCAGAAGTGGATATGCCATGTGGTCTTTGTGTGTCTTGTGTTGTGTATTCAGTGTGCTCACTGTACTCTGTAACTTTGGCCCTCTTTGTGCTATGTATGGGGTGCAGGGGCGGACTGACCATTTGGAAACTCGGGCACTGCCCGAGGGCCCGGGGTCAGTAGGGGGCCCCATGAGATGCCCCTGGTACCTTTTTTCATAGGCTTTTTTGAGTGTGGGCAAAGACACAGGGGCCCCATGATCCCCTATTGCCCGGGGGCCCCATGAGTTTCCAGTCCGCCCCTGATGGGGTGTGTGTGCTTTGTGAACTCTGTGCTTTGCATGTTCTGGGCTTAGTGTGATGTGTGTCTGCTCTGTATGTTGTGCATGTAATTTATTCCACGTGTTATGTGTCTGTTCTGTGATATTTACATTGCGTGTACTGTATGCTGTGATTGGGCCACTCCAGCCCCTTTACTTTTTGGCAGTGCAATCATTTCAGCCAATGGAACCCAGCGGTGACAAAGGAATCCACATCATCTTATTCCTGAATACTATAATGGATACATTGTAAGAACACACACTGTTCAGAATGATGCACCAAAGGCTAAGACCCATGCATGGTCCAATATTTTTTTTTTTAAAAAGTCTTATAATAATCTGGCAGTGTTGGTCTTAAGACCTGAGGAATAATGAAAACGCACATGCATCAGAAATGGCCATTACAGCTTTCAGAGATTTTCATTCTGTCAGAAAACCTCTGAAAAATGATTGCTTCCATCTTCCCATAGTAAAAGAAACAATCCATTCCTGCCAGGCATGCTGCAATCAAATGTTGCTCACATCAGGGATAATAGTTGAAGTCGGACCAACACATTTTTTTTATTCCCCTTGAAAAAACGGTGAAAAAATGTTCCAATTCTTAGTCCTCAAGCACACTTGGCGTTTTTACAGCGGCTGTTTTTGGCTTTTGACGTTTTTTTCTACAGCTAGTAAAGCCCCCATGCCCACATAGACTATAATCAACGTATTTTGGCTGGAAAAGAAACCCAGGACCAGTGGGTTACTAGAGGAGTTTTTTAGCTGTAAAAAGGCTCTAACACTGAAAAACGTGGTAAAACGCGGTAAGTCCTCATTGGACACTGGACATTTTTACAGCTGCTGTTTTTGGTTCTTGACGTTTTATGTCTACAGCTAGTAAATCCCCCATGACCACATAGAATGTAATCAACGTATTTTGGCGGGGAACTTATTTGGCTGGAAAAGAAACCAGGACCAGTGGGTTACTAGAGGAGTTTTTTAGCTGTAAAAATGCTCTAACACTGAAAAACGGGATAAAACGCGGTAAGTCCTCATGCGCCCTGGACGTTTTTACAGCTGCTGTTTTTGGCTTTTGACTTTTTTTTGCTACACCTAGTAAATCCCCCATGCCCACATAGACTGTAATCAACGTATTTTGGCTGGGAACTTTTTTGGCTGGAAAAGAAACCAGGACCAGTGGGTTACTAGAGGAGTTTTTTAGCTGTAGAAACGCTCTAACACTGAAAAACGGGATAAAACGCGGTAAGTCCTCATGCACACTGGACGTTTTTACAGCTGCTGTTTTTGGCTCTTGACGTTTTGGGGTTTATTTACTAAAGCTGGAGAGTCCAAAATCAGGCTCCGTTCTGCATAGAAACCAATCAGCTTCTAACCTCAGCTTGTTCAATGAAGCTTTGGCAATGAAACCTGGAAGCTGATTGGTTTCTATGCAGAAGGGAGTCTGATTTTGGACTCTCCAGCTTTAGTAAATAAACCCCTTTATGTCTACAGCTAGTAAATCCCCCATGACTGTAATCAATGTACTTTGGCTGGGAACTTTTTTGGCTTGAAAAGAAACCAGGACCAGTGGGTTACTAGAGGAGTTTTTTAGCTGTAAAAAGGCTCTAACACTGAAAAACGGGATAAAACGCGGTAAGTCCTCATGCACACTGGACATTTTTACAGCTGCTGTTTTTGGCTCTTGACGTTTTATGTCTACAGCTAGTAAATCCCCCATGCCCACATAGACTGTAATCAATGTATTTTGGCTGGGACCTTTTTTGGCTGGAAAAGAAACCAGGACCAGTGGGTTACTAGAGGAGTTTTTTAGCTGTAAAGACGCTCTAACACTGAAAAACAGGATAAAACGCGGTAAGTCCTCATGCACACTGGACGTTTTTACAGCTGCTGTTTTTGGCTTTTGACTTTTTTTTCTACAGCTAGTAAATCCCCATGCCCACATAGACTGTAATCAACGTATTTTGGCTGGGACCTTTTTTGGCTGGAAAAGAAACCCAGGACCAGTGGGTTACTAGAGGAGTTTTTTAGCTGTAAAAACGCTCTAACACTGAAAAACGTGGTAAAATGCGGTAAGTCCTCATGCACACTTGATGTTTTTACAGCTGCTGTTTTTGGCTTTTGATCTTTTTTTCTACAGCTAGTAAACCCCCCAGCATGTTATTCTGTGTGTCCATGCACACATAAACTGTAATCAATGTTTTTTGGCTGGGAATGTTTTTTGGCTAGAAAAAAACCCAGGACTAGTGGATTTCTAGTTGAGTTTTTTAGCTGTAAAAACGCTCTAACGCTGAAAAACGTGGTAAAATGTTGCAAACAGGCCTTTTTGGAAGTTTTTTTGACCTAGAAAAAAAATTGGGGGGTAAAAAAAAGCTAAAAACTGCAAAATGCGGTAAAACTCCGCTAATCGTCAATGCAAAAATGCTATAAAAAGCTGAAAAACTCACGTTTTTAACGTGACTTTACACAGCTAACGTTACTAGCGTTATCAAAACGTCCCACAACGTGTGCATGAGGACTAATTCTCGTGAGACCTTTTTACTGAGTGGAACTCAAATTAGTTTGGCATTCAGATAAAAATATTATAGAAGAAAGTGTGTTTTGTTACGAGCACTCATTTTTCTTCCTTTTTTTGGTGTTGTTCTGGGTACGGTCAGCGGCATATTCACCGTGCGGCACTTTTTAAGGGGCCCGAGGACCTGGGGACCTTATGAAGCTCTGCCATGGAATCGGAGGAGGCTGTGCACTGCTGGAGGAGGCTGTTAGCTTCTCGCACAAGGAAAGAAGACACAGGGCTAGATTAGTGTTTGACTAACTCTCTCTCTGCGGGTGTCGGCGGGCAGGGGGGGTGTTTTGTTTGATGGAGAGTAGCTGGCCTGGGGTGGGGGTGTTGGTGGTGGTAGGGAGGCGGGGCACTTTTATTGGCGGTGGCTGGGGGGGATGGAGAGGTGTGCTAATGTTGGTGGTAGGGGGTGCCCAATTTTAGTGGTGGTGGTGGCCAGGGGTATGGGGGGGGTGCTGGTGGTGATCAGGGGCCCCAATTTTAGTGGTGGTAGGGCCGGGAAGGGGGGGTGCTGGTGGTGGTAGGGAGGGGGGGCACTTTTAGTCGCTGTGGCTGGGGGGGATGGAGAGGTGTGCTGATGTTTGTGGTAGGGGGTGCCCAATTTTAGTGATGGTGGTGGCCAGGGGTATAGGGGGGGTGCTAGTGGTGATCAGGGGCCCCAATTTTAGTGGTGGTAGGGCCGGGAAGAGGGGGGGGTGCTGGTGGTGGTAGGAAGGGGGGGACTTTTAGTGGCGGTGGCTGGGGGGGATGGAGAGGTGTGCTGATGTTGGTGTTAGTGGGTGCCCAATTTTAGTGGCGGTGGCCAGAGGTGGGGGGGGGGGTGCTGGTGGTGGTCTGGGGCTCCAATTTTAGTGGTGGTAGGGCCAGGAAAGGGGGTGCTGGTGGTGGTCAGGAGCACCCAATTTTAGTGGTGTTAGGACCGGGAAGGGGGGTGGTATTGGTGTCCAATTTTATTGTTGCCTAGGGCAGCACAAGAGCTAAATACACCACTGATTTCAGTGGCAGTCGTGCTAGCAGGCAATTGATCAGCGCCTAAATTTTTGTATGTCGAACATTGCCAGCAAAACATTTCTTTTGTACAACACATAGGAAAATGGTATTGCTTTTCCTAAATATTTATGTGTTCCATTTTCTCCTTTAAGGGCTTGCTCTATCCTTGCAGTATGTCTAAAGCACATGCCTTAACGTGTTATGTTGCACATTAACATGCATTGGATTAACCTCTTAAAGACAAGGCCTTTTTCTGACACTTTTTGTTTAAAGTAAAATCTGTATTTTTTGCTAGAAAATTACTTAGAACCCACAAACATTATATTTTGTTTAGCAGAGGCCCTAGAGAATAAAATGGTGGGTTTTGAATTTTTTTATATCACACAGTATTTGTGCAGTGGTTTTTCAAACAAAATGTTTTGGAAAAAAATACACTTTAATTGAATGATTTTTAATGCACACAAACACAACATAATACCAATTGTTTAGTAAAATATACAAGATGGTTATGCCGAGTAAATTGATGTCTAACATGTCACACTTTTAAATTGCGCATGCTAGTTGAATGGCAACATATTTTTAATGCACACAAATACAATATAATACCAATTTTTTTGTAAAATATAAAAGATGGTGTTATGCCGAGTAACTTTATACTAACATGTCATGCTTTTAAATTGCGCATGCTCGTTGAATGCAACATATTTTTCACACAAATAGAACTTTCTTTTGATGGCATTTGAGCATCACTGAGTTTTTTATTTTTTATTATATAAACCAAAAAAGACCCAACAATTTGGAAAAAAATCTATATTTTTTTCTTTCTGCTATAAAACATATCTAACAAAAAAAATTAAAACACCAAATTTCTTCATAAATTTAGGCCAAAATGTATTCTGCTACATACCTTTGGTAAAATAAAATCCCAATACTTGTATATTAATTAGTTTGCTTGAAAGTCTACCAACTATGGTATATATACTGGAATTTTATTTTTTTATACTAGTAATGGTGGTGATCAGTGACTTATAGTGGGACTGTGATAATGCTATCTGACACTAACTGACAGTTTGTAAAAACATGCTATCTGACACTAACATCACCAATGAAACTAATATAGTGATCAGTGTTAATAATATATACTGTCACTGTACTAATGACACTGGCTGTGAAGAGGTTAGCATCTAGGGTCAATCAAAGGGTTAATTGTGTGCCTAACAAGTGTAAAATTTATAAAGTGTGTGGCTTTTACTAAGCAATGTGACATCACTGCACTCTGTAGAGAGCCCTGTGTTGTTTACCAACACAGTGCTCTCTTCTGCCATTCGCTCAGCCAATCAGTGGGTCCCGGACATAAATCATCGGCTTGTGTTGTAGCAAATGACAGCACAGCCAAGAAATATTGAACCCAGAAATGCCGGATCATGTACATGTACGTGATCCAGTGCAGCGGGGCTGTAACTTTAAAAAAATCAAATTTGATAGAATAAGGGGGGGTCATATTCCCCATAAGGTTTATTTTTGCCCTCTTTGTCCCATTGGGGAGCTTTCCCTTCACTTCCTGTGCCATAGCCAAAGCATGAAATGAGAGGGAATCCCTGCAAATTAACTGCTTCCCCACCACCCTATAGCAGAACTACTGCTACAGGGCGGCAAGGCTGCACAAAAATCAGGTATATATATATATGTGATTTAGCATTTTCTGGTAGGGGGCGTGCCTGCGTGCAAGAGCCACCATTGGTGGCTACATCTGTCGATCATCAAGATTACCCGCTGGCACCCAGCGATCGCCGAGGAACACTGAAAGGGGTAAATAATACAGATCTCTCCCTTGTCAGCATGAGCATGTTGCTTTGCATGGCTCCAAAAAGCGTCCTTTTAGGTCAAAAGCGATTTTAGACCAGCTAGAGAACAACGATAGTAAATCAGAACCACTTGCAGAATTGAGTGATGATTCGTGGGGGAAATTCGTCATCAGACACTGAAAACGATTTTGCGACTTTGCTCAGTGATGTGCGAACTTGGCGCTATATTTCAAATTTCAGTGTTTTTGGTTTTTAAATATATTATTGAATTAAATTTATTATTATTATATTATTATTTTTTATGATTATTTATTAAATTATAATTTATGATTTTGTGTTTCAAGTTTTATCCTACCCGGGATGTTTACTAGACTCTTGTTCGGACAGATTTCAGTGAGTTATTCCTAAAAATTACAGCCTACAATAAAAAAAATACATATTTCCATGCAAAAAAATGGTACTTCTTTCAGCACCAAAAATCTGAAATAATCAGACCGCCAGGGAGGTTAAATAAAGCATCGCTGTAATGCAAAAAATGGCCTGGTCAGGAAGGGGGGTAAATCTTCTGGAGGCAAATGGAGAAACAGAAAAAGGGTGCACCGACCTAGTGCATTATCGTTTAAAATAATTTATTAACCTCCCTGGCGGTATTCCCGAGTGTGGCTCGGGGTGGAATTTCAGTACCATTAGCGGTAACCCCGAGCCACACTCGGGATTGCATCGCTGGATCCTGAACGAGATTAATTACCTTGTCCCCGGGATTCCGCGATGTATTCCCGCAGTGTACGGCGGCCGGATCTTCTGCACGATGCTCTGTGTGCCCTGGCTTCCGTTCCCTGCGAGCATCACGACGCAGGAGGGCGGAACCGGCGGCAAATTCAAAAATTATAATGCACAAACACACTGATACATTGTAATCCTTTTGGATTACATTACTAAATAAAATAAATTGACCTAAGTTTGCCCCCCAGTGCTTTCTCCAGTGCCCTTGCCAGTTTTACTGTACTTTTGTGTCTGGAAACTGCAGAACAACCATGGCATCAAAAAAGCGCGCCTCCACCTCAAAAGCGGTATATGACCTGCTGGAAAACAGCGACAGCGATACAGAATCACTTGCTGAATTGAGTGATAGTGATTCATGGGGAAGTTCGTCATCAGACACAGAAAGCGATTTCAGCGATGATCCTGCGACTGTGCCCAGCGATGTGCGGACTTGGTGCTCGATTGACTGCGGTACAGAGCACGTAGCGCCCCCAAGATTCCCGTTTACTGGATCACCTGGTATCAAAGTGGATGTTGAGGATGACAACCCCTTGGCATACCTCCAACTCTTTTTGACCGATGAGCTTATTGAAAAAATTGTTACGGAGACAAATCGGTACCAGGAGCAACATGCTGCTATGCATCAGAGGTTTTCAAGGAGCAGAAAGTGGGAACCAGTGACCAAAGAGGACATCTGGAAGTTTCTGGGCCTAATAATACTTCAGGGAGTGGTGGGGAAACCCCTGCAGAAGTGGTATTGGACAACCAACAAATTACTAGCCACTCCTTTTTTTGGCACGGTCATGTCAGAATACAAATTTTCTCTGATAATGAAATATTTGCACTTTGCAAATAATGAAGAATATGAGGAGACTTCTCATCCAGCTCCAAAACTCAAAAAGATTTGGGAGGTTTATCAAATTATTGTGAAAACATTCCAGCAGACCTATGTACCAGATAGAGACATTAGTATTGACGAAAGTCTAATGGCCTACAAAGGAAGACTCAGCTGGATACAGTATATGGCGTCAAAGAGAGCACGATTTGGCATAAAATCATTCATGCTATGTGAATCAAGCACTGGTTACATATGGAATTCGGTCCTATACACCGGGAAAGGAACCAAATTCAACGAACGATTCAGTAATTATGGAATGGCAACTGCTTCGGTTCTTACTTTGATTGAGCCATTGCTGAATCAGGGCTATTGTGTAACCACAGATAATTTCTACACTTCCCCAGAACTCTATGAGTTCCTTCTACACAACAAGACGGATGCATATGGGACCGTTAGGGCTAACCGGCGTGACATGCCGCCAACCTTTGGCAATAAAAAGCTCAAGGCAGGAGAAATAGTTGCCTGGCAGAAAGGCAAAATGATGGCACTGAGATGGCGCGACAAAAAAGATGTGTCCCTAATGAGTACTATTCACAACACCTCTACTGTCATGGTACACACAAAAGGTGGAAAAGACGTAATGAAACCACAAGTCGTGATGGATTACAACAACACCATGGGAGGTGTGGACAGATCTGACCAGGCCATGACATTTTATCCAGCAATGAGAAAACAACAAAAAAAATATTACAAAAAAATCTTCAGGCATCTTCTTGAACAGTGTTTATGGAATGCATTCATTCTGCTCAAAAAAAAGAGTGACAAGCCTGTGGTTCATGCAGACTTCATTTGGAAAGTTGCCGAACTTATATTTCTCAAGCACCAAACACCAACGACTGTAAATAGATCTGGACGTCGTGCTGCTGCCGTTGTGAACCCGGAACGCCTGACTGGTCGTCACTTTATGGACCATATTCCACCAACGAAAAAGAAGTCTGCACCCACAAGGATGTGTGTGGTTTGCTGCTCTAAACGTGACAACACTGGAAAGAAAATCAGAAAAGAAACCCGGTTCTATTGTCCTGATTGTGACGTTGGACTTTGTGCTGTACCATGTTTTAAAATTTTCCATACCCGGGACGTTTACTGAAGCAATATGACTACTAATATTGCATCCTTGTTTGGCCAAAAAAACATGTCAGTGTTTTTGATTATATTATTTACTAAAATGTATTGAATAAAGAGTATTATTACTATATTATTATTTGTTATTCTTTATAATTATTTATTATATTATAATTTATGATTTTATGTTTCAAACTTTATCATACCCGAGATGTTATAAAGAACTACGGTGTATGATTGGGAAGGCCAAAAGCATACATAGAAAGTTTTTTTAATTTTTTTACATTTTTATTTAATCAATGCATTTTTTTTGCCCGAGATGTCTACTAGACTCTGGTTTGGAAATATTTAAGTGAGTTATTCCTAAGAATTACAGGCCTACAATATAAAACGCCAAATTTCCATGCAAAATAATGGTACCGCCAGGGAGGTTAAAGAAACAAAAATAGGTATCATACTCACAATGGACATAATAACACAGGCATGTCAAACTGAACAAGGTGTATGTCCAAACAACATCTGAGTCCATACGATGGAACCCTGAATGACCAACTGTCTAACGCGTTTCGAGGACACAACCTCTTCCTCAGAGCCAACCTCCGAGGAAGAGGTTGTGTCCTCGAAACGCGTTAGCCAGTTGGTCATCCAGGGTTCCATCGTATGGACTCAGATGTTGTTTGGATCATACACCTTGTTCAGTTTGACATGCCTGTGTTATTATGTCCATTGTGAGTATGATACCTATTTTTGTTTCTTTAATAAATTATTTTAAACAATAATGCACTAGGTCGTTGCGCCCTTTTTCTGTTTCTCCATTTGTATCCAGTGTATTCGGACCACCCCGGTCTGTTGAGGGCAGCAAGCAGTGCATATTCCAGAAAATTCCAGAACATTCCTATTGGGTCTACTGAGTCCTTTCCTAGCGCAGGAGTAAAGTCTTTGTTGTGTTGGAAATCTTCTGGAGGGCAAGTGGTTAAGGCAGTGTGCATGGACCCTTATGTATGAACACATCATTTTATAAATATGCAAGCTGCTATGCTTTACATCAGTAAAAAGCCACTTGGTCTTTTAAATATAGGTCAGCTAACCAGGTTACTTGTAAGTATTTTCATGAGCATAGAGACCGGGTGCCAAACTATGATGCAAAGCAAGAACTTAATAATTATAATTAAAAAAAAAGCTTTTAAAATGGTATATATTCAGAAAGTGATAGATTTCACATGTCTATATTTCAGAAATTAGGTAGAGCGCCGCAGAAATGATGTAGACATTACCACCATAATATAGTTTTAATATAGTTTGTAAAATAAAATGATTGAACAGCGCACTGTATTTTGTGAAGAAACTGTTGCGGTTTATTATGATGCTCCTGGCAAGGGGCTTGCAGCCAGAGCCGTGCGTTAATGTAGCTGGCACAAGGACATGCATTTTTAGCACATACTCAAGGACTGGTAATAGAGACCCTTGAGGCTTTATATATTAGAAGACCTGGGGCTACAACAAATCTATATGCTCTTAAATTGAGAGATGAAGAAATTCTGCATCTATGACCTTTTTTATAACATATTTTAGGGTACAATGTTGAGCAGTTGCACATACAGTTGCAAGAAAAAGTATGTGAACCCCTTGGGATTACGTGGAGTTTTGCATGAATTGGGCATAAAATGTGCTCTGAACATTTTATGCCCAAAAACTGAAACAGTTTTGTGAAGAGGAGTGGTCCAAAATGACTACAGATCGTTGTGCAGGTCTGATCTGCAACTACAGGAAACGTTTGGTTGAGGTTATTGCTGCCAAAGGAGGGTCAACCAGTTATTAAGTCCAAAGGTTCACATACTTTTTCCTCCCTGCACTGTGAATGTTTACATGTTATGTGCAATTAAACCATGGCAACATCTAATGTTTGTGTAGTATTATGTTCAGCAGACTGTGTTCTTCTATTGTTGTGACTTAGATGACGTTCAGAGCACATTTTATGCCCAATTCATGCAAAACTCCACGTAATCCCAAGGGGTTCACATACTTTTTCTTGCAACTGTAGTAGCCAATCTGATTGCATCTTTCATTCCTTCAATCCAATCCAAAGGAAGAACGATTTCTGGCATAACCGAGTGGGCTGAGCTACTTACTTTTCTCCTTTCCTTGTGATATAAAGATCCTTTCAGTCAGCATGTAATTAAGAAAAATTAAAAATTGCAGTGTGATGGACTCTACACACCCCAACTGGGTATCTGTGCCAAGAAGCTGCTTCCCAAGCTCTGGAACAAGAGGCAAGTGACTATAGCTACCCCAAAGAACTAGACAATGCAAGTATTTAGAGTAAACAAGAACTGCTTTTTTAGAGAAACACACTGAAATTATACAGAAAACCATCAGATGAGAGCTAATCACATTATCATAGACAATGCTCACTTCAGACAGTCCGCCACCCTCATAGGAATACATTATACAAAGGAAGCCATATGTTACAATTAGAGATGAGCGAATTATTCAAAAATTCGGTTCGGCTGATTCGCCGAATTCGCCGATTAAATTCGCTTCGTGCCGAATATATTCGCTGCGAATTTAACTTATAAAAAGGGTGTTTCTAGGCTTCAGAGAGCCTTTATATTAGTGCAGAACACTGTACCTTTAATTTAAATGCCCTTGGAGTCTGCTGGGGAAGAGAAATAATACTGTCAGTCAGTATGACATGCAGATGAGTGCCGTCGATCTTAGAATCACCGCACACTTCACTCATTTGGGCAGTCACGGGGCCAAAACCAGAGTGTGGAGCCACAGTGTGGCGGTGGAGGCAGCAGCAATGGGAGGCCATACAGCACCCTATGACAAAATGGAACCCACCAGCAGTGTGAGGAGACCTGAAAGTGGCACATGGCGCAGGGTGGCGGTGGAGGCAGCAGTATTCGGAAGACATACACAGGACTAGTTTAAAAAGCGGAAGCCGTCAGCAGCGTGAGCAGACGACAGAGGCACATGGCGCAGGGTGGCGGTGGATGCAGCAGTATTCGGAAGCCAAACACAGGCCTCGGTTAAAAAGCGGAAGCCGTCAGCAGCGTGAGCAGACGACAGAGGCACATGGCGCAGGGTGGCGGTGGAGGCAGCAGCAATGGAAGGCCATACAGCACCTTATCACAAAATGGAACCCACCAACAGTGTAAGGAGACCTGAAAGTGGCACATGGCGCAGGGTGGCGGTGGAGGCAGCAGTATTCGGAAGACATACACAGGACTAGTTTAAAAAGCGGAAGCAGCGTGAGCAGACGACAGAGGCACATGGCGCAGGGTGGCGGTGGAAGCAGCAGTATTCGGAAGCCATACACAGGCCTAGGTTTAAAACTGGAACCCAGCAGCGTGAGCAGACGACAGAGACACATGGCGCAGGGTGGCGGTGGAGGCAGCAGTATTCGGAAGCCATACACAGGCCTAGGTTTAAAACTGGAACCCAGCAGCGTGAGCAGACGACAAAGACGCACATGGCAGAGGATGGATCTGGCAGCAGTATGAGAAGGTGGTACAGGGGCCCGTGGCACAGTGTGGTGATGGGGGCTACAGCAACTGGATGCCAGAAAGTGGCCGATAGGGCTATATACTGCATGACTACATAGGTGGTTTTTATAGTACTTTATTTTGGCCTCCCTCTCAGCAGGTGTGAAAAAGGCCACCATTTTTGAACGGTAGCGAGGGTCCAACAAGGTGGACAGCCAAAAGTCATCCCTCTGTCTGATGGTTATTATTCGGCTGTCGCTACGCAAGCAACTGAGCATGCTATGGGCCATTTGTGCCAAGGAATGCGAGGGACTCCCTGCCTCCATCTCCACAGCATACTGCCACGGTGCGTCTGGGTCCTCTGTCTCCTCTTCCTCCTCCTCTACCAGATGCTCCTGCTCCTCCACTCCTGTCCGCTGAGTGGAAAAACCACCCATTTCACTCAATAATTCCTGAGCACCAATGTCCTCCTCTACCTCCTCCTCTTCTTCCTGTCCTGCCCCCACAGGGGTCATGTGGCGTTGAGATCTGTGCGCCACGTCTACCGCACCCTGACCAGCCATTGTTAACAGCATTTGTTCCAGGACGTGCAACAGAGGAATGACGTCGTTCATCCCATAGTCCTGCCGACTCACGAATAGCGTGGCCTCCTCAAAGGGCCTGAGCAAGCGGCAGGTGTCACGCATGAGCTGCCAATGGCTGACATCTAAGTTACACAGGGGAGTACCTTTATCCGCTTGTAGCATCAGGAAATCGGTGATGGCCTTTCGCTGTTCGTAAAGGCGGTCTAACATATGTAGGGTTGAATTCCACCTTGTTGCAACGTCGCAGATCAGGCGATGCTGTGGAATTCCGTTCTGCCGCTGCAGCTCAAGGAGGGTGTGCTTTGCGGTGTAGGAATGGCTGAAATGCATGCAAAGTTTACGTGACATTTTAAGGATGTCTTGCAGTGGGATGGTGGATTTTAGGAACCGCTTGACAACCAGATTGAACACGTGAGCCATGCATGGCGCATGGCACAACCTTCCTTGACGCAGAGCAGACACCATGTTCTTTCCGTTGTCGGTCAACATGGTTCCGATTTTGAGTTTGCGCGGAGACAGCCATCTGTCGATTTCTCTGTTCATTACACTGAGAAGTTCCTCCCCTGTGTGACTACGTTCGCCAAGGCATACAAGGTGCAGCACAGCGTGACACCGTTGCGCCCTGCACATGTGATATGCCGGTCGGGTAATGGGACTTGGCACGGGGGTGGCGGCTGAGGACACGGCGGAAGAAGAGGTGGTAGAGGCGGACATCTTTGCTGGACCAAGGACGTGCAAACGTGGAGGCAAAAGCGGCGTGACCTGTCCAAGTTGTTGGTGCGGCTGTGCCGGCACCACGTTCACCCAGTGGGCCGTAAATGACATGTACTGTCCCTGACCGTAGTTACAGCTCCACACGTCGGCGCTGCCGTGCACTTTGGCAGAGACCGACATGCTCAAAGACTGGCCCACCATCTCTTCTACATGTGAATGCAGGGCTGGCACTGCCTTTTTGGCGAAGAAATGCCGGCTTGGCACTCTCCACCGCGGCTCGGCACAAGCCATCATTTCTCGGAAAGGTGCTGAGTCCACCACTTGGAAAGGGAGGGACTGCAGCACCAGCAACTTGGACAGGAGGACGTTCAGCTTCTGCACCGTCGGGTGCGTGCTCGCAAACTGTTGTCTCTTGGAAACGTATTCCAAGAAAGACTGCTGACGGAATCCGTGAAGAGGAGTAGCAGGAGAAGGAGCATCTGAACGAGGGGAAGATGCCAACGAGCGACAACTCCCCTCAGCAAAGGTGTTGGAGCCTTGACTGGCTGATAGAGGGCGATTGACGTCGGGTGACGGAGCAAGTAACGGAGCGGGTGATGGAGCGGGGGCTGGGGCAGGCAGAACCGCCGTATCTTTATCACGGTTTTCCCAGGCCACCGAATGGCGACGCTGCATATGCTGACGCAACGCTGTAGTCCCAACATGGGCCCCCTGGCCACGCTTGACTTTCTGGCCACATAGTCGACATACGGCTACGTTTACTTCCTCGGGCGGCTTGACGAAAAATTGCCACACCGCCGAGTAGGAAACTTTGCCCCCGCTACTCCTCACTGGCTGACTGCTACTTCCTCCGTGCACACCGGCACCACTACTGGCCGTGGTGGTAGGCTGCAGTGGAGCTGGTGCTCTACTCCGTGGCCGTTTGGCTCCACTGACACTGCTGCGACCCTGCTGCCTCCTGGGCAACCCACCGACTGTTTTGCTCGCTGGCAAGCTGGCACCCTCTTCTCCTGATGATGCGGAAGCAATAGCCTGATGAGGACGAGGCTGCCAAGTGCGATCAGCCTCATCATCATCAATTAGGGTCTCCGCGTCACTACTAGCCCCCTCGGCTGCGTGTGGGTCAGGAGACAGACCTGTCTCTAGACCGGCTACCGAGCCACTCTCCTTGCCAGTACTTCTTCGCCTGGCTGCTGAAGAGGCGGATGTCTCCCCCCGTTCCTGACCGCCCTCTGTTAGCTCTTCCTCACTGTACAGTGGGGCTGAGCCCACAGCATGCGATACTTCGCTTGGTGAGGGAACACCAAAGGACAGGGGCAGGTCGAGGACACGTGATTTCAGTGGGCTTGCTCCCGGGCCATGCCAACTAACGGTTATGTCTGACGTACCCACCGACCGTTGGCTGTAGGTGTCAGAGGTGACCTGGGAAGAGGAAGACGACTGAGTCAACCAATCGATGACGGCAGGGTTGTCGGTGGAGACACGACCGCTGGATGACACCGGGAGCACTGGCTTCTGGCTGCGACTAGTGCTGCCTCGACCCCTTCCTCTGCTGCCACGTCTGCTCGCTCCTGAAACATTGCCTCCTCTGCCACTCCTCTGCGTGTTGTCTGACATACTCTTTAATTCAATAAGCACCCCAAAAATAAAACCGGATTTAACTCTTTGAACGTACAATAGTGGTTGTGAAGCAGAAAGTCCGTTTATTTAGCACAATCGGTCAATTGCAGCTTGCCGTGGGCTGTAAACTGTACGTTTATGTCACTGGAATGCACTAATCACCCAAAAAATATTACCGCCACCCGGCGTGTAAATGGATCTAACTCTTTGAACGTACAATAGTGGTTGTGAAGCAGAAAGTCAGTTTATTTAGCACAATCGGTCAATTGCAGCTTGCCGTTGGCTGGAAACTGTACGTTTATGTCACTGGAATGCACTAATCACCCAAAAAATATTACCGCCAGCCGGCGTGTAAATGGATCTAACTCTTTGAATGTACAATGGTGGTTGTGAAGCAGAAAGTCAGTTTATTGTACACAATCGGTGAATTGCAGCTTGCCGTTGGCTGGAAACTGTACGTTTCTGTCACTGGAATGCACTAATCACCCAAAAAATATTACCGCCAGCCGGCGTGTAAATGGATTTAACTCTTTGAATGTACAATAGTGGTTGTGAAGCAGAAAGTCAGTTTATTTAGCACCATCGGTCAATTGCAGCTTGCCGTTGGCTGGAAACTGTACGTTTATGTCACTGGAATGCACTAATCACCCAAAAAATATTACCGCCACCCGGCGTGTAAATGGATCTAACTCTTTGAATGTACAATGGTGGTTGTGAAGCAGAAAGTCAGTTTATTGTACACAATCGGTCAATTGCAGCTTGCCGTTGGCTGGAAACTGTACGTTTCTGTCACTGGAATGCACTAATCACCCAAAAAATATTACCGCCACCCGGCGTGTAAATGGATTTAACTCTTTGAACGTACAATAGTGGTTGTGAAGCAGAAAGTCAGTTTATTTAGCACAATCGGTCAATTGCAGCTTGCCGTTGGCTGGAAACTGTACGTTTATGTCACTGGAATGCACTAATCACCCAAAAAATATTACCGCCACCCGGCTTGTAAATGGATCTAACTCTTTGAACATACAATAGTGGTTGTGAAGCAGAAAGTCAGTTTATTTAGCACAATCAGTCAATTGCAGCTTGCCGTTGGCTGTAAACTGTACGTTTATGTCACTGGAATGCACTAATCACCCAAAAAATATTACCGCCACCCGGCGTGTAAATGGATGTAACTCTTTGAACGTACAATAGTGGTTGTGAAGCAGAAAGTCAGTTTATTTAGCACAATCGGTCAATTGCAGCTTACCGTTGGCTGGAAACTGTACGTTTATGTCACTGGAATGCACTAATCACCCAAAAAATATTACCGCCACCCGGCGTGTAAATGGATCTAACTCTTTGAACGTACAATGGTGGTTGTGAAGCAGAAAGTCAGTTTATTGTACACAATCGGTCAATTGCAGCTTGCCGTTGGCTGGAAACTGTACGTTTATGTCACTGGAATGCACTAATCACCCAAAAAATATTACCGCCAGCCGGCGTGTAAATGGATCTAACTCTTTGAATGTACAATGGTGGTTGTGAAGCAGAAAGTCAGTTTATTGTACACAATCGGTGAATTGCAGCTTGCCGTTGGCTGGAAACTGTACGTTTCTGTCACTGGAATGCACTAATCACCCAAAAAATATTACCGCCAGCCGGCGTGTAAATGGATTTAACTCTTTGAACGTACAATAGTGGTTGTGAAGCAGAAGGTCAGTTTATTTAGCACAATCGGTCAATTGCAGCTTGCCGTTGGCTGGAAACTGTACGTTTATGTCACTGGAATGCACTAATCACCCAAAAAATATTACCGCCACCCGGCGTGTAAATGGATCTAACTCTTTGAACGTACAATGGTGGTTGTGAAGCAGAAAGTCAGTTTATTGTACACAATTGGTCAATTGCAGCTTGCCGTTGGCTGGAAACTGTACGTTTCTGTCACTGGAATGCACTAATCACCCAAAAAATATTACCGCCAGCCGGCGTGTAAATGGATTTAACTCTTTGAACGTACAATAGTGGTTGTGAAGCAGAAAGTCAGTTTATTTAGCACAATCGGTCAATTGCAGCTTGCCGTTGGCTGGAAACTGTACGTTTATGTCACTGGAATGCACTAATCACCCAAAAAATATTACCGCCACCCGGCGTGTAAATGGATCTAACTCTTTGAACGTACAATAGTGGTTGTGAAGCAGAAAGTCAGTTTATTTAGCACAATCGGTCAATTGCAGCTTGCCGTTGGCTGGAAACTGTACGTTTATGTCACTGGAATGCACTAATCACCCAAAAAATATTACCGCCACCCGGCGTGTAAATGGATCTAACTCTTTGAACGTACAATAGTGGTTGTGAAGCAGAAAGTCAGTTTATTTAGCACAATCGGTCAATTGCAGCTTGCCGTTGGCTGGAAACTGTACGTTTATGTCACTGGAATGCACTAATCACCCAAAAAATATTACCGCCACCCGGCGTGTATATGGATTTAACTCTTTGAACGTACAATAGTGGTTGTGAAGCAGAAAGTCAGTTTATTTAGCACAATCGGTCAATTGCAGCTTGCCGTTGGCTGAAAACTGTACGTTTATGTCACTGGAATGCACTAATCACCCAAAAAATATTACCGCCACCCGGGGTGTAAATGGATCTAACTCTTTGAACGTACAATAGTGGTTTTGAAGCAGAAAGTCAGTTTATTGTACACAATCGGTCAATTGCAGCTTGCCGTTGGCTGGAAACTGTACGTTTGTGTCACTGGAATGCACTAATCGCCCAAAAAATATTACCGCCAGCCGGCGTGTAAATGGATTTAACTCTTTGAACGTACAATAGTGGTTGTGAAGCAGAAAGTCAGTTTATTTTGCACAATCGGCAAACTGCAGCACCAACTGTGCACGACAGCCACCAAAAAAAAAAAGGGTGTATGTCACTTTAAATTTTCGATTCTTTGATAGCTGTGGCCCTGAGTAACGATTCTGTGTCCCTGAGTAACGATTCTGTGTCCCTGAGTAACGATTCTGTGTTCCTGAGTAACGATTCTGTGTCCCTGAGTAAGGATTCTGTGTCCCTGAGTAACGATTCTGTGTCCCTGAGTAACGATTCTGTGTCCCTGAGTAACGATTCTGTGTCCCTGAGTAACGATTCTGTGGCCCTAAAGTCTCTGTGGCCCTAACTCTGTCCCTTAATACAGACAGGTCTGTCTCTCTTGAATGACCGGAGGCTAATGGAGAATTCTAAGATGGCCGCGATTTATAGCTCCACCATTACACAGTGCTGGCTGGCTGCTGATTGGCTAATGCGATCACATGTCATGATTCATGACTCATGAATGCATTATGGGTCAGCGCGCCTTGTCTGCGCGCCTTCCCAGAGATCCCCGCCCCATCTTCTCTGTCCATTTTCTCCTGTCGCCACACATGTCGCCGCCATTTTTGGGAAAATTCGATTCGTGCATCCGAAGTTTGCTAATCTTCGGATTCGTCGCGAATCAAATTTTTCCAAATCTTCGGAACGAATTCCACTTCGTCATGTTCGATTCGCTCATCTCTAGTTACAATGATAGTTCTTTTGGGGTGATTCTGCGGGAGCAGAAATTCCTACTGGCCCTAGCCGCTATACAGTTCCATGTGAATGTGGCTAGGACTCCATGAGGTGCTTATGGAGTGCCCAGGCTAGATGACAGTCCGGATAGGCATAACAGTCAACTAGTGACCAGCTCTTTCTGGATAATTTGAAAACAATAAAACACAGAGTTTTCCGGGCAATGGTTGTCCTGCAGCCCCAAGTCCGTGACATGCAGCTTACCTTTTTTAGATGCTCTGTTATGGATCCTCCAGCAAGGAAAAATACCAGGTAGTTTTCTTTGTTAACCGCTTGACAACCGGGCTATAGTCGAATGATGGCTGCAGCTCTTCTGGGTGCAGCTCCCCCCTCAGCCCTCCTTATACTTACCTGTGCCTCATCTCAATCCAGTGATGTGGATGAGATCCATGGCACTCCCAGGTATCTCTCTCTTCTCATTGGCTCACACAGCAGGGGGAGCCATTGGCTCTTGTTGCTGTCAATCACAGCTAGAGAACCAAATGAGGAGAGAGCATTAGTGGGACCTAGCCATGCCCCCCTTAGCCCTCCTTATATATACCTGTGTCTCATCTTAATTCAGTGATGTGGATGACATCCGCGGTGCTCCCGGGTATCTCTCTCTTCTCATTGGCTCACACAGCAGTGGGAGCCATTGGCTCTTGTTGCTGTCAATCACAGCCAGAGAACCAAATGAGGAGAGAGCATAGGTGGGAACTAACCACGCCCCCCTTATACTTACCAGTGCCCCATCTCAATCCAGTGATGTACAGGAGAGCCGCAGCGCTCCTGGGTATCTCTCTCCTCATTGGCTCACACAGCAGTGGGAGCCATTGGCTCTTGTTGCTGTCACTCACAGCCAAATAGCCAATGAGGAGAGAGCAAGGGCAGGGTCTAGCCATGCTCTGTGTGTGAATGGACAATGTACATTGTATTTCCACTGTCTATATTGTTTTTATCTTGGTTCAATAAAGTGGATTGTTTGAAGTGCAGCCAATCGGATGTCCTTTCTTCTCATCCATTCACAGGAGCATGGCTCAGGAGCAAGCCTGCTCAAGTGCCCCCATAGCTAAAGGCTTGCTATTTTGGGCACTCAGCAAGGGGGGGAGGAACCAGGACTGCCATCAGGGGACCCAAAAATAAGAGGATTGAGGCTTCTCTGTGCAAAAGCAGGTAAGTATAACATGTTTTTATTTATTTATTATTTAATCACTTTAAGCACTGGCTGCATGTAGTTTCTCTGGGTGACATTCCTGATGGTGCCGACATTGGACATGGTGATGATGCTGGACAACAGTTGGAAGAAAACTACAGAGCAGTGCCTCCCCATTACATCAAGTGCCTGAATAAGGACCCTCATAGAATAGGATCACCAGGTTTTATTTTAATGAACGCTGCAGATTTAAAAAGAATAAAACTGCTTATAAAACAAGTTAAAAATGGTAAAGATTACATGGGAGTATAGTGTGTAGCCATACACTGGATCATGAATTCTAGACACAATTTTCATTTATGAAGGTTATTGCAGTGCCTTATGCATCTTTGGTGCAATTTCCAGGCGAGGAGGTCTTTCACAGAGATGAATGAAAAGCAAGAAAAATGCAGAGCTGTAAATGAGCTCTAAGCCTGCTAAGATGCAACGTACTATTGTCACACACAAAAAAAAACTCTACTATTGAATTTAAAAGGCATTGTACTATAGAGTACGGGGAGTGGTAAGACAGTAACATAAATGAATATGACATTTACCAGCCCAAGTCTTTTCTTAAGACTCACTACTACCCAAATGCATAGCAAAAAATCAACAATTTTACCAAGACGTAGGGGATGATCTATAAAGCAGTGGTATGGTTTTACCTAGTCATACGGCTGTTTTTTTTTAAAGGAAAATTTTACATAGTTAGTCTGGTTGAAAAAAGACAAAAGTCCATCCAGTTCAACCATTAAAAAAAAAAAGTAATAATCCTAAACCCACATATAACACCCTATTCATTTTTAAAGAATAGAATAAAAAAATGCGGAGGAGGAAAATGGTCACATGATTATTGATTGCCCATTGCAACTTTATGCAGAGCACACTCTGAAGAACGCCACAGCCTGCATTTTATGAATGGCTCTTCATGCCTTTAGGGTACGGTAGGATGATTGTTTTATATAACAATTATGGCATGCTTTTTATGTTACAGACACATGTACAACTTAGGTTGTAAACTCTGACATATACCCAGTGAAGTGACTGGCCTCGGGTGATACACAGAGATGAAACAAATCCTCCTACATAAGTTGTACCTGCAGAGGCGTAGCTAGGATATTTTGCACCCGGGGACGAACTACAAAATTGGGGCCCCAGCCCCCCTCACCGTTTAACCTCCCTAGCGGTATTCCTGAGTGTAGCTCGGGGTAAAATGTCAGTACCAAAAGCGGTAACCCCGAGCTACACTCGGGCTTACCATGCGGCGCTGCATAGGGAGTCCCTACAGAGCTTCGCTCCCGCGATGTGTCCCCTGCAGCGTCCCCGGCCATATCCTCCAGCTGATGCCGGCATCCGGCTTCTGTGTTCCGGTCCCTGTGACGTGGGGACGTACGGGCGGCGGCGGGAAATTTGAAAATTTTAAAAAATTTCATTTTTTTCAAAACACATTTTTCATAGTAAAACATTGCTGTTTCAACCCATTTCACATACATTTTGTCCCGAGTGCTTTGTCCTGTGCCCTGTCTGCATTTTGTCTGTTCTTTCTGCCTGGAAACTTAGAAAAGTCCATGGCGTCCAAAAAGCGTCCCTTTAGGTCAAAAGCGGGTTTAGATCAGCTAGAGAACAGCGATAGTAAATCAGAACCACTTGCAGAATTGAGTGATAATGATTCGTGGGGAAATTTGTCATCAGACACTGAAAACGATTTTGCGACTTTGCTCAGTGATGTGCGAACTTGGCGCTATATTTCAAATTTCAGTGTTTTTGGTTTGATTATATTATTGAATTAAATTTATTATTATTATATTATTATTTTTTATGATTATTTATGATTTATAATTTATGATTTTGTGTTTCAAGTTTTATCATACCCGGGATGTTTACTAGACTCTTGTTCGGACAGATTTCAGTGAGTTATTCCTAAAAATTACAGCCTACAATAAAAAAACGACATATTTCCATGCAAAAAAATGGTACCGCTTTCAGCACCAAAAGTCTGAAATAATCATACCGCTAGGGAGGTTAATCACATCAGTGACACCAATGATGGGGCACTATTCCTCCCACTGACACCAATGACACTTATCTTGCTGCCCCCTGCTCCAGCCTAGGCTCCTTCCCTCTCCTATCCACAGCCAGCATACCTGGTTGCAGCAGCACCATCTGCACGGCACACTTACCGGTCAGCTGTCTTCTTCACTTTCTCCAGCCGCTCCCTCATTTGATCTTTGCGCTGCCGCTCAGATCCTCCTCTCCAAGCTCCACCTACTCGCAGATGATTGGCTGCCTGTGTGCCTTTCCTGAGCTACAGTTCTGGCGCCCAATCACTGGTGAGGAGGCGGAGCTTGCAGAGGGAGGTACAAGCTGCCATAGGCTGTCCAGTGATCCCGAGGGTGTGGCCAGATGACAGGGGTGGCATGTCATCCCGCCCACTCATCGCGTCCAGGGAAAAGAAGACACCGGACCTGCAGACCTCTCTACCCCTCCTCCAGCAGTGCCTCCTGGACTGGATCGTCGTGGGACTGGGACACGAAGCCAGGTAAGACACAGCAGCCCACTGCCCGCCCCTGTACTAAATGTCCCTTCTGTTGGAAGAGGGGGCGACGCCACCACGCTGCCCCCCTAAAAAGTGCCGCCCTAGGCAAACGCCTCTGGTTGTAAGCCTCATTTTGGCGCCCCTGTACTTTGGCAGATGGGAACATATATACCCCCCTGCCCCCCCTAGCTACTCCTCTGTGTACCTGTTTACCTGCTGTCTTCTCTTCCCTACATCCCTTCAAAGTCTAGAAATTTTGTTTGTTTGTCTGAGCTGTCAGAAAAAAGGAGGCCGGGAGCTGATGTTATACTCTGCAGAGCTCAGTGAGGAGAGTTCTGAGAACTGATTGGAAGAAAGGGACACCCCCCCATTCACACAGCTCACAGGAACAGAGTTGAGGCTGTCAATCAGCTGGAACTGATGGATGAACAAATGGGTTGGCCTCACTTCAACAAGTGTTGGATAAAACTTAATTTATTTAAGTCTTCATAAAAAATACAATGCAGGCACAGCAGCTTCCATATAGGAGAAAGAACAGTCTCATCCCATCATGCCTCTGCCTTTGAGAGTCATGCTTGTAACTGTCAATCTTGCAATGCCTCATGGGACTTGTAGTTTAGCAACAGCTGGAGGGCCGAGAGTTTGACACCGCTGTTCTGCAGGAATCACAGAGAATAGAAAGTGAGGGAAATAGAAATGTTTTGTTTTCTCCACTTTATCTGAAAAAGAGTATTTTTTCCTCAATGCTTTCATCGAGAGTACTTTTTCCTCAATGCTTTCATCGAGAGTAGTTTTTCCTCAATGCTTTCAAGGTTTTCAAGCATTATGTTTTCCTGGCAATTAATTTGTATATTAACAATAAACTTTACAGTACAAATGTGTGTTGTTTATACATGAATATTGAGGAAAAGTTACAAGGTTTCTGGCTAATAGCAAGAAAACATATAACACGTAGACATTTTAAAATTTTTCATAATTTTTTTTATCTACTTATGGGTTTCCTATTCCAATACATTATTGAAAGGCTGCATGGGCCTATGTTGTAAAGATGTACAGAAGATGTACAGAGAAGAGGAAGGCAGAAAATACAAGAAAGAAAGAATGAACAGCAGTGGTATTTAACATTTTTTGAGAATCTGATGAAAGCTATGGACCCCCTCCCTAGAAATATTAACATAAATAAAAATTTGCATGAAATGAATATATGTACTCTATTTTATTGAAATCTATTGTCTCGTACATACAGTATATGACATACACAAGATTTGGATAAAGTAAACAATCTTAACAAAAAACTCACTCCTGGCTACTCATTACAAACATGAAATGCAATCATCTTGTGCAAATTAAGTAAAAGCATTTTTTTTATCAGATTTTATTTTATATGAAAAAGTTAAAAGACAAATAAAGAAAATACACCACCAAGAAAAACACAAATACAAAAACCCTACAAAGAAATACAGTAGAGCATACCTAAAACCATCATAACAATAAATTAAAAAATTATTATTATTATACAGTATTTATAAAGCGCCAATAGTTCGCTCAGTGCTGTACATTAGAAAGGGGGACAGAACATGTGACAGAACAATACCAATACAATGCAAAACATGAGGGGATCGAGGGCCCTGCTCTTTCGAGCTTACAATCTAGGAGGGAGGGGATAGTGGTACAGGAGGAGATAGCTGTGGGGGATGGAGTGGTAGGAAGAGTGGAGGAGGTCAGCAAGTTAACAGGGGGTGGGGTAGGCTTCCCTGAAGAGATGGGTTTTCAGGGTGCACCTAAAGGAGAGGAGAGTAGGTGATAATCTGATGGGTTGGGGCAGGGAGTTCCAGAGGATGGGTGACACCCTGGAGAAGTCCTGGAGGTGGGCATGGGAGGAGGAGACCAGGGAACTAGAGAGAAGGAGGTCTTGTGAGGAGCGGAGTGCGCGTGTTGGGTGGTACTTGGATATTAGGTCAGTGATGTAGTTCGGGGCAGTATGGTGGACGGCTTTGTACGTCAGTGTTAGGATTTTGAATTTGATCCGTTGCCCAATCGGAAGCCAGTGGAGGGATTGGCAGAGGGGGGTGGCGGAGATGGAGCGGTTGGAAAGGTGAATGAGTCTGGCTGTCATATTCAGGATCAACTGAAGCGGGGATAGCCAGCGGCGAGGCAGGCCAGTGAGGAGGGAGTTGCAGTAATCGAGTCATAATATGATGAGGGAGTGGATGAGCTGTTTTGTGGTTTCTGGGGTTAGGAACGTGCGTATTTTGGCGATGTTGCGGAGGTGGAGTCTGCACGAGCTTGTTAAAGATTGGACTTGGGGCTGGAAGGATAGGTTGGAGTCCAGAATGACACCAAGTACTCCGACCTGCGGGGCGGGTTTGATGGTGGCGTTGTTGGACATGATGGAGAAGTCAATGGGGGGTGGTGTCCGGGCTGGGGGGAAGACAAGAAACTCGGTCTTGGAGAGGTTCAGTTTAAGGAAGTGGAGTGACATCCAGTCAGATATGTCGCTCAGTAGGTGTGTGATTCGGGCAGAGACTGTGCAAATTAAGTAAAACCATTTTTTTTATCAGATTTTATTTTATGTGAAAAAAGTTAAAAGACAAATAAAGAAAATACACCACCAAGAAAAACACAAATACAAAAACCCTACAAAGAAATACAGTAGAGCATACCTAAAACCATCATAACAATAAATTAATAAATAGCATGATAATGTCATCCAGCAAAAGAAAAACAAATAAACCATACAGCTAAACCGACAAAAGCCTAAAGCCCAACTCCATACAGAGCTCATATGGTTTAGCCAAGGTGACCAAGTTGCGTCAAACCGCTTTAATGACTAAAAAAATAAGTGTCTCTCATAAGAAACACACTTATTAAGTTCTATTATCTAGTCTGATAGGGATGGAGCGTGCTGGGAAATCCACTTTATGGCAATTTGTCTTCAAGCCATGAACAGCGCACATGCAACAGTTATCCGCACTGGTGGCTTAAGCAACACATTGCCCAATAGACATGTAAGTGGAACCACTCAAAGCTTCACATCTAAAAGCTGATTAAGTGTGCCCACAACCTCCACCCAGTCCCTCTGGAGTTTAGGGCAATGCCCCAGTAAATGTATCAGGGACCCCGAAATACCACATCTGGGACAGGCTGAGTCAGCTCTTAAGCCTATAGCGGACAAAAATTCAGGGGCCCTATAAACCCTGTGTAGGAGAAATATCTGGGTTAGCCTATATGAAGTGGAGAGTAAAACAAGGGGGAGAGCCCGAAGAATCTCTTCCCAAAGCTTCTTCGGAATAGACCCAATATTGTTTTCCCACTTTGCCCTGCAAGGCAAAGGGAATTTATGAGCGGAGTTCTCTAAAAGGGCTGAGATATACCTATACCACTCTCTACAATACTGGCACCGAGGGAAAAAAAACTGGGGGAGAAGACAATTGAGCAGGTGGGGTGTGATGCAGCAGCAGATATTGGTAAAACTACTTAGAGTTCAAAGAAAATTCCCAAGTCAGCTACTCAAACGATGTAAAACTGTTTTAATTCTGTACAAATCAACTACTACTGTCAGCACCTGTGGTGGTGAGCTCTTAATCCACAGCTTGGGGTTCCTCAGGGCGCGGAGTCTAAGCCCCAGCCTGCTTGTTCACCAGAGCCCCTGATGGTGGGGATGGACTTGGAGCAGGCTGGAACCAGGTCGTGGCCCCCAGGCACACCCAGCTGTGGTAGAAGAGACCACTAGCCTGAGCAGGGTGCAATGGGAGTAGACTAGGAGATCCAGAAGACAAGCCAGGTCAGGAACGAAGCCAAGGTCGGTACACAGGTGGACGATGTAGGAGAGAAGTCAGGGACAAAGCCAGGGTCGGTACACAGAAACACTAAACCAGATACTTGGAAGACCACTGGGGAGCACAGACAACAAACGTTGCTCAGGCAATGTGGGACAGACTAAGCAGGTCTTAAATAGACAGGAAGACAAGGAGGTGGGCCAGGAAGTGATGAAAGGGAAGAACATAAAACCCAGGGAATAGCAGATGGCGCCCATAGGTGAGCAGAGAGAGACACACATGTGAAGGAAACATAAACAGCAAGGAGGTAAGACAAAGCAACAGGAGGCTGCAGGCTAACTTGTGACAACTACTACTACTACTACTACTACTGCTAGAAAATGAGAATTAACACTTGATATTATGGAGTGGGACAAGATGGCAGTTGTGTAGAGAATGATAATACAAATTTAAATGGTAAACATGGTCCAACAACGAGTCAAGAGACGTTTTGTGATCTGCACGATAAGTAGTGTTTTCGTTAATTCTTTCAATGGGGAACCATTGATTGGGACAAGAGAGGGGCTGCATAGTGAAAGTAAAAGTTATTGTGGTAAGTGACCCTCATGGACTCCATGAAACCCTTCCATGGACCTCAAGTTAGGAACCCCTGAAATAGAGAAAAGGTGAGGAGCAAGAATAGGAGGATTAGAGTCATTCCATAAGGGGTTACAGATACCTCATACTATGGAGTTGATTTACTAAAACTGGAGAGTGCAAAATCTGGTGCATCTCTGCATAGAAACCAATCAGATTCCAGGATTTTTTGTCAAAGCTTAATTGAATAAGATGAAGTTAGAAGCTGGTTGGCTACCATGAACAGCTGTACCAGATTTTGCACTCTCCAGTTTAAGTAAATCAACCCCTAATGTATAGAGGACCAAAATACTTCTTTCCATATCTCCAATGGTTCTTAGAATGTTATGCAGCTGTATTTTTTGTTATAATGCTTCTTTGATGCCTTTTGAATGAATGAATGGAAAACAATTACACCTTACACTAATTGTGGGTGTGTTATTGCATGCATGGTGACGTGTGCTGTGTTAGGGTAGCTCATATATTTGAATAGGCAGCCAATGCACCACAATGTATAAAACATCAGACATCTACTGTATGATTGTTTTGTAATGCAGTGCAGCACAGCACACGGTAGTAGGTTACCATGCGTTGTGGTGTTCTGCAATGCAGGTGTATTACTTTAAAAAAAGGAATAGAACTTCAATAGAACAATGTGTTGGTATGAGTTGCAGTAATGTGTGAGAATGGGCCCTTACTATACATTGATTGTGGTGGTGATCCAATTTCTACTGATTTCTTAAAGTATATGTAAACCATCACCTTGTAAAACAACCCAATCATAAAACAGAAAACAATTTTTGTATAGCTATAAAAAAACATTATTAATACTTTTTTCCCCTGTTTGATACTTTTTGATAAGTGATTACATACCTTCTGTTCTCTGCTGCATAAGAGCAAGGGGAGGAGAAACAGCAAGACACTAATCTTCCCAGTGAATGGTTGTGTAGGGGATGTGTCAGGACAAGTCTGATCATTGGAGGAGAGCAAGCTCCCAGCACAGTTAAAAAAAATCTGACCACGCTGTGCTTTCATGCCTAGTGTGGTCAGTTTTTAATAGGAAAGGAACTGACAGGAACACTAGGGATTTCACTCAAAGGAAGCAATACAAAAAGAACGGGATACTTTTTTCATATAAGTACATGGTATAGCAGGCACAAATCAGGAATATAAAATGTTGGGTTTACATATCCTTTAAGGCTGCATTCACACATGGGCGTTTCTGGAACGTGTGACAAAGCCACATAAAATGTGCGTTTTGCAACGAGTTTCAGAAATGAGCTACAAGCATCCCAAGTGCGATTAGCAGATGTGCATTTTTCCAAATGTTTTGTCGCGCAGAAAATGTGCTTCAAACAGGCCAAAATGTGCAGTGAAACAAATGCACCATGCTCCACTCCACTTTGGAGCTTCCTTGGCATGGATGTTGCATGTAAGGCAGCCCATACAACTGAATAGGCTGCCCTGGGGCTTTTATTCTGCGAGAACGCGGGGCAAGGCAGTTCCGGCACCTCCAGCACTGAATGTATGTAAAGGCAAGGGGTGCTGAGGTGTACTGGAGGGTCTATTGATGCTGGCTTCTGGGGGATCTATTTTCGCTAGAGGGGATAAATTTTTGTGTGGGGGTCTATGGTTGCTGGGGAGGTCTGCTGTTGCTGGTGTGGAATCTATTGTTGCTTGGAGGGAGCGTTCTTATGTTGCTGGGGGGGTCAATTGTTTCTGGGAGGGATCTACTATTGAGGGAGAGGTCTGTTGATGCTGGCTGCTGGGTGGTCTATTATTGCTGCTTGGGGTATATTATTACTGTGGTGGTATTTTGTGATGGGGGGGTTCATTGTTGCTGGGGGAGTTTATTGTGGGGGGGGGGTCTTATGTTGCTGGGGAGGTCAATTGTTTCTGTGAGCATTCTACTGTTGAGGGAGAGGTCTATTGATGGTGGCTGCTGGGTGGTCTATTATTGCTGCTGATAGTATATTGTTGCTGGGGTAGTATTTTGTGATGGGGGGGTCCATTGTTGCTGGGGGAGTTTATTGTGTGTGGGGGTCCATTGTTGCTGGGGGAGTTTATTGTGGGGGGGTCTTATGTTGCTGGGGGGGTCAATTGTTTCTGTGAGGGATCTGCTGTTCCTGGGCTGCCCTATGGTACAAGGCTATTCACAAAAGCCTTGTACCATGTGACAAGCTGTGACCAATCACAGCTCACTCAGTACTTCTCAATGAGTGCAAGAATGCAGACAGAGAGAAAGAGAAATGATTGCTTTTACATCCTATATGGGTGTAAAAGCAATCAGTGTAAAAAAAAAAAAATCTTCATCACCCCCCACAAGTAGTATAGTGTCACCATGGTGACACTGTACTGCTAGGGTGACAGTATGTAAAAAAAAAAAAAAAAAAAATATAAAAAAATAAAATAAAAATGTAAAAAAAAATGTTTAAAAATTATAATTTTTGGTTATAAACTAATTTGGATTTTTTTTTTTACTAAAAAGATAACGGAATAAATTTTGGCCAAGATTTATGATGAAATATTATTTATTTGCAAAATTTTATAAAAAAAAAACACTTTTTTTCAAAATTTTTGGACATTTCATTTACATAGCAAAAAAAATACAAATCCCAGTGGTGAATAAATACCACCAAAATAAAGCTTTATCTGTCTCAAAAAAATGGTAAAAAATTCATATGGGTACAGTATTGCATGACTGCGCAATTGTCATTCAAAGTGTGATAGCGCTGAAAGCTGAAAATTGCCCTGGTCAGGAAGGGGGTAAAAGTGTCCGGACTTGAAGTGGTTAAGCACGTTAATGACAAAATTAATTCATGGAATTTGATTTAGCAAATGATTTCTGATAATGGTGTGTGTAATTTTAACCCCTGCACCTGTTATCCTTGGTGGTCAATTGTAAGCATTTTGCGAAGACCTGCAATAGATTTACCACTAAACTTATGACAGTTTTCCAATTAGAAATACCTTAGTATACGAGGAAAGAATTTATGAATCAGGCTGTAATCTACCAATAAATCTGTCTCACCACCCCTGCTCTGTAGTGCCTTACTGTGCAGCAGAATTGATAAATCTCCCTTTATTTTCCCTGCCAAACAGTACGCCCAAAAACAAAAGGCACAGGCAGGGGCGGACTGACAACTCATGGGGCCCCGGAGCAATAGGGGATCATGGGGCCCCTGCAGAAGCGGACTGACAACTCATGGGGCCCCTGGACAATTGGGTGATCATGGGGCCCCTGTGTCCTTGCCCAAACTCAAAAAAGCCTATAAAAAAGGTACCAGGGGCATCTCATGGGGCCCCCTACTGACCCCGGGCCCTCGGGCAGTTGCTGATTTTCCAAATGGTCAGTCCACCCCTGGGCCCCTGTGTCCTTGCCCAAACTTAAGAAAGCCTATGAAAAAGGTACCAGGGGCATTTCATGGGGCCCCCTACTGACCCTGGGCCCTCGGGCAGTGCCCGAGTTTCCAAATGGTCAGTCCGCCCCTGGGCACAGGTGTAGAACTATGAACACAGCACATTTATTACTGCTTTATGGGATTAATCCAGAATTTGTATTGAATTTGTTTTGTATTTTGTTTAGGAAGCATTTGCAGCTACCTACAATTTCATTTGACTCTGCTGTTCACTTCCAGCAATGGTGCTAAACCTGTGGTCCTCAGAGCCCTCTGCTGTGGCTCTCGACCTTAAACCAGGGGAGGGCATGCTCAGGGTTGGCAACCCATTGATCGCGGTTTGTGCTTGCCGACCTGCCATCCCAGAGTTTCAGAGTTCATTGAGCAAGCAGCAAAGGAAAGAGGCGGCTGCGGAAAGAGCAGGAACTGCATAAGTTGATGCATCTTCTGTAGCACCAGCTCCTGTCCCAGGCGGAGTGATACCAACTTCTCCACCTCTTCCTCCCACAAGCATTTAGTGGCTGCAGGAGGAAAATGTTCATTATTCTATTCAAAATAACAAAATGTGAAATTTTGAACCATTTCATTTCAATGTGGGCTGTGACCAGTTACCTAATCACTTAAGTCGCCCTCGCTCTTCGAAAGGTTGAGCACCCCTGACCTAAGGTGATAATAAAGGCAATTATAAAAAAAAATAAAGAAAACTAATATGTTATACTGTTATACTTGGTTTTGCACAAAGCAGCCCCAATCCTCCTCTTCTTGGGTCACCCAATGGAGCTCCTGGAACCTCCCTCCTGCCGAATGTCCCCAGAGAAAGCAGTTTGATATGGGGACACCTAAGCAGGCTCGCTCACAAGCCACTATGCTGCATATCCATTCACGCTCATCTCAGCCCTACCCCAACTCGTCTCATTGTCTCACTGGCAATGATTGTCTTAGCCAATGAGGAAGGAGAGTCCCCAGAGAGCCAAGGCTCTCATGCACATCGCTGGATTGTAATGGGGCTCAAGTAAGTATTAGGGGGGCTGCAGCACACAGATGGTTTTTTACCTTCATGCATAGAATGCCTGAAGGTAAAAAACCTTGAGCCTTTACAACCACTGTAACAGCTTCCCGATCGCCCTATAGCAGAAATACTGCTACAGGGCAGCACGGGTGCACAAAATCACGTATACATACGTGTTTTTGAATCTCCGGGTAGGGGGCGCACGCAAACCGCGTTCGTGACAGCGGCTGTCAATCACCGGGCCCCGGCCAGTAATTACCCGCCGGCGCCCGGTGATTACCAAGCATCTCTGACAAGGAGGAAGACTGTTTTATTTACAAACAGTCCTCCTCCCTGTCAGCTTGGGCATAATGCACGGGATGGCTGTGCAAAGGGCAAAGGGCGATTATCTTTTAACCTGCTGCTTTTAGGAAAAGAAGGTATATATTCAGATGCAGTTTACTATACTGTTAGGAGTTAGTACCAGGAATTAGGGACTTAATTTATCTGTTAAGATTTAGGGGTTAAATACTAGGTTATGAGTTAAGTGGTAAGTTAAAATGGTTGTAAACCCTACAAAGAAAAGAAAAAAATCCTCATAAATAAGTTTTACCTGTTTATCTACAGTATTCTCTTCTCTACATTCATCCAAAGTTCATAATTTATAAAGCTTGTCTGAGCTGTCAGAAAAAAGGGGGCAAAGAGCTAAATCACACTCTGTAGATCTCAATGAGAAGAGCTGATTGGAGCGCTGGGACACCCCCCTCCCCCCTCTGCATAACACACAGTAACAGAGCTGAGTCTGTCAATCACAGGCTGTGTGCTGGAGATCCTTCCTCTGTCATCTTTTTGTTGGTTGGTTTCAGGAAATCCTGTCAGCCGCCTAGATGATCGGAAGTGGAAGTTGTCCTCCTACCCTCCCTCCCCGTAGACTTCTGGGACACGTGACAGGTCCCAGAAGACTACGGGGCCATTCAGGATGTGCAGCGCTACTCACACATCAGCAATGGGCACCCGGCTGTGAAGCTGCAAGCTGTCGCAGCTGGGTGTCCACACTGAAGATACCTGCACCTGGAACACCAGACAGCTGGTGAAGCGGGCTGTGGGGAGGACACTGCGTGATTCTGGGACAGGTAAGTGGCTGTTTTTTAAAAGTCAGCAGCTACAGTTTTTGTAGCTGCTGAGTTTTATTTTTTTACAATGTGAGTGGAACTCCGCTTTAATCTCCTTTCTCTGTCCCAAAGGTGAGACATCAAAGGTCTGTTTAGACCCCTGATATTTCACCAAAGCCCCCAAAAAGTCATAAAAAATAATGAAAAATAAAATTGTAAAAAATAAAATAACAAATATAAAAAATGACTGACACCTATGGTAGAACTATCAGGGTTGCAAATGTTGCACTTGCATTCCACCACTCTTTGAGGTCCCCAAGACAGCAGGAAGAGGGCCTGCTACAGAACACGTGAAAGGGTCCTGCTGTGGGACTGTAATAAAGGGCCTTGCGATGAGAGTAAAAGGCCCTGGGATCAGTGGGGAAGGGCCCTGGCCTGGGGTCAGGGAGGCCCTTCATGGTTTCTTGCACTGGGGCCTTGAAGGTTCAATTATGCCCAGGGGCGGACTGACCATTTGGAAACTCGGGCACTGCCCAAGCGCCCGGGGTCAGTAGGGGGCCCCATGAGATGCCCCTGGTACCTTTTTCATAGGCTTTTTTGAGTTTGGGCAAGGACACAGGGGCCCCATGATCCCCTATTGCCCAACGGCCCATGAGTTGTCAGTCAGCCCCTGGTTATGCCTCTGGGGTGAGGCTAAAATGTTAAGGGTTAGGCAAGGGATATGGATTACTTTTACAAAAAAGGTATAATAGCCACATGCTCTTCCTGCTCATTACACATATTACTTTTTAAACCTTTGGTCTGTTATAATGACACAATTCTTAGTCAAACAGATGAGCAAATGCTAATAATTATAAATAAATGGACAAAATTAAAAAGCAATCTGTTTTCACCGTATGTAACCAAGCAGGCTTTCAGCTGCCTTCTTGATTGTGTGCCCTAATGTTAAGTAGTTAAATATTCTATTTGTGTTGACCACTACAATTATAGGGTTTTTTTTCTGCTGAATATTAACCAGAACATCGGCATTGTGCAGGAAAAAATTGGAATTCAAAAAGAATTGTTGATTGTTCCATACAATTTATACACAATATACTAAAACAAATACTGGGGATGGGTGTAATCACTGCTATAACAAAGATGAGAAAATTTAATTAAAATAAATAGCTCTGAAAATGAAAGTCCTCCACAGCGGGCGTTGATTATTACACTTTGCAGGAATAGCTGGCAGCAGCAGGGAGTTATTTAAAGGGATAAATTATCATCTTTGAATAAGACCAACCAGACAAGTGATTTGAGATGAGTTGATGTGACACGAATGGTCAGTTTCAGAAGCCTCTGCAAACCAACCTACGGAATCTATAGAGAGGAAATCCTGGAAGATTTAAAGTTTTTTTTAAATAACAAACATGTTATACTTACCTGCCCTGTGCAATGGTTTCCCAAACATCTTTTTGGATTTCCCATTATTTCTTCTACTAGTGACAATAGAAACCAATGGCAAAAGGCTGGAATAACAAAATGTTTCTTGGTATGGTTTGACTGTACTGAGGTTTCTGATTATTATGTGCCCTGTTGGTGGGGAGTTTGTTTCATTTCCTTTCCCAGAAACAGAAAATAAAATAAAAGATTTCTCCAATCCATCCCACAGAGTAAAGAGTACCAAATCTTCCATGATACCACAAAAAAATAGTCCATAAAATGTAAAGCACATTGAGAAAAAAAATCTTTATAGCTCTTTACTCAAGCATCAAAGATAACAAAAAAGCAGCATTTCACCAGTTTTTAAGACACACGGGTCCCTTTCTCAAGGTGGCAGACATATTGTGCATAATGATGAAAATATGCATAAATATAAACACATATATATAACAACAGGGCTTTTTTTCTCAGAAAATAGGTGCAGGAATTCAACCATGACCCCCAAATTCCCCTCCCCCTACACGCACACCCTCCTAATTGCATCAAATTGTGAATGTGGTCAAAATTTGGTAACAGTAGGAGGGTCTTAAAGAGCTTTAAATACCAGGAATGCATTACGTACAGAGTACAGAGTTCAGTGTGTTGGGGAGTTACAGGGGTGCGCTATGTACATAATGTTCAGGGCTGCAGTGCATACAGCGTGCGGAGTTGAGGGGTGCCCTATACACAGACTGCAGAGTTCAGGGATGCCCTATACACAGATTGCAGAGTTCAGGGGTGCCCTATACACAGAGTGCAGAGTTCAGGGGTGCCCTATACACAGAGTGCAGAGTTCAGGGGTGCCCTATACACAGTGCAGAGTTCAGGGGGGCCCTATACACAGTGCAGAGTTCAGGGGTGCCCGATAGAACAGAGTGTAGAGTTTAGAGGTGCCCTATACACAGAGTGCAGAGTTCAGGGGTACCTTATACACAGAGTGCAGAGTTCAGGGGTGCCCTATACACAGAGTGCAGAGTTCAGGGGTGCCCTATACACAGAGTGCAGAGTTCAGGGGTGCCCTATACACAGAGTGCAGAGTTCAGGGGTGCCCTATACACAGTGCAGAGTTCAGGGGGGCCCTATACACAGTGCAGAGTTCAGGGGTGCCCTATACACAGAGTGCAGAGTTCAGAGGTGCCCTATACACAGAGTGCAGAGTTCAGGTGTGCTCTATACACAGAGTGCAGAGTTCAGGGATGCCCTATACACAGAGTGCAGAATTCAGGGGTGCCCTATACACAGAGTGCAGAGTTCAGGGGTGCCCTTTACACAGAGAGCAGAGTTCAGGGGTGCCCTATACACAGAGTGCAGAGTCCAGGGGTGCCCTATACACAGTGCAGAGTTCAGGGGTGCCCTATACACAGTGTAGAGTTTAGAGGTGCCCTATATACAGAGTGTAGAGTTTAGAGGTGACTTATACACAGAGTGCAGAATTCAGGGGGGCCCTATACACAGAGTGTACAGTTCGGAAGTGCCCTATACACCAAGTGCAGAGTTCAGCTGTTTACCTCTGCAACCTCCATCCACATCTCACTTTCACCCCTCTTCAGCTCTGACCTTTGCATGCAACCCCCCTCCACTGCCCCCATCTTCTCTGCCCAGGGGTGGACTGACCATTTGGAAACTCAGGCACTGCCCGAGGGCCCGGGGTCTGTAGGGGGCCCCATGAGATGCCCATGGTACCTTTTTCATAGGCTTTTTTGAGTTTGGGCAAGGACACAGGCACCCCATGATCCCCTATTGCCCAGGGGCCCCATGAGTTGTCAGTCCGCCCCTGCCTCGGCCCCTCCTTAAAAGCTCCACCATCTTCCACATGTCTTACCTCTGTTGCTCTATTAAGCTGAAGCACTCAGCTGGCTCTAGTACCTCCCTGCATGCTGTAGGTGGCTTGGCCTCTCTCATTTGTAGGTAGAGCAGCCAGTGGGGGTGTGGGCACCCATATTGCACCCAGACCACCTGCATCTCCCTTGTCCCCATCGTTGGAGCCGCTCAGGAGATCAGTACTGTGGGAGTTGACTAAAAAAAGGTTGATAAACACTGCTTTAAAGCACAAGGGAGTGCAACCCTCCAGATTTTTCACTTGTACATAACCCTCCATGGCTCCTGCCTGGGAATGGAGACTGTTATTCAGAAGCTGTAGACCGAGTTCACTGATTATTCATATTATCACTCCTTGCATCAATTCTGTCACTGAAAGACTTCAGGAACCTGTGAGGACTCTGCAATGGACACTTCTGTGAGTGAGAGGCAGCACCCACATCAGCGGGAAAAAATGTGGACATGGAAGGAAAAACTCTCCCGCACTGTGGACCCAAAGAAAGAAGACTGCAGATCTGGCCTAATATATGATTGTGATCTCAGGTAAATAAACAGGGCTTTTATTTTTTTTTATTTTACCTAAATAAAATCTAGCGATTGCTAAAGAGTTGGGGTGAAATGGTAGTTGTTTTAATCAGAGATTACCTTTAAATGCCTAAAGTGGTTGTAAAGGGTGACATTTTTTTACCTTCATGAATTCTATGAGGGGCCAGGAAGGCCGGCAGGTAAACTGAGAAGAGGAGGATCAGGACTGCTCTGTGCAAAACCACTGCACAGAGCAGGGAAGTAAGGCATGTTTGTTATTTAAAAACAAAAAGCCTTTAATAACATTTTAAACAATTATATTCCTGAAACAAATACTTAACCAGCAAAACACAGTGGTTTGTATGCACTATGGAATAAGAAAATATCAAGTGCTTTTGACAGACCTCCTTAGTTTATCTGCATTGAAAAGGTTTTGTGCTATAAAATACAATTCTGTTTCTTTCTGCTGAATAAATACCTTTTAATGTTTGAAGACTCATTTTATCTCCCAACCATTGTTTTTTACCTTCATTTATTGAACGCAATTAATAATGAAACCAATATTATATTTTATTCATTATGTATAATAACATACAGTATAGCAATTCTTACAATTTAAAAAAAGACAAAAACAAGTAACTTTTTTTTTCTTCTTCACATGGGGCACAAATAGTCCCCTATGTGATGACTTTTTGGTGACAGGGATTCTTTAATGAGGCATCTGGGGTCTAAAAAACCCTGAATGCTTCTCTTGGTCTCCATTGATGCAGGCATTGACATGGGGACCCAGAAGTGATGTTTTATGCATTACTTCTGGGTCAGCAAAAAAAAAGAAGAAGGGGATGAGAGCGGATGTGTGTCCATCCTGCTCCCTCCCCTTAACCTGGAATCAACTGCTGTTCTGGTCGCAGGCCCACGGATGGCCAAACTGAGCCTGGGATACATGGTTAGGGCACATGTGGGGAATGCGGCCATTACTGGGGGTGTGTAGAAGCAATTGGGCTGTAGCATAACCACCAGAATACTTCCATCTGACAGGCAAGAGTCTGCTTGTCAGATTTGCACACAATCACAATGTATATCCCTCCTGCTGTCATGCCCATACAAAGTACGGACATGGCAGCAAAAGGGTTAAAAGAAAAGCCAAAACACTTGTCAGGATGACCTGAGTGCAATATAGAAGAAACATGAACTATCTTGTGCTCTGTGACCCAACCCGGGGTAGGAAGATGGAACCAGGACTTGAAAATTTCTACCACCAGTGCATATGCGGTTGTGCAGCTTCAAACAAAGCTGGGGAAGCCTGACCAATATTGTGCAGTGAAAAACAAACAAAAAGCACACCAACCTTGCGCATTACCTCAATAAACCAAAATGTATTAGTCACAGAATAATACTCACAAACAATGAAGTATATCAAGCATGTAAGTCCACAAAGAGACTAAGAATAAAAGCAACTGACGCGTTTCGAAGGGCGTCCCTTCTTCCTCAGAGCTCTGAGGAAGAAGGGACGCCCTTCGAAACGTGTCAGCTGTTACCTGAGTGTCCACTCCTATGATGGGACATAGACATAGGCACAGGCTGCTTTTATCCTTAGTCCCTTTGTGGACCTACATGCTTGATATACTTCATTGTTTGTCAGTATTATTCTGTGACTAATACATTTTGGTTTATTGAGGTAATGCGCAAGGTTGGTGTGCTTTTTGTTTGTTTTTCGCTTCACTGACCTGAGTGCAAGTCATTGTGTTTTGGGGTACAAAACACCCTTTTCTTTATAGGGATGATATTTTGTAAACAACACTTGTAAGGAAAGTAGGGCATGCCAAAGGGCTGCACTAAATCCTTGTAATAAATGTGTCAGGAATCATCAGCAGAGATGGCCAGATCTACACGGTTATATTCAGGAAATTGGGGCCAGATTGGGGTTCTGATTACGAATCACTTCAACATCACGAATATGACAAAACAAAATTCTTCAATTAACTAATCCATCGAAAATTAAACCAAACAAAAATTTCCAATGTGCACAATGTCTAAAATAAATAGCATTCATCATAAATGTTTTACCTTCTTTTGTTGTTTATTTAGAAGGACCTATTATGTTGCATGTACATGTTGGTTAACCACACCAATTTACTTCTAAATACATTAAATCCATTTTACTCTAATATGTTTCTGTTGTATGCGTTTCCTACCTTGGTACACATTCTTCTTGATTCGGTTCCATAAAACAACCTGTTCAACATCAAAAAAACATCCCACTTTGTTTGGAACACCTGCCATTTGTCGGTTTTATGATTTGTGTTCTGGCAGCTTTAAAAAGAATAGCCTCCTCTGGAGAGTTTGCTTAATTTTTTTTTCTTTTTTAAGATGTCATATTTTCCTATTACACATTTTGAATATATTGCCACAGAGTAGCTGATTAATTCATTTGCGGAGCCAATAAAAGACACATTAAGCAGATGTGCAGAACATTGTGTGAGCAAAAGGATGTATGACTTGCATTATTTATTTGAAACCAACCAATGATAAAATAGAAAAAAAAATCATAACAACATAAAAACAAGTCATGAGCAAGTTAAGGAAACAAGAAATCATTTATGACAGTCCCAAGAATTTGGTGTAACCAGTGGTTTGGAGGATAGGTAAACAATTATTTTTGCAAAAGGCTGTCAAGATGTGGTAATTGTTTAATGTACCTGCATTTGCTGCTGTATTTGAGAGAATATATAGACTAGTCTGATTTCTGGGCTATTTTCTCATATTTATTCATTGAGCATCTATCAGTTGTAAGAAGATTCTTTAAGGAGGCAGCTTGTTGTTAAAATGCATGCAAGATCCAATCCAGGGTAAGGGCAAACTCCAATCTGGTTCTATAAATGCACCATCCACCAGCCCATCGGGACTTCTTGGGCTATAATGATACTTCTTATACAAGTAAGGTGTACTACACATAGAGCTTGTATGTCATATAATTTAATCAAAAACTTTTATTTATACAGTATATCATGGCAGTACAGCATTAAAAATACTCACATGCCTCATGGCAACTTTCAAACCTTACTAGCACTTTATCAAACCTGAAGTATATGTTGGCGCAGGGTGCAAATGTATCATTTACTCTGGAAACAAGTTTGAATTATCAAGAAAATGTTCCATACAAGCAAAGTAAAAGTACTTTACACAGCATGTTCATACTTCCCTGATCCCCAACTGCCCCCAGTCAACTGCCAGACCACCCAAGAAAAAAACAAGTGCTTCAAAACACTAGGAATAGTTGACACTCCTCCATATTCCTACAATGTACTGCTTGGTGCCTGAGCTACCAATGTCAGGCCCAAGTACTGTTATGTGGGGGCCAGGGGCGGACTGACAACTCATGGGGCCCCCGGGCAATAGGCAATAGGGGATCATGGGGCCCCTGTGTCCTTGCCCAAACTCAAAAAAGCCTATGAAAAAGGTACCAGGGGCATCTCATGGGGCCCCCTACTGACCCCGGGCCCTCGGGCAGTGCCCAAGTTTCCCAATGGTCAGTCCGCCCCTGGTGGGGGCAAAGGAACTGTGCATATCTCTGTGAAAGTAGCTTTTTAAACCCTTTAATCCTTTTTTTGTTCAGCAGCCCTAGATATATGTAAATATTAGGAACTAATATAATAGGAACTAATATAGGTCATAGAAACAAGGCTAAGTGGCTCAACTATGCAATGAAAACATAAGAACTGGGGTGCAGAAAAATGGCAGCAATAGGAAATAGGAACTAATAGGAAATATTAGGACTGCAAAAACTAGAGATAAATACGCTCACCTCTGGAAGTAAGGGTGGCTCCCAAGATCACTTTGCAACTTCCAAAATGGCAGTAATAGGAAATAGGAACTAATAGGAACTATTAGGAATGCGAAAACTAGAGAGAAATACGCACACCTCTGGAAGTAAGGGTGGCTCCCAAGATCACTTTGCAGCTTCAAAAATGGCAGTAATAGGAACTAATAGGAAATATTAGGAATGCGAAAACTAGAGAGAAATACGCTCACCTCTGGAAGTAAGGGTGGCTTCCAAGATCGCTTTGCAGCTTCCAAAATGGCAGCAATAGGAAATAGGAACTAATAGGAAATATTAGGAATGCGAAAACTAGAGAGAAATATGCTCACCTCTGGAAGTAAGGGTGGCTTCCAAGATCACTTTGCAGCTTCCAAGGTCAGCTTATACTCACTGGATAATGGTGACATAGGAAATAGGGATGAGCTCAAGGTATAGTCCAAGCACAAGTTAGGACTGAACGTTGGCTGTTCAGGCGCCCAAACATTTACCCATATGGGAAGGGCAAACATCATGCATAGTAGCACTGTTATATGTGACAGCTTCCTGCCATCAATGGTTGTTAAAGACACCAGCCCAGTAGTTGTGGGGGTCTTGGGGCTGGGGGAGGGCTTATTGGGATCTGTTAATAAAATGGGGCACCCCAATACTGACCTTTCATGTGAATGAGTATGGGATACATAGTACCCCTACACATTTACAAACAAATGTAAACAATTAAAAAAAACAGTTTGATGAAGAAAAAAAAAGTATCACAATGTACAGTACTGTACAAAAGTCTTAGGCGGGTGTAAAAAAATGCTGTAAATTAGAAATGCTTTCATAAATAGAAGCATTAATAGTTTTTTTTTTAAAGGAACAAAATTGAAAGTAAATGAAGGGAAAAACAGAAGAGAAATCCAAACCAATTCAAAATTTGGTGTGACCACTCTGCCTTCAAAACAGCCACAATTCTTCAATTCTTCTAGGCACACTCACACACAGTTTTTGAAAGAAATCGGCAGGTAGGTTGTTCCAAACACCTTGGAGAACTATCCACAGATCTTCTATGGATATAAACTGCCTCACATACTTCTGTCTATTCATGGAATCCCAGACAGACCCCATGATGTTGAGATTAGGGCTCTGTGGGAGTCAAACCATCACTTCCAGGACTTCTTGTTCTTTTTTTTACACTGAAGATAGTTTTTAATAACTTTGGCTGTATGTTTGGGGTTTTTGTCCCACTGCAGAATAAATTTGGGGCTAATCACACACCTCCCTGATGTTATGGCATGATGGATAAGTATCTGCCTGTATCTATAGTTGCCTGTAGTTGTCCATATAGTGAACGTTGTGTTAAGTTATTCACATTAAGGTCATCACAGAGGACAAGGGGGCATTCTTGACATTTGGAGGAAAAGAGATTTAATTTCCAAATGTGGAAAGGCTTCTTCACAGTACGAGCTGTGAAAATGTGGAATAGACTCCTTCAAGAGCTGGTTCTGTTCAACTCAATAGATTGTTTTAAAAAAAGCCTAGGTTATTTTCTAAATGTACATAAAATTGCTGGAGCAAATTGTATCATGCTTTATTTGGATTTTTGTACATAATATCCCAACCATGGCACCACCTGCCTGGAGTTTGCATGTTCTCCCTGTGCCTGCAGGGGTTTCCTCCGGGTACTCCAGTTTCCTCCCACACTCCAAAGACATGCTGCTAGGTGAATTGGATGCTGTCTAAATTGGCCCTAGTATGTGTATGAATGAATGTGAGTTAGGGATCTTCGATTGTACACCCCTTGAGGGTTAGGGACTGATGTGAATGTACAATATATATGTAAAGCGCTGCATAAATTGATGGCGCTATATAAGTACCTGAAATAAATAGATAAATAATATTGCTAGAGTAAATTTGATCATGCTTTATTGGGATTTTTGCTTCACTCTGGATCAACTGTGAGTATATGATTGGATATAGGATTTTATACATTTTTTTCCTACTTTTAGTGGTTGAACTAGATTTTTTTTTTCAACCAGACTATGTAACTATGTAATTATGAACAAGCTGCCTTTTGCTACAGCCAAATATTTAACATTTTGGTTAATCAATCCAGTGCACTTGCTGCCATTTTTTTGCACCTCAGTTCTTATGTTTTCATTGCATAGTTGGGCCACTTATGTCCTGAATAGAGAGCAGAACAAAACATGTAGGCATTGGGGGCATGCTTCCAGAAGGTCCGGAACCTGCACAGCGTGCTGTAGTGCACGCCAACCTGCGGACAATGTGTAGCCAGCTTATCGGCAAATGGAGCAGCCGCTCAACGGAGAGCAACAAGAGATCCACACCTGTGGGTTACAAACAGTCCACATGGACGGTATTGCGGTGGTGAGATTTACCTAAAAATGCCCATTAAATTTTGCTTGCTTCTTTAGCTGTTAGGGTCAATCAGCTGCAGCATGGGCACTAACCAGCACACATGGAGGCTGGACCCATTGTCACAGGAGATATTTACACAGTGAGAGGATTGTGTACTGAGCAGTGGTAACATCACAACTGCACACACTGACCTAGCCCAGTCCCAAGGCAGTGAAGGTCACATCAGCTGCATTTATGGACTCTGAATACAGACTGTGCTTTTGCACATGCAGGCTGGACCTACTGTTTATACAGTGTTTAACATCATACACAGTGGTACTTGGACTGTAGTTCCAGTTGATTATATATCCAGGACTCACAACGGACTTCCAACATGGCCAAGTGGTCCCAAGTAGATGGACAATACCCACATTGGACTGCCTACATTGATCAAATCTCCATGGAAGCGTTATCGTGCTCATTCAGTCTGTTAGCAGGCTATACGCATATAGAGACATTTACATCAGTCTCCCTGCAGGTTGTCTGGACTTATCATCTATCTTCGAGGAAAGGGGAGAGTATATGGGAAGGGGGTTTGGGAGGGTACTATTAGGTGGGTAGGTAGGTCAGAGGGTAGGGGGATACTTTTATGGCCTCAAATCCCTCTTGTATTGAACTGTATTGTTACTGTATTGTCTCCCACTATAATGTAAAGCACCGAACAAACTATTGGTGCTATATAAATCCTGTATAATAATAATAATAATAATAGGGAGGGGGAAGAGGGATAGCCTTGGGTTTTGTACTGGATCATATGTTGTTTTTTTTTAGTCAAATTCATTTTTCATATTGGCCATAGAAGGTGTCATATCCATTTATTTTTCTTTTTGATATATGGGAATCTGACAGTACTACTCCCTGATGGGCGATGTGTCCCCTGTTTGGATCAGGTGACAAACACTAGCAGTTGTTTTTCCAGAAGCTGATGAAGTAGTGGGATAGGGAGCAGTCTATGAAGAGAAGGTCGGGCTGTTCTAGTAGTAACTTGTATTGGGTCTCATCCCAGGATGCCATAGCTGCCTGTAGAAGGGCACATGCTGCTTCCATTTCTGGTTGAGCCTCGGAGATGCAGTGAAGCGGTAGCACGTAGTATAAGGTAGTGTGCTTGGGCAGTGAGAATGGGCTTGCTCCCAGGTTGATGAGTTACACTAAGACTCTTCCCTAGTGGACATTGGACAAGGTACAGCCCATCAGCCATTCCCCTGGCATCACGAGGTTCTTGCAGGGTTCCACCATAACGGTAGCCTCTTATAGCTTCTTGTGGGCCCCAACAGGGAGCGACCAGACCACCTCCTCTTGCAGGGGTGGCAAGAGTAATTTGTGCTTGGGAAGGTATGGACCACCCATACCTTCTCTGGTTGTTTCTTGGTCGCCCTACACTAGGCCTCAAAGGCCTGGAGAACTCAAAGCCACATTGCTCGCAGCCCTGACAGCTGGATATTTGGTTAACAGCTGAAGTAAGTCCAGGTCTTTCAAAATGTTCCTGCCCACCACAACACTTACTGTCAGGTTAACTGGGCTGTGGGTCACTACTACTCCTACCCGCTCCACCACCTGGTCCTAAATTTGAATCCTCACCCAGCTGATACCTTCAGCTAGGACTAGGATAGGAAAGTTGTTGGCCTTTCTGTGGGACAGCCACAGTTGTTCCTGTGCTTCAAATCTCTGCACATAAAAAAATCATACTCCATGACAGTGACCCCTGAACAGATGTCAATTAGTCATGGGACTTCTTGTCCGTTACCTAAGGCGGACACCACAGACCATGTCCTCTGGCTGGCTGGGACTTTGAATTGTCTGTCCCAGGGGACACCCCTCTACCCTGGGAGTCACTAATTTAATGACGGCCTGGAGGGTTGTTTTTTTTTTTAATCCAGACTGCCCACAGTTCTTGGATATATGCCCATACTGGCTGCACAACCAGCTTTTTCGGTCCTACTCGGGGTCCCTGTTTTAAGGAAACCACATCCTGAGCTAGATTTGTCAGCACATAATTCAAGGTGGACAGGGATGAAGGTGCCAGGGCCACCTCTTAAAGGTACATAGGTTCATATCTCATGGTCACTGCCACCATTGCATCTGCTTCTTCTTGTTTTCGTGCGACTGCATTCACCATGGCATCATGAAATGAAGTGGTAGGTTGGGCTTTAACATTCTCTTGCACGGCTCTCCAAACTGAGCCAGACTTCATGCCAGCCATGAACTGATCCTTTAGTATGTGGTCTGATTTAGTGATGTCAGCACAGCTGCGCACATCCGTCTTTTCCAGGCACCTCTAGAGGTTCTGCATAGCCACCCATAAATGAGTTAGGCTCTCATCCTCCTGCTGTATCCTAACCTTTGCCTCAGGCCCAGAAGCATTATCTTCTCCCCAGATAGGCTCTGCAAATGTGACACAACCTGTTCTAAATTAGCTTGCTCTTCCTCTGGCAGTGCCATGACTGCATGGCGGGCATCATCCTCAAATGTGTTAATAGCCAGCTCCACCACTAGCCATGCTGGGACCTGGTACAGGCATGCAGCACTTTTCAGTCTTTCCTACCACTCTGCCAAGGGGATATTTGAGCCATTAAACTTTGTTATCAGGGCTAAAGTTGATTCTAGCTGGAGTCATGCTGGAGCCAAATCCTTCCGCACCCTCTGGAAGGGACATATGCTGCTGACTGTCACTAAGTGTGGGTGGCTGCAGCAGGCGCAGCATCTGTAAAGACACGGTAAAGTCTGGTTGCAGATAAACTGAGAACTTATATTGAAGAGAATGCCAACTTCAAAAAACCCAGCAGGAGTGCTAAGGGTAACACTCACAGTTCAATTTTGGCAGAGGCAGCGGGTAAAAATGCACTGACAGTGTCTGTCTTTGGATGGTGGAATGCGGCCTGGCCGGTCTGGTCCCAAAGGGAAGGCTACAGTACAGAATTTTGAGTCCCTAGGCTGTCCCTACTCGTCTGGAACCTTTCCCTGCAGCTTTCATTTTCCTTGACAGACAGGTGCTCTTTCTATACTCTAGCCCAGGGGTGGGCAAACTTTTTGACTTGAGGGCCGCAATGGGTTCATATATTGGACCCGGGGGCCGGACCAAGAGTAGATGAATGATGTGTATGTGTCATCCATAGTAAGTATAGTAATATTCCCCCATAGTAAGCATAGTAATTAATCCCCCATATAGTAATTCATCCCCCATAGTAATTCATCCCCCATAGTAATTCATCCCACATATAGTAATTCATCCCCCATAGTAATTCATCCCCCATATGGTAATTCATCCCCCATAGTAATTCATCCCCCATATAGTAATTTGTCCCCCATAGTAATTTGTCCCCCATAGTAATTCATCCCCCATAGTAATTCATCCCCCATATAGTAATTCATCCCCCATATAGTAATTCATCCCCCATAGTAATTCATCTCCCATATAGTAATTCATCACCCCTATAGTAATTCATCCCCCCTATAGTAATTCATCCCCCCTATAGTAATTCATTCCCCATATTATTTCATCCCCCATAGTACTATTCCCCACCCAAGTAGTAAGCCAAGTCCCCCCTGTGTCAATTCACTTACCTTTGCTCCGCGCGTTCCTCTCGCCGTGTTCCCACGCCGTTCCGGTCTTCAGGGCGGACTGTGAGAGGAGCCTAGCTCCCCTCACGTTCGTCACGCTGCCCCGCCTACACACATCCTGACAGCCAATGTATCACGCTCCGCGGGCCGGATTAAAAGGTCCGCCGGGCCGTAGTTTGCCCATTGCTGCTCTAGCCACTTTGTAAAACGTGTGCCAAAACCTGGGGGCAGAGACTTATAAAAGCTTTGCTGACCTAAAGATGACCACCAGAGGTCACCTGGATGCAGTGTAGTCAACTGGAATGTTGTCTCCAAGAACCAGGAAACCAATTTTTTCCTGACTTCCTCTCCAGGCTGTGGCATGGCTTCAGTCGGGCTCCACCTACATTGGAGAAAGCAGTTTGCACCTTCCTACACATGTGACTCATTTAGTTTTGTATTTTAGACTGTTATTTCATTTTTTTATATGGTTTTATGTTTATTTTTAAGGTCCTGTCACGTACTGCTTCTCTACTCAGGCATGGTGCATTAATGGCTTATACAGTCGGCCTAGGGTGATATTAACCATTTGTTACTGTATACATAGGAGCTTCTGTGTGTTCACTATGACAATGAGTAAACTCTGAAAAATGCATACAAGAATAGGAAACACATCAATGTGTACAATTGTGAAAATGTCAAGAAAAAAAAGATAATACAATTTAACTAATAAAACGTAAAATGAACAGTAATAAGGGAAAGGCAAAAAATGTAAACAGCTGAAGTTGGATTTATATGTTTTGCAATGAACAGGACAGATAGATTGGCACAATATATTTCAAACAGCAACAGAGGTTACATTCAGAAATGGTACAGGTCTAGATGTATTAAGCACGGCACTGTTGTAACATATCTCAAATGAAAAGAATCTCGGCAAACAGTGACTTTGTAACCTCACCGCAGTAACCAGGATCCAATTTACAGCAAAAGTCTGTTGCACAGCAGTTAGTCTTAGGAAAAGCTGAGAGGAGAGTCATGGAAATAACAGTAGTGCTACAATCCAAGATAAAGCAAGAAGCTATTTATTAAAATGTACTTCCATCATAAATATAAGTTGAACATGACAGATACAGGGATGGAGTTGCCCTGCCCAGGGTTTCACCTTCACAGCTCCATCTGAAGCTTAAAGAGAACCTTCTATAAATTGAAACACATCAGTCTAAAACTAGACTCTAGAGCAGGCAGTACAAGGTACTTTTACATTCATTTGTGAGTAAATCCTCTTTGGTGAGCATGTTCAGTTTGTGGTTAGGTCTAATATATATATATATATTGGCAACTTTATTAGGCACACTTTGCTAGTGCCAAGAAAATATCCTCCACACCATTGCACCACCACCACCACCACCACCACCACCACCACCACCACCAGCCTGCACCGTTGATACAAGGGCCACTCACAGCATCACAACACTCAGCAAGCTGTTCATGAATGAAATGTATTCATGACAGTTTGTTTACATTATATCATGTGATCGCAATGACCAATCATATTAATCCCATGATATTCCGGCCGCTCACGGAGGCCAGGTACCGAGCACCATGATCCGCTGTGTCCACCGGACACATCAGTGACGTGATCATGCCCAGGGGGCATGCTAGTGTGCATGTGCATGGGCGACGTACATGTACATTTCCCTGCCTGCACTTGCTGTCTGCTCGCAGTAGATTTACTATGAGCATGTAGGTAGGTTGAAATTAGATAGGCGCTGCCCCAGAAGGGAGGGTAGGGGTTAATACCTGTTCTTTGGCTTTTGGCGGGATCTTTGGGTCTGACCCGCTGCACCTGTGCTTATAAAAGTGTACAGTGGGCCGGGTCTGAGAGAAAAGCGTCTCCAATCGTTGTGCAGGTCTGATCTGCAACTACAGGAAACGTTTGGTTGAGGTTATTGCTGCCAAAGGAGGGTCAACCAGTTATTAAGTCCAAAGGTTCACACACTTTTTCCTCCCTGAACTGTGAATGTTTACATGTTATGTGCAATTAAACCATGGCAACATCTAATGTTTGTGTAGTATTATGTTCAGCAGAGTGTGTTCTTCTATTGTTGTGACTTAGATGACGTTCAGAGCACATTTTATGCCCAATTCATGCAAAACTCCACGTAATCCCAAGGGGTTCACATACTTTTTCTTGCAACTGTACCTGGGAAAGGTACAATGATGCTACCATCTGTCACCCAGATTTGAACTCGTCAGAACTTGGGGTTCGCCCCAAAGACACCAGCGACAAGCTGGCCCAATGCTTATAACTAGCCACTAGGGAAGTTTTGTCAACTGCTGAAGAAGATTTGTGGAGGAAAAGGATTTGGCCAGTCATATGACAAACCTGCTAACATCTGGAGATGGAAGGTATACAAAAAAATAACAGCTAGGGGGTAGGAGATGAGGCACTTAGGAGCCTAGAGCTGGATTTTGTGCAAAACATAAAGTCAAGTGATGAGAAGCTGTAGTATCACAGCATGCCATGATGTTGCATAACCAAGGTGGCAGTTGATCAAAGAAAGCCCCGATTAAAATTAGCGTAAGTATAATGTCTGCTGGATAGCATCTGTGCATTGTTGACTGATTTCATCTGGTACCTCAAACTACTTTTTAGAGAATATAAATTCAACAAACCATATAAAATGTAAAATTTACTTTACCATGGTCATTATCAGGGTAATCCAATCATGGCTATAAATGGAAAATTAGAAAAAAAATCTTTGCAGAGCTGATTTCCAGCTGGAAATCAGAACACTTCTACTATGTACTGACAAGACCTAAGAGCTCTCTCAGAAGGGAATGGATCTACTTTATTCACATGCTCCTTTATGTGGGGTCAGGAACCCAACTTTGTTTTTCACCTATGATATAAATCATACCATTTCCCCTCTGACCTTCGAGACGGGTGCAGTGCTTTACAATTCAGAATTAAAAGTCCTCCATTTCCCAAAGGATAGCTAGGGAAGGTCCAAATAGGCAGCTAGATGGGTATCTAAGGGCTTAGCAGGTCACCTACGAACATGGCCAAATTGTTTTATAGATTAATGATTAAATGTGTCTTGCAAGTACAGGTAAGTCTTGCGTTTAAGTCTTCAAGTTTAATGGGTTTACTGTAGACTTCTGGTGGGTGTTGGCCATACTATACTGGTCAAATACAGATTGAGAATCACTCATAAGGCTTTCAGTTATAGAGCAAGTGAGTCTTATTTTGAGAAATAGTACTAACACTTTAAATTGGAACTCAGTTTTGAGTTATCTTTTTTTTTTATTTGTTTTAAAAAAGATGGAACATTTTAAAACCTCTGTTAAGTTTATTTTTCAGCAGTTTGATTTTTCAATACTTTTTTGCACATTTCCTTTTAACTGCTTCTTGCCTGCCCACCTGCAACGTACTGCAGATGGGCGATAGCTGCAGGTAAAGGGACGTACCCGTACGTCGCTTTGCTCTTCCGGATTTAGAGTGCGCATGCATGTGCCCCCACTGACCCCCGCTGTCATTCATTGTAGGAGGTGTATGTCAGCTGGTCTCAGCCAGTGATTTTGGCTGGGACTCTGCCGACCTCCTGCAGCAAATGGAGATGCAGAGCTGTGCCTGTATTTGTAAATACAGGCACAGGATCTAGCTGGTTCTTCTCTCCCTGAAACCATTTTGTTTCAGGGAGAGAAGAAAGAGACATCACACGTGAGTAAAAGCAGCACACTGTACCCACACACATTAGAAATTTTTTAACCCCTTGATTGCCACATTTAACACTTTGATTGCCCCCTGCCACCCTACCAGTGCCATTAGTACAGTGTCAGTGTACAATATTTTTCACTGATCACTGTATTAGTGCCACTAGCAATGTCAGATAGCATCAGATAATGTCAGGGTCAGTTAGTGACCCTCCTAGCTAGGGTCAGTTAGCGTTAGATTGCCCGCACACTATCGCACTCACGCTATATGTCGCTGATCACCGTCATTGCTAGTATAGTGTTTGTACGGATCAATATATTGATCATGAACAAAACTATACCAGTGCCCCCTTAGTATTAGTGTCCACAAAAATGCAGTGTTAGCAGGATCATCCCCGTTCACTGCCAGCACTAGCATTTAGCCCCCCCAACCCTAACAAGAAGTGCAGTGTCAGTATAATTTCTGATCACTGTCACCTGTAATACATTTCACACAAAACCTCAGTGTTCACAGAATCAGGCCTGATCTTTGCCGGCACTAGCAGGTGAACATTTCAAGAACATTTCATGTGTGCCCATCATTAGAGGTGGCTGGATGCAGGGTGGTATATTCTAATGGTGGGCATAGCACACACTTTTTCTGGCAGAGATTTCCTCTCTTTTTTTCATTCAGCCCACAGGCTGCATAAAAGAAAAAAAAAGAACATAGCATAAATACCCAACAAGGACCAGCGATGTACTGGTACGTCACCAGAATGCAGCCGGTGTTTCTGCCAGCTGACCATAGAGATGTTCAGAGACCAGAATGGTGCCAATCATCTCTATAGTGTAAGAACAGGGAAGCTGCAAGCATTTCATCACTTCAGTTTTGTAGGATATAAATAACCCCTTTTTAGAAAATAGACACCCCAAGAAACTTGATAAGAAGCATGGTGAGTATTTTGCAGATCTCGTTTGTTGCCATAAGTTTTTGGAAAACGAAGAAAGAAAACAAAAACATATTTTTTCTTTTCTTTTTTTATATTTCAAAACCAAAATGAGATCTGCAAAATACTCGCCTCTTTTTAAATTCCTTGGGGTGTCTATTTTCCAAAAAGGGGTTATTTGGGGGGGGGTGTTTTGGTGCTACCCTGGCATTTCAGGGCCTCTGAAACTGTGATAGGTAGTGAGGAAGTGAAATGAGGAAGTTACCCTTCAGGCTTTCAAAGTGGTCATTGGATTTCAGGCTCCTTTATGTGGCTAGGCTCCCAAAAAGTCTCACACATGTGGTATCCCTATACTCAGTAGAAGTAGCAGAATGTATTTTGGGGTGGAATTCTATATATACCTATGGCTTGTGTGAGCAATATATCATTTAAGTGACAACTTTGCATGAAAAAAAATGTTTTTGTTATTTTCCAAAAAGTTGTGGCAAAAAATAAATCTTCCATGGACTCAACATGCCCCTCGGCAGAAAGCTTAGGGTGTCTATTTTCCGAAAAGAGGTCATTTGGGAGTGTTTGTACTGTCCTGGTATTTTAGCACCTCAAGAAATGTGATGGGCAGTCAGAAAGTAAAAGCTGTGTAAATTCCATTATCTATACCAGGGGTCTGCAACCTTTAAGACATAAAGAGCCACTTGGACCCGTTTCCGAGAGGGAAAAAAAGACTGGGAGCCGCAAAACCATTGCAACATTTAAAACAAATCCGACACTGCATATATTGCGAAAAGCGCTCTGGTCATGAAGGGGGTTTAAGGGCCCAGTAAGCAAAGGGTTAACCAGGGCCACAGTGTATCGTCATAATCACAATCATAGCCTTAGGTCAGTGGTGGGCAACCTTTTTTTTCAACTGAGCCAAATCTCGCCAAAACCACGATTGAAATTTATTTTGAGAGAAACATTTTTAAAACTGAAAATACATCCCCCATATAGTAATTCATCCCCCATAGTAATTCATCCCCCATATAGTAATTCATCCCCCCATAGTAATTCATCCCCCATATAGCAATTCATCCCCCCTATAGTAATTCATCCCCCATATAGTAATTCATCCCCCCTATAGTAATTCATCCCCCCTATAGTAATTCATCCCCCATAGTAATTCATCCCCCATAGTAATTCATCCCCCATATAGTAATTCATCCCCCATATAGTAATTCATCCCCCATATAGTAATTCATCCCCCATAGTAATTCATCCCCCATATAGTAATTCATCCCCCATAGTAATTCATCCCCCATATAGTAATTAATTCATCCCCCATAGTAATTCATCCCCCATATAGTAATTCATCCCCCATATAGTAATTCATCCCCCATATAGTAATACATCCCCCATAGTAATTCATCCCCCATATAGTAATTCATCCCCCATATAGTAATTCATCCCCCCTATAGTATTTCATCCCCCCTATAGTAATTCATCCCCCATATAGTAATTCATCCCCCATATAGTAATACATCCCCCATATAGTAATTCATCCCCCATAGTAATTCATCCCCATATAGTAATTCATCCCCCCTATAGTAATTCATCCCCCATATAGTAATTCATCCCCCATATAGTAATACATCCCCCATATAGTAATTCATCCCCCATAGTAATTCATCCCCATATAGTAATTCATCCCCCATAGTAATTCATCCCCCCTATAGTAATTCATTCCCCCTGTGTCAATTCACTTACCTTTGCTCCGCGCGTTCCTCTAGCTGTGTTCCCGCGCCGTTCTGGTCTTCAGGGCGGACTGTGAGAGGAGAGGAGTTCGTCACGCTGCCCCGCCTACATCCTGACAGCCAATGTTTGGAGGAGGGAGGGGAGCGGGCGCCCGGCACATAGAAGTTGCTGCATTAAAAGAGCCGCGGCTTGCCGACCCTATTGCCTGTCACCTGGTGGGCAGTGTGCTCCGGAGCCGCAGGAAAGGTGAAAAAGAGCCGCATGCGGCTCCGGAGCCGCGGGTTGCTGACACCCGATCTATACCATAGTTTGTAGATGCTATAACGTTCACACAAACCAATTAATATGCAGTTATTGGGATTTTTTTACCAAAGACATGTAGCAAAATACATTTTGGCCTAAATTTATGATTAAATTTGAGTTTTTGGGATATTTTTTATGATAGAAATGAGAAAATATAATTTTTCAAAATTGTAGGTCTATTGTTGTTTAAAGCGCAAAAAAAAGAAAACTCAGAGGTGATCAAATACCACCAAAAGAAAGCTCTATTTATGTGAAAAAAGGACATACATTTCATTTATGTACAGCATTGCATGACTGTGCAATTGCCAGTTAAACTAATGCAGTACTGTATAGCAAAAAATGGCGTAAATTGCAGTATCTATACCATAGCTTGTAGATGCTATAAATTTCACACAAAGCAATCAATATACACTTATTGGGATTTTTTTACTAAAAACATGGAGCAGAATACATTTTGGCCTAAATTTATGACTAAATTTGAGTTTACTTTATATTTTTTATAGCCAAAAGTAAAAAATATCTTTTTTTTTCAAAAATGTTAGGTCTTTTTTTTTGTATATAGTGTAAAAAATAAAAATCGCACAGGTGATCAAATACCACAGAAAGAAAGCTCTATTTGTGTGAAAAAGGGACATACATTTTGTATGCAATTACCAGTTGAAATAGTGCAGTGCCGGATAGCAAAAAAAAGGCCTGGTCAGGAAGGGGGGTAAATCCTCAGGAGGGCAAGTGGTTATTGAAGTTCAATATATGTTTATATTACATGCAGTATTTACTTTCTTGGTTTGATGCTTTACTCTATCATTTGTATCATTAACATTCCTAATTCAATCAAGACAACTAAAGTTCATGTGACAAGTTTGTTATTATGAAGTAGATTTATTAAAATTGGGGCTCTCAGAATCTGATACAGCAGGGCATGGTAGCCAATATAATATATAAGTGATGACAGAAACAATTGAGTACTGTCCGTGATACTTTTTTTATTTAGACTAACATACAATTTTGAGGACAAGCTTTCGGGGAATGTCCCCTTCTTCAGGTCTGAGCAGTACTAAGTCATTACTGCTCAGACCTGAAGAAGGGGACATTCCCCGAAAGCTTGTCCTCAAAATTGTATGTTAGTGCAAATAAAAAAAGTATCACGGACAGTACTCAATTGTTCCTGTCGCAAATGCACTAATACAGCTACAATTACCTCAAGCATATAAGTGATGAAAAATTGTGAGCTGCAAAATAATTAAATATATAGCGAAACAATTGTGAATATGAGCTGCTGCAAACACATAAAATGTGTGTTCATCACATGTGAAATAACAAACCAATATGTAGTGCTGCTCTGCTCAAAAAACACTTAAACATTACATAGCATACATAAAAGTTTGAAAAACATGTAAAAAACTCAACAATGAAAGTCCAAAAGGAAAAAAAGAAGGAAATAACTCTTCAGCAATGCAGGTGGGAAAAATGTATTCCTATTGGAGAGTAAGCCTGGGTTCACACTTGTGAGGTGCAGTAAATTGCATGTGATTCGCACATGAACCACACCGCATTTGTGTGCGGTGCGATCGGAGCCATACATTATCTATGGCTCTAATTGCAGCACACCAGCACCAAAAACGCGCAGGACCCTTTCTTTGGGTCCGCACTAGAATCGGATCGCATGGATATTCACACCTATGCGATCTGATTCTTCACATCACACCGTGTTTTGTGGGCTGCTTTCGGAGTGTTGTTAACTTAACATACACACTAGCAGTGGTTCAAACGAACGGGGTGCGATTCTGATGCGGTGCAGAATTCAGTGTGAACCAGGGCTCCGCCCACAATCCCAGAGCTGTAAATCTTTAAATGGTGTGCATCACTAAGGTGACCATATGAAATAGGTGGACCCTCACCTTTATGTATAGCCCCGTATAAGAAACAGGTCAACCAGGCATCTCCCCTCCTAGTGGGGTGAATTAGTGGCCTCCCCTCTATGGATAATCCGCCTTTCATATATAGTCACTGTATCCTCCAAATGAACCCTTTAACTGTATAGCTGTTACTCTGTGGGTGGAACTCACAACCATATAAAGCGACCATAGTGCAGCACGTTTCTTAAAACCTCAGAAAAGTTTATTAAAAATGCACTCACATGTTACAGTAGTAAAAACTGCAGTGTTAAAAAAAGCTATGAAACTGTCTCCGACCGTGCTAGCGGTGTTCCAGCTCTGACGTCACCTGGTTCCTCCCCATGTATTCGTCATGAATCACGTGACTTCATCAGGGGCTGTAGACAGTAGTGACTTGGCAAGGAAGTGAAAAGTAATCTCCCAACCTGAAGCAGGTATTGCACATTAGATATTCAGGAAAATGAAATCACAAACATAAAATATTTTGTGGGGAAAGGTTAAAAACCTCTTGGATTTTATTGCTCTGTGTAACCAATGGGCAGAGTTCCCTTCACTTCCATTATTTCAACAGCTCACCATTAAAACACAGGGGTTGATTTGCAGAGAAATCTTATGGCGCTGCTCCCAGCTGGAAAGCAAAAGAAGGTTACCCCTTTGGTGTGCAGAAGGAGGAGCCGGCATCCAGTAGCTCCTGCATGACAGAGAAACGGATGCCGCTACAACCAGCCCAACGAGTCAGGTGTATGAGATGGCTTCAGCCACTACATTGGCCAAGCTCACTGATGCGTTTTGCCCCGCCCACTAGGGCTTGGTCACAGAGGTGGGCTGTGACTAAGCCCCCTGAGGGTGGGGCAAAATGTGTCAGGGGGCGTGGCAGGAGTAGCGGCTTAGGCTATCTCATACACCCGACTCATTGGGCTGGTTAGAGCAGCTTCCATTGCAATGTCATATTGGAGCTATTGGAAGCATTTTGGGACGCCGACTCTCCTTCAGCACACCGGTGGGAAAACCTTCTTTTGCTTTCTTGCTTGGGCTGGTTTCACTTTCATAGAGGTTGATTTACCGAACCTGGAAAGTGCAAAGTCTGGTTCAGCTGTGCATAGCAGCCAATCAGTTTCTAACTTCAGCTTGCTCAATTAAGCTTTCACCAAAAAAAACTGGAAGCTGATTGGTTTCTATGCAGAGCAACATCAGATTTTGCACTTTCCCGTTTTAGTAAATCAGCTTCAAAGTGTTACAACTTACTAAACGAATACATTATACTCAATATAAAAGTATTAGTTTCAATTTAAACTGTGATGTTAAAGAAACTTTTAAGGAAGTTTTAGGTACTGTAACTCCTGAACACTTTTCATACATTAAAATTCCGACAGCACAAGTAAAGCGATTAGACCAAATCTACATTACCACTTTATTCTCCATAATCATCCATCAGACTGCAGAATGAGAGGATTGAAATTGTCTATGTATGTGAACGGTTGGTATTTCCAGGCCGGTGTCTATGCCCTGTTAAGGAGTCATGATAGACATTTACATTAATTCACCTGTCAACATTGCTTTCCTTTAATAGGATTTGTAGATTTCTATTTAGGTTCTGCGCTTGATTGGAAATACAGTGTTTTCCTTCCTTGCAAAGGTATGAGAAGTCAGAGAATTCATAGAATTTTCTGCTTCTCTTACATTAGAATATTTTATGCTTTATGAAAATGAGTGTTTTATTGTTTCCCTAAATGAGACGGCTAGTGATTTATAAATGTGATTGTGGTCTTTATATGAGACATTCGGAAAAGGATTAATGTTAGAGTTAGAATGTATCAAGTACTCTGCACAGTACAACATTCTGAAGGAGAACAGGGGAATATTAACTAAGCAGACTGATTTCACAGGGAAACCTGTTAACGGGAAAGGTGAGGTTCACGTCATGTCACTTATGCCTAGACACTTAGGCATCCATAAATTCCTGAAAAGGTCATAGTTTTTGCTGCGAAATCCACTAGCATTAAAATATTATAATCAAACATTTACTACAGAATATAGAAAATCTACAGTATACTCTCCCAAAAATTATAAGAATATTCTTATTGCCTAAATGGCTCTACTTGTCCCTAGTGAAGCAGTAGAATCTGTGTTCAACCATATCATTCTATGCTTTACATGTTATCTGGTGCTAACAATTAGGCATCTTATATTTGGGAGCAGAAACTTTGAGCAGTAAGTGGAATTCTGGGATAACCCTACTTACTCTTAAAGCTGTACCCCCCCCCCCCCCAATACCTATACTTACTAATCTGTGTAAGAAAGATGCATACATTTATTTATTTTCAGGGAGCTCCTATCTGGTCACTTGATCTTTCCTGTTGCAGCCAGTGGTGGCTTCCGGGCCCATCTGTTGATGGTGCTCCCAACTCTCCCCTGCAGCTCCGCTTGTTGACATGGGAAGCTGGGTTGGAAGACCGGATCAGAGCAGCCAGAAAATATGTAAATATATGCATATTTGTTACACAGATTAGTGTATATAGGTGTTGGGAGGGGACAGTTACAAAAAAATTTTTCTGTGCTTTTCCTGCAGTTTTTAAGTTGGTGACAAGGTCTCTTTAAAGTGCTAATAAAAGTTCTCACAGTAAAGGGAATAAACAAACTACTTACCTTTCCTGCTAAACTCTCAACTGTCTATTAGCCCAAGTGGTGGTCACTGGATGGGAGGGGGGGGCAAGAGAGAGAGATGGTGGACACAATTACACCTGCAGTTCTCAACACTGAGCTGCTCTGAAGCCGTGAGAGGGAGGGGAGGCAAACAGAGCCATATCGCTGTAGATGTGTATAGCAGGGGTGTATTTTACCAAAGGCAAACAAGGCATTTGCCTAGGGTGGCATTTTTCAGGGGGGCAACGCTGCCCCCCGGAAGAAGGAACACACGCCGCATGGGGACCAGTTAGGATCCAAGGGGGGCTGCATGACGGTGTATGTAGAACCCGACTCTCATTCCAAGGATGTCCAGAGCTGTGAAGGTGAGTGTCTGTGAGTTTCTCTCTCTTTCCAGGGATGGGAGGGGCGTGGAGCCAGTGGTAGTGGAAGGCTCTCTAGGCTGGGGGGGTGGGATGCTGGTTGGTGTTATGCTCTCTCCGTAGTTGGGGGGGTGTTGGTCATTGTCAAGCTCTCTCCTTTGGGGGGTTGATGGTCGGTTATGCTCTCTTCACGGGGGGGGGGGGCATGTTGGTCGGTGTCAGGCCCTCCCCACGGGATTGGGGTGGCTGATTTTTTGTGTTCCCTAGGGCAGCACAAAACCTAGATACACCACTGGTGTATAGTCATCCCCTGAGCTTAACTCGCACCACAACCGTGTGTTTTCTCAAAACAGACCTCTATTTTCTCACTATGAAATTAAGCTTTTACTTTGCAGACTATGGATATTTACCGGTATAAGATAAGTAGAAGCAAGGTGTGAGGATCTCTTACAGTAGCAGGTGTTTTCAACAAGTACATAAAGCTGAACTTCACCCTTTTTGTCAAGTTCCCCCTCTCCATCCCTCCTCCTCTCCACATGAATACAGGAATTTGTTCTGTAAACAGCATGGCCCTGCCCCTTAATGCACATCATTCACCTACACAAATGACATGTAAAGCACTTGCTGGGCCTACTGGGATATGAATGTCACATATCCCAGCAGATCTTTAGTCATTCATTCAGTGCATTGGAAGAGGGTGGGCCTAGTCATCACAAAGCCACGCTGGATGAACCCAGAAGAGCCAGAGGGCTTCTCGATGGCGTCACAAGTAAGATTGCGATGCGGGTCCCAACCGAAGGATGCCAGATACACTCTCCCAAGAATCAGAATCGCTGGATAAGGAGGCACAGTCTATCAGGAGTGTGGGGGCATCTTAGGCAATCTGCCATTAGGTGTCAGTGGCTCAGGTTTGCAAGGATGCTACATGGTCTTCAGTTCACACATTCACAAGGTTCTTCCAGGTGGATGTCAGAGCCGCAGAGGATTCTGCCTTTGGCCATAGTGTTTTATGGGCAGCTGAGTAGGTCCTGAGGAAATTTGGACTGTGGATATCATGATGTCACCCTCCCCTCAATTTCCTATTGCTTTGGGACATCCCACATAGTCAAGAATAGCCTGCTCTGTGTCCAATGATACAATAAAGAAGATTGGATTTTTTATACATACTTAACTGTAAAATCCACTTCTTGGAGTACATCACGGACACAGAGGTCTTGCCCCTCTTTCTGGAATTTCATTGCTTGCTACAAAAATTGAAGTACTTCCTGTATAGGAGGGGTATATAGGGGAGGGCTTCTTCTCTGACTAGTCGGCCAGTGTCCATTCACCTATAGGTAGCTTATAACCCACATAGTCATAAATAGCCTGGTCTGAGATGTACTCCAAGAAATGGATTTTACAGGTAAGTATGTAGAAAAAATCCAATTGTTAACATAGATGGAGTATAGATCTACTTTAACAGCAAGACTTCTGAGTTATGTTAATGTTCCTATCCAGATCAGCCCCATTTAGGTTTGTTAAGGTATACTTTAAACAAATTGCATGTCACATTTTGTGTGGATTGGCCAGTTGTACACCATTTTATGATTTCAGCTCCTATTAGTACAAAATAAACAAGACAGAAATGCATTAAAACCTCTAAAACTCAATGAAACATTTGGACATTCAGCTTCCCTGTGGTGTATTCAACAATAACCCTGTATGTACCTGAGATTTATTTAAAAAAATGCTTTTACATTTTAAGTAAAATCTTGCTGCTTTGAAGTACATCATTGGTTTTTAATAGTAGCTGTTTAACAAACTGAAATGTTTTCTTCCTATTTAGATAAAAATGTAAACTAATGTAAAATATTACAAATAAAATAAAATGAGACATTTGTGCAAACATTGGCATCCATCCAAACAGTTGGAGCTGTAAAAATCATTGCGGATGGTTTAAAACAATGTACCCAAAAGAGTTGCTTCCTATGATAACCCCATGTGTTTTTGCCATTTTTTTCAATGCAAAAGAAAAGTAATCACTTGGAGAAAATGTCAAGAGAAAGCTGCTAGCAGATCAAGGTCAATATAAAGAGCCCTCACCCAAAATTATAAAATAAATGCAGCACTAAAAATGTAAATGTGAATGATCACCAACAAAAATTCATCTCAACTGTGTAAATAATTAAAAAAAAAAAAAACTACAATCCAAGAGGAGGAGACAGAAGGCCCTGCAGGAGGGGAGGCCCCTGGACAGGTGGAAATGCCCAAACCCAGTGAAGCGGCAGTAGAGGCTCAGGCCCTGGCAGTCGGGGTCTCGGAGTCAAGGCCTACTACGATGGAAGGTGGTAGGGCGGTTAAAGAAGTGGAGGACATGGACTTGTCCAGAGACACCTTGAAAAGGAAGATGGAGGGCTCTGAGGCAATCCCAGCCTCACAGAATATCTCAGAGTTTCCTAGCCCTGATATAGAGTCGGACTCCTTTGTGCGGTCTACGGAGTCTTTTGAAAGTACCGGGAAAGTAGAAAACTTGAAAACAGTTATGGGGTTCAAGAAACAGACTCCAGATAGTGGGGAGGAAAGAAGCGGCATGGTGGGAGTGACAGGTAACAGCAAACACAAATGCTCCTGCGCTTGGGGATGGACTTGATGCAGGCTACAACCACATTAAGAATGTCCTGGAACATGCACACCTTGCTGCCCTCAAATAGACCAGGGAATCCAAATATACTGAATGAGGAAAGCACAAACAGAGGGCGCACAGGCCTAGTGCATTACCATAAAAAATGGAAAATAAGAAATAAAGTAGATGTTGTACTCACAAACGACAATAAAGTCAAGGCACATCATAAAAGAACAGCTGGGTCAACACCGTGCTGAGTAACAGTCCGCAATAGGGAGTGTAGACATCCAATAGGCTGACGTGTTTCATGGACTTGCCTCTTCCTCAGAGCCAGGGTAGCTGGCAAAGGAGGAAGTTGTAGGAGCAAGAAACACGCTAGTTGATTTTGTATGCTTTTGATTTCTCCTAATTTCTTTACAGCCCTATGAATGTTACCTTCTCCTCTTTGAATGTCTGGAGCATCTGATCTGCACCAAGGAGAGCGGCAGTGTTAAAATATTTATCGCTGGTTCCTGGTGACGTCTACTGTTTGCAGGAATGCAACCTAAGAGAGGAACCCTGTCAGGATGTGGTCAGAGGGTACTGGAGGGAATGAGGGTCTAGGAGTCCTGTTTAAGGGCTGGAGTTACAAAATAAAAAAAATGTACATATTGTGAAGGGAAGGGCTCTGTTGGTGTGGGTGGAGGTAGATGGGTTCACATTTAGAGTTATGAACGTGTACGCATCTACAAAAAGGAGTGAGCGCATAGAGCTCTTTGAAAAATTAAAATTGTTTTGTGGAGGTAGGGAGCCCCTAATAGTCCTAGGGGACTTTAATGGTAAGATGGGGGTGGATGATAGGAAGGGGCGGAGGGGTGGGAGGGGTGGTGGTGGGGAGGATGGGGGAATGGTGGTGTGGGTGGTGGTGGTGTGGACAAGTCAGGTAAAATGCTGAATGAATTGTGTGCAGACTTTGGGCTGGTGGATGTGGGGAGGGACAAGGGTCATACTTTTTTTTTAGAAGGCCACGGTATAAACTGACATATTGACTTTGTTTTTGCTTCCAGAGATGTTATGCCGTATGCCTTTGCTGTGCATCAAGTGCCTTTCACAGACCATGGCTGGATAGAGTGTGGTGTGAGTATGGAGTCAGATAAGGTGTATGGAAGAGGTGTATGGAAGTTGAATGTAGAATTGCTTGACTATTCACTATGTGAACGTGAGGGAAGAGTATTGTGTGCTGTTTGAAAGGTGGAAGAGAAAGAGGTTGGAGTTCAGGAGCATGATTGAATGGTGGGAGTGGGTGAAAGAGAGAACGAAGAGGTTTTTTGTGAGGAAAGGATGTGAAAGAGTGAGGAGAGAGCGAGAAGAGTATGAATGGTGGCAGAAGAGACTGAGATACATGGAAGAGATGGGTGAGTGGGGAGAGAATGTGGGGAATGAGGTTGTAGAAGCACGAGTGAAGTTTGGAAGGTTTATGGAAGTGAAAGGGAAAGCTATAATAGTGCAAGCGAGAGCGGTTGTGAAAGAGCGGGATGAAAGATGGACAACATTTTTTTTCAAGAAAGTGTACGGAAGTAAGAATGAGGTGACAAGTGTGCTAGATGAGAATGGTTGTGAAGTAAGTGGGAATGAGCGGGTGATTGGTGAAGTATGGAAGTTTTATAATAATTTGTTTTCGGTGAGTAAGAGAGATGTGAATGTGGAAAAGGATGTGATAGGTGAGATTGAGAAATGTTTGGGAGAGGATAACAGAGTGGTTCTGAGTGAAGAGGTAAGTTTGTGTGAAGTAGAGATGAGTCTGAAAGGGATGAAAAAAGGGAAAACTCCAGGTTTGGGTGGGCTGCCTGTGGAGTTTTACAGTATGTTTTGGAATCTGATTGGGAAGTGTGTGCATGAAGTATGTGTGGCTGTGTTGGAGAGAGGAAGCTTGTCTAAAAGTATGGCTGAGAGTTTGGTTGTTGTACAAGAAAGATCATAAGAGAGACCTGAAGAACTGGAGGCCCATATCATTATTAAATGTAGACTATAAATTGATAGCAAACGTTTTAGCCAACAGGTTGTGTGGTGTGATTGATAGAATGGTTGGGGAGGAGCAGGTGTGTGCAGTACCGGGGAGAAAGATATCTGAAAGTTTGGTGTGTTTGAGGGATGTGTTGTGGGATTGTAAAGAGAGGAAGCAAGTAGCGGCTGTATTGACTGTGGATTTTGAAAAAGCTTATGATCGAGTAGCGCATGATTTTATGTTTAGTGTGTTGGAGAGAATGGGGGTGCCTACTAGAATGATTAATTGGGTGACGTGTTTGTATACTGGTATTGGGAGCAAGGTACAGGTGAATGGATGGGTGACTGAGGGAGTGGATGTGAGATCGGGTGTGAGACAGGGGTGCCCTTTGTCCCCCATGTTATTTGTGTGTGTGATAGAGCCTTTGTTAAGAATGCTTGTGAGAGATAAATGTGTGAATGGTTTGGTGGTACCTGGTAGTGGAGGGAGGATGCTGAAGGTAATTGGTTATATGGATGATGTTACTGTGGTATGTAAGAATGTGGGGAGTTTGAGAAGAGTAAAGTTATCGATAGATATTTTTTGCATGGCGAGTGGCTTTAGGATAAATATGAGTAAAAGTGAATGTAAAGTTTTTGGTGAATGGGGAGAGTGTGGACAGTATGAATGGAAAGTGTGTAAGGGGAGTGTGAGAGTTCTGGGTGTGAAATTTGAATGTGATCTGTTTGGGAGAGAAAGTTGGGAGGACATGGTTGGCAAGGTACAGAAAAAAATAAACTTCTGGTCTTTAAGAACTCTATCGTTTGAGGGAAAGATACTGATTGTTAAGGCTGTGATACTACCCATCCTGATGTTTTTGTACCAGGTTTTTCTTGCGCAGGACAGGGTATTAAGGAAAATAGTGAGGCTAATATTCCAGTTCTACTGGTCCTCCAGAGCCGAGAAACTGAAGAGAGAGAAAGTGAAGAAGTGTTAGTTGAATGGTGGTAAGGGGATGGTATATGTGGAGAAATTTTTGTTTGTAAGGTATGTGGGTATGTGTGTGAAGTTATCTAAGAAAGAGAATTTAGCTGGGTGTATGCAGAGGTATGTTGGCGGGAATGTGTTGCTGAAGTTTTGGTGGTGTGAGGTGGATTTTAGAAAACCAATGAGCTTTAAAGCTCCTTGGTTTTATGTAAGAATTCAAAGAGGTGTGGAGAAGTTTGGGTTGAATGATGTGGAGAAAGAATTGTGGTATGAATGTAAGAAAGCGATGAAAGTGTCAGATGAAAGGGAAGAAATGGAATGGATTGGTGGCCTGACTGTTGTTGAGAGCGAGAGAACATGGAAGAATGTGTGTATGAAAAAAATAGATAATAGGCAGAAAGACATTGCGTGGATGGGAGTGCATGGTTGCTTGCCGGTAAGAGTGTTTTAGAGAAGGAGAGGAATGGCTGACACTGAAAGATGTCCGAGAAAGGGTTGTGTGGGTCTAGATGGTGTATGTCATGTGTTTTGGGAGTGTGGTTTTGTGAGGGATGTATGGAAGAGTTTGGAAAGGATGGTTGAAGGTTTGTCTGGTATGAGGAAGTTGACATATCAGATGGTGTTGTATGGGCTGTGGAAGTTGGCTAAGAAAGAAGCCAGAGTGTTATGGATGTTGGTGAGTTGCGTGAAGGAATGTCTGTAGGATGCTAGAACTATTGTTGTGTATAAGAGAAAGTGTCTGAGTGTAAGAGAGTGTAAGGCCATGATCCGGGGCTGGCTGTACACTTATGGTAATTTTAAAAATGGGTGCTGAAGAGGCAGAGAGGATCTGGATGTTTAAGTCCTGGAAAGGGTGGACTGTTGCTTAATTACCTTATTTTTTCTCTTAGTTCACCGGCAAAGTTTTTTCTTAGAGACTAAGCTATCTATGTCTCTTTTTCAGTTTTGACGTCTGGTTGAGCAGCTATTTGAAGTTAAAATAGCTTTTCTCTTATGATCATGAGTTCAAAAATTGTGAGCATGTTTCTAATGTCCTGTTGTTTTTTTTTATTCCTCAGGCGGCACATAAAATGGTGGAGGGGGAGTGCGACAGTAGGGAAAGGATAGGTGATTTGATGTTTAATGGTGAGGGATAGACATATGTTTTTCCTTTCTGGAATTGAATACGTTCCTAATGGAAGAGACCAGGAAAACTGGAAAGAGAAATACAGAGTTTCAATGCCATGAAGAATAAGAATTGCAGATATTGTTTTCTTTTCTTTCTGTTTTAAAATTGGTTTATGCCTTTCTGTGTGTATACTTGGAGGAAAAAAAAAATGTAATGATTATAATTGCATGCGTTTTCCAGTTTATATTTGCAAAATTGCTGTGTTTTTTCATTTTGTGTTGGAAAATTGTGATCTCTTGCCTTTGTGATGGAACGTGATTTTGTTTTTTTGCGTCTAGTGAAGATGTCTAGTATGCATCATGTCATATTCTGTAATGATTTTATATATGTATGTATATGTTTAATAAAATGTTGTATTTCACAAATTATTGTTGTAGTGCCTATAAAGTCCATGAGTTTCCTCCTATTTACAACTGGTATTCCTTAACATGATAGGTGGGTGAACCTTTAGAACTTGCTGGTCAATATCTACGGGCACTTTAAAGATCTTTTGTTTTTTAATGAACTTTAACTGTCTCGAGAAGCAAGAAGATATGGAAATCTGAAAAAAAATAGATGGCAAAGCAAAGAAAAAAGATGAAATGCAAATAAGCAGTTATGTGGCCTTTTGTTTTAATTATGTAAATTACTTCTGTGAAATGAGCAAAGGTTAAAGAGCTGCAATGAAAAGGCCAGTAAAAAGCTACTTGAAAGATGGCAGAAGTTGAACGTGCTACTGTCTAACACGTAATGGCTTAGTAGAACAATAGAAAGGCAGTCCCACTTTCAAGCTAGCCATCAAAAAAAGACCAAACTAATCTGTTCCAACTACTAAGGTTAAAAACAAACGTTTTAGTTACATACATTTGTAGATATATGTGGAAGCCACACTGCTGTAGCAAGACACTTGTGATATGTGTGATCCCTAACTCCAAACTAAGTTTCCTCAACTATGGGAACATATACAGTAAAGGAAATACGTATTTGATCCCCTGCTGATTTTGAATGTTTGCCCACTCACAAAGAAATGATCAGTCCAAAAATCGAATGGTAGGTGTATTGTAACACTGAGAGACAGAAAAGCAACAACAAATTCAAAAGAAATGCATGTCTAACAAATGATGCACTGATTTGCAGGTTCATGAGGGAAATTAGTATTTGATCCCCTATCATTCAGCAGGATTACTGGCTACCAGGTGTCTTTCATACAGGTAACAAGCTGAGATTAGAAGCAGCCTCTTAAAGGGAGCGATGCTAATCTCATTTTGTTACATGTATAAAAGACACCTGTCCACAGGAGCAATAAAACAATCAGATTCCAAACTCTCCACCATGGCAAAGACCAAAGAGCTGGCCAAGGATGTCAGGGACAAGATTGTAGGCCTACACAAGGCTGGACTGGGCTAAAAAACTATCGCCAAGCAGCTTGGTGAGAAGGTGACAACAGTTGGTGCAATCATCAGCAAATGGAAGAAACACAAAACCACTGTCAGTCTCCCTAGGACTGGTGCACTATGCAAGATCTCACCTCGTGGAGTGTCACTGATCATTAGAACAGTGAGGGATCATCCTAGAACTACACATGAGGATCTTGTCAATCATCTCCAGGCAGCTGGGACCACAGTCACCAAGAAAACAATTGGTAACACACTGCACCGACAAGGATTGAAATTCTGCAGTGCCCGCAAGGTCCCTCTGCTCAAGAAAGCACATGTCCAGGCCCGTCTGAAGTTGGCCACTGAACATCTGAATGATGCAGAGGAGGACTGGTTGAAAGTGGCCAGATGAGACCAAAATCAAGCTCTTTTGCATCAACTCAACTCGCCGTGTTTGGAGGAGGAGGAATGCTGCCTATGACCCCAAGAACACCATCCCAACTGTAAAACATGGTGGTGGAAACATTCTGCTTTGGGGGTGTTTTTCTGTTAAGGGTATAGGACAGGACAACTGCACCGCATCAAAGGACGATGGATGGGGCAGTGTACTGTCAAATCTTGGGTGAGAACCTTCTTCCCTCAGCCAGGGCATTGAAAAAGGGTCGTGGATAGGTGTTCCAGCATGACAATGACCAAAAAAACATGGCCAAGGCAACAAAGGAGTGGCTCAAGAAGAAGCACATTAAGGTCCTGGCATGGCCTAGCCAATTGCAAATCTGTGGAGGGAGCTGAAAGTTCGAGTTGCCAAGCGTCAGCCACCAAACCTTAATGACTTGGAGAGGATCTGCCAAGAGGAGTGGGCCAAAATCCCTCCTGAGATGTGTGCAAACCTGGTGGCCAACTACAGGAAATGTCTGACCTCTGTGATTGCCAACAAGAGATTTGCCACCAAATACAAAGTCATATTTTGTGAAGGGGATCAAATACTTATTTCCCTCATGAACATGCAAATCAGAGAATAATTTGTTAGACATGCATTTCTTTTGTTTTTTTTGTTGTTATTCTGTCTCTCAGTGTTACAATACACCTACCATTCTACACATACCATTTTTAGACTGATCATTACTTTGTGAGTGGGCAAACATTCAAAATCAACAGGGGATCAAACACTTATTTCCTACACTGTATAGCAATGCAGAAACAGAGAGCAGGCTCCCCTGAAGGTAGCACTCCCTCCCCCCATGTGCATTTTTCCTTGTTTGCTCATTGCAGGCAGATCAGGGTGGGTGCCTTTTTGCTTTATTTACTTTGAGTGATGCACACTAGACATCTTCAGCTGTCTTTTAAGATTGTGTCTGGGCTTCTGGTGTGTTCCTATGCCTTTAAGGAGGAAAGGCCTGCCTCCAAAGAAGGCTGATCTCTGTTTGTGCATTGCTATATATTGTGTGTTCCAGAAATTTGGGAAACTAGGATAGATTAGAGTTAGGGATTACAGGTTCTGTTATGTGGCTTCCACATACAACTATATTTGCAAATGTTTGCAAGCGAAACCTCTTGTTTAACCTGAACAGTTTAAACAGATTAGTTAGGTTTTTGCTGACTAGTTTAAAAGTGTACTGGGCACCTCCTTTGTACTTTTTGGTATACTGTCCTGCCAATGTACACCTTTCTCAGTTATCTCATTTGGGACCCTGTAGATTAGCGCTTAAAATAGTTGCAATCCCCGCACAAACTTGAGGCCAGCCAGGATGAAGTGTGTTACGCAACGCGGTCCCCAACGTCTGCCCTTCTCACCAACTCTTGACAAAGGACCAGCCTCACACCGCATTGTCACTTGCGTAACAATGCCACTCTCAGCTGCACCCTGCACAAATATTTTCCAGCTCTGGGGACCACAATCTATGTGCCAGCAGCCTGGGGGCTATTGTTACTGTGTTAGGTTAATTATGCAATTAACCCTTCAAACTACCACCACCGCCTTTTAACAGAGCAGGAGGAAACTCACAAATCCTAGCAATAACACTATGATTCTAGCATAAATCACCACAAAGAGGTCTATTCAGTGGATTATTGTATACAGTAGCACTCTTCAAGAGACAGGGATTCTTTAGTTTGCATTAAAAGCTTTAGAGACAGTTTCAACACCTTTCAAAATAGGGTTTATTACTAAAAAGGTCAAAAATGGAGCAATTTAAATATTTACAGAAAGGGTTGGTACAAAGACATAATGAGAGCAATAAAGCAACAGATAAATAAAAGAAAGGAGTTAAGAAGGCAGAATACTTGCAAAGTCCTGGCTTTAGCAGAGTCCAATTGTCTGAGCAAGTCCGTTAAGATGTTTCTTGATTGATGTTAAGCTCACTTACTAAATCCATCAGTCTCTTTTCTATGATATCAAAGGGGTGTCACCCGAGAACAACTGACCAATCATCAGAATTAGGGGATGGGTGCTAGGAGGTCAGTAAAGTTATGACCAAGTCCTAACTACAGTTTTACAGTAGGATTAATAAACTCCAATACGTATAGGTGGTATTCTAGTAACTGGCAGATTATTATTCAAAATTATATTTCAAACCCAGTGATACCAAACACAGTGTACCTTTGTCACCCAGGAGGGGAGATTCTGCTTTCTCCCCTTTCCTTTGTGCTAACATAGTCCTGTATGACCTTGATTTGTTCGGTATGATATTCCCTATTCAAATATATACCTAATATTAATGTGCCCTGTTCCTGTTGAATTCTATGAATTGTATGTGGAATTGTTACATGTGGAATAGATGTTTTATGTCACGCTCTGCATTCCTAGAGCTCTAATTGTCTTACAGGTCATGTGTGACTGCTTGACTGAGTTATTGACAGAAGCGGGTCCCTTTGAGAACTTACATGTGCATGAAACATGTCAGTGAGGAGCCTACGTGCTGATGACACGCCACCGAGTCCATGCGATGGTCCAGCACCCATCTTTGTGAGTGTTGTGTTTGTATCTTGTTCATGCTCCACGTGACTGCATTTGCTTTTAATAAAAATACTACACTATATGCCGCTGTCTCTGGGCTCTGTTATGTAAGCTCTTTTTTCAGGAGGTGCCATACTTTGGATCGATCACTGACTGGTGAAGGGGAGGTTCATTTGTAAGAATGTACACATAGGAGCCCATATTACAGTGGAGGTCATCGGGTCATTTCCCTATTTTCTTACAGAGCCTGTTTGCTTCTTGCTTCTGGTTAATGCATAGTGGTAGAGGATTGGCACAGAAGTCACTTTACATAGTTGGTCACTATTGATTCACACAGTATTGCTGGACGCTTTCCATATCAACAGTGACCAGCAATATTGGACTTTATGATAGTGAATAATATTCACACATTTGTTTCTTGCTTATTTATTACGCATTAGTAGGCTCCTCAATGACGCATTTCGTGCACATGCAATTCTCAAAAGGGACCCGCTTCTGTCAATAACTCAGTCAAGCAGTCACACATGACCTGTAAGGCAATTAGAGCTCTAGGAATGCAGAGCATGAAATAAAACGTCTATTCCACATGTAATAATTCCACATACAATTCATAGAATTCAATAGGAACAGGGCATATTAATATTAGGTATATATTTGAATAGGGAATATCATACTGAACAAATCAAGATCATACAGGACTATGTTAGCAAATAGGAAAGGGGAGAAAGCAGTCTCTCCCCTCCTGGGTGACAAAGGTACGCTGTGTTTGGTATCCCTGGGTTCGAAATATAATTCTGAAAATTAATCTGCCAGTAACTAGAATACCACCTGCACGTATTGGAGGTTATTAATCCTACTGTAAAACTGTAGTTAGGACTTGGTCATAACTAATTTTTTTTGGGGGGAAAATAGCAAACATGTTTTACATACCTGCTGTGTGCGGTGGTTAAGCACAGAGCAGCCTGGATCCTCCTCTTCTTGGGTACCTTGCCAGTGCTCCTGGCTCCTCCTTTCTGTCGGGTGCACTCACAGCAAGCAACTTGTTATGGGGGCACCAAGGCAGGTGTGTTCTCAAGCCGCCACTCCATGTGTCATTTCACACATGGAGCCGTGGTTTGGCCCTGCCCCTTCTCTCCTCATTGGCTGACTGGCTGTAATTGACAGCAGCGGGAGCCAATGGCTTCCACTTGCTGTGTCAGCCAATGAGTATTCAGAGACCCTGGACAACCGAGGCTGTTGTGCACATCGATGGATCATGATGGGGCTCAGGTAAGTATTGGGGGGCTTGGGGCACTGCTGCACACAGAAGGCTTTTTACCTTCGTGCATAGAATGCATGAAGGTAAAAAATCTTGAGCCTTTACAACCACTTTAAACAGTGTCATGAAAGAACTACACTTGAGGTAGTTGTTGCTGAAGCCGGCCTGACCTAAATCAAATGGGCCAGCTTTTAGGTCGTTACTGGTACAGCATAATTCATCAATTTAATTTGGTCATTATTTGTACAGCATAATTCATCAATTTAATTTGGATACGGCTTATTTCTAATAATTATAAACACATTTTTAAACAAAGAAGATCCATGCTAGATAATAAGCAAATCTAAATAACTAAAAGCATATTTTAAAGAGCAATTTTCAGCATCATGTAGGTCAATCACTAAAAAACCCTGCTTGCTATGGACAATCACGACATTTTCCTTCACTTCAATCAGCACTGTTATGACTAGATAATGTTTTGGATCACACATCATTTGATAGAATGCCCTGAATTTACCTTGCCATCTCTGTTATAACTTTCAAGGATTGATTCCTACATTTACTGACATGTTCGGTATGCTCAGACAAGTTCATGCTTTTGCTATCTACTTGTCCTTGAAAAAAAAAATATATATATTCAGTAATGCAGGTATGCTCACATCATTGTCATCATTTTCCTGACATGAAACTTCCAAGGGACATTGATCTTCATTATGTGCACAGCAAACCTAACACAAAGGTTGCATTATGTGATTTTAATTACCTTAATGGACATGAGACTGATGTATCTTTGCTGTATGTAGCTTATTGCCTTATAACGAATGTCCTGTGTGGCAAAAACCATGATTCAAAATGTTGGCAGGTTTCTTTAGTAGGGCTTTTGGATACAAAGGGTCAGATGTATGAATATAATGAGTCTTATGATATTTTCTTTTACTGTACTATATACTTGTATGGAAACTCACGTGACATGCCATTGATATACTGTAGAGTAATGTCAGACATGTTGCTCGCACAAAAAGAGAGGCTGCCCATGGGATTTTAAAGAGGTACGCCATTAAGAAAAAGATACCATTTAAAGTTTAGTACAAATTTTATTCAACATATATAAATGTTAAAACATAAATGAAGAAAATACAAACAATCATACAATTATTATTATTATTATTATTATTATACAGCGTTTATATAGTGCTAAAAGGTTTGCTCAGCACTGTACATTATAGTGGGGGACAGAACATGAGACAATACAGTAACAAAACAAAATACGAGGGGATCAAGGGCCCTGCTCTTTCGAGCTTACAATCCAGGAGGAAGGGGAAAGTGGTACAGGAGGAAGTGGCTTTGGGGGATGGAGTGGTAGGAGGAGTGGAGGAGATCGGCTGTTAGGTGAGGGCGGGGTAGGCTTCCCTGAAGAGATGGGTTTTCAGGGTGTGCCTAAAGGTGAGGAGGGTAGCTGACAGTCTGATGGATTGGGGTAGTGAGTTCCAGAGGATGGGGAAAGTCCTGGAGAAGTCCTGCAGTCGGGCGTGGGAGGTGGAGACCAGGGAGCTAGAAAGTAAGAGGTCTTGTGAGGAGCAAAGAATACGGGTTGGGTGGTATTTTGGTATCAGGTCGGTGAAGTAGTTTGGGGCAGCATTATAAATGGCTTTGTATGTCTGTGTTAGTAGTTTGAATTTAATGCATTGGGCAATCGGGAGCCAGTGAAGGGAATGACAAAGACAGAAGAGGAGCGGTTGGTAAGGTGGATGAGTCTGGCCGCTGAGTTCAGGATAGACTGAAGCGGGGATAGTCTGCAATGAGGTAGGCCGGTGAGAAGGGAGTTGCAGTAGTCCAGACGTGAGATAATAAGGGAGTGAACAAGTTGTTTAGTAGTGTCTGGGGTTAGGAACAAACGTATTTTGGAGATGTTGCGGAGGTGGAGCCTGCATGAGTTTGTCAACGATTGGACATGGGGTTGGAAGGACAGATCTAAGTCTAGAGTGACACCTAGGACTCTGGCTTGCGGGGTGGGACTGATGGTGGCGTTGTTGATGGAGAGGGTGGGGGGGGGTACAGGCTGGGGGGAAAATCAGGAGCTCAGTTTTGGAAAAGTTCAATTTGAGGAAATGGAGTGACATCCAGTCTGATATGTCGTGCAGTAGGTGGGTGATACAGGCGGAGACTGAAGGGGTGAGGCAAGGGGTGGAGAGGTAAATTTGCGTAGAGGTGATATTTGAAGCCGTGGGAGTGTATCAGTTTGCCGAGGGAGGAGGTGTAGATGGAGAAGAGAAGGGGCCCAAGGACAAAGCCTTGGGGGACCCCAACAGAGAGGGGGATTGAGGGGGAGGTGGTAGCGTTACAGGTAATGCTGAAGGAGCATTGGGATAGATAGGAGGAGAGCCAGGAGAGAGCAGGAGTCTCTGATGCCGAGGGAGTGTAGTTTATTAAGGAGGAGGGGGTGGTCGACTGTGTCGAAGGCCGCGGAAAGGTCGAGGAGTAAGAGTAGTGGCCATTAGCTTTGGCGGTTAGTAGGTCATTAGTGATTTTGAGTAGGGCGGTTTCGGTGGAGTGTAGGGGACGGAAGCCAAACTGTAGTGGATCGAGGAGGTTGTTGTCAGTGAGGTGGGCGCTTAGGCGATTGTAGACAATTCGCTCAAGGAGCTTGGAAGTAAATAGCAGCAGGGAGATGGGTCTAAGGTTGTTCAGGTCGATGGGGTCCAGGGAGGGTTTTTTGAGTATGGGGGGTGATGTGCGCGTGCTTTAGGGGGGAGGGGATTGCGCCAGTAGAGAGGGAGAGATTGAAGATGTGGGTGAGGGAGTGTAGGATGGAGGAGGAGGGTGACCGGAGGAGTTGTGTGGGGACAGGATCAAGGGGGCAAGTGGTGAGGCGGGCTTCTGAGAAGACCTTAGTGACCTTCTCAGTGGTAGCAAGGCTGAAGGAGCGGAGTGTTGGGGAGGTTATAGTGTGCGGGACGTTAGGTGTGGTGGGGGGTAGAGCAGTTGTGAGGTCAGAGGAGGGGAGAGTTGTTGGGGTTATAGTGGGAGGGAGGCTAGGTGGGGAGGTAGGTTGAGCATTGGCGATGTCCTTACGGATTGCGTGGATCTTATTTTGGTAGTGATTGGCAATCTCGTGGGCGGTGAGTGAGGTACTGGGTGGGGGGGGAGAGAGTAGGGAGTTGAAAGTGGAGAAGAGCAGGCAAGGACAGGTGGAGAGGGTGTTGATAAGGGTTACGAAGTAGGCTTGTTTGGCGGTGTGGAGGGAGGAGTAGATGAGGAAGGCAGATTTGTAGAGGGAGAATGCTCGAGGGGATTTGGTTTTGCGCCATAATCGTTCCAGCGCGTGACTGCGTTGTTTAAGATTTTTAGTTTGGTCGTTCTGCCAGGGTTGAAGCGGTCGGAGTCTAATGCTACGTGTGGTTAGGGGTGCTAAGGAGTCTAAGGCAGCTGACAGTGAGTCGTTATGCGCAGTAGTGGCCAGGTCAGGGCATGACAGTGGAAGGATACTGTCGTACAGACGGTCAGCTGCAGAGTGGAGAGGGGCCGGGTTCAGGTTGCGGAGGTTACGGCTGGTGATGGTTTGACATTTGGGGGGGAGGCGTTATAGGGCGGGGAGACAGAGAAGGTAATGAGGTTGTGGTCAGAGAGAGGGAAAGGGGTGTTGTGAGGTTGTGGAGGGTGCAGAGATGGGAGAAAACGAGGTTCAGTGTGTTCCCATCGGTGTGGGTGGAGGATTGTGTGCACTGTGTGAGTGCAAAAGAAGAGGTTAAGTGGAGGAGTTGGGATGTAGCCGGGTTGTTGACATTGATAGGGATATTGAAGTCTCCAAGGATGATGGTGGGTAGCTCAGAGGAGAGGAAGAAGAGCAGTCAGGCGGAAAAGTCGTCAAGGAAGAGGGATACGGGTCCAGGAGGCCTATAGATTACTGCAATCCTCAGAGGGGAAAATAAATGTAAAATGTAGCAATGATGCAAAAGTCAGCAATCTCAAATAGTAGAACACTTTTAAACATCATTAGAGATGAAAGAAAAGATAATCAAGCAATAATATGCATCTCAACGTGTTTTGTTAAGCAGTGTTCACTTCCTTAGGAAATATTGATTTTTTGCTGATCAAATATCTACAAAGAAACCATGTTGTTATTATACAAATACTTGTATATAATATACACGCAGAATAAATTTAGCCACCCCCCCCATGCCCAAAAAAGAGTACTTACACAATGATTTAAAAAACAGATATGGCATATAAGACCCTTGGTATGGACCATACAGCCAAATCAAGGGTCAACAATATTTGTCTAATAACAACAGTCACATTTCTTAGTCATAGAAATAGTTTGTTAGGGCCAGTTCCACACTCCAGCACTGTTCTCCAAGTCCTGTTCTACATGCCACCACAATGCCATTCAATCCAATTAACATGCGTCCAGGCCATCTGTCAGGTACCTGACTGGAGGCTGGAGTACAGAGAGGGCTCCTCTTGCAGCTGAGTGCAGTGCGCCCCTGGAGGTAGAGATAGGATGTGCAGTGCCCAAAGAAGCATGGGTTGCCAGTGGTGTTGCTGCTTGGTGATGCCTGATGAGATGGAACTCGTGGATGCTCCAGATGCAGGAGTAGTTTCTCCAGAGCACATGTGGATCCCGGAGGATGAGTAGAGTAGTCAGTAGCTAGAGCCAGGGTCAATACGGAACAGCAGACAAAAGCCAGGTCAGGATCAAGCTGGGATCATGCACAGGGCAGCAGACAAGAAGCAAGGTCAAGATCAAGCCAGGGTCATACACGGAGCAGCAGACAGGAGCAAGGTCAAGATCAAGCCGAGGTCATACACGGAGCAGCAGACAGGAGCAAGGTTAGGATCAAGCCGGGGTCATACACAGGGCAGCAGACAGGAGCAAGGTCAAGATCAAGCCGAGGTCATACATGGAGCAGCAGACAGGAGCAAGGTCAAGATCAAGCCGAGGTCATACATGGAGCAGCAGACAGGAGCAAGGTCAGGATCAAGCTGGGGTCATACACAGAGCAGCAGACAGGAGCAAGGTCAGGATCAAGCTGGGGTCATACACAGAGCAGCAGACAGGAGCAAGGTCAGGATCAAGCTGAGGTAGAGAGCCAGGAAGAGAGCCAAAGCAAGGTCAGGGTCAAGCCGGGTCGGCAACGGGCAATCAATAGTAAATACAGGAACACAGGAACTGGGGGGCTGACGGTAATCCAGCAATTACTGAGCAGAGTTGCAGTCCTTATAAAGGCCACTGATTGTTAGCAATTACCGCGCCCTGCATGTGCTGGTGCGCTTTCACGCACAGGAATGCGTGATTACATGTCGCCAGCCTATGCACATTTTTGCGTGAATTGGTGTGGCCATCTTGAGCATTGGCGCATTTGCCCGGGCTTCCTTGTCTTTTCTCCTGACACCATCAGGGGGGCTGGGGGATGCATCATTACATTGGCCTAGGCTCATAGTGCCATGCTGCAGAGAATGGCACAGATATCATAACATGAGCACAGATCTCTGCAGAACTATTAATGCTAGAAGGGATGAAGAAGATCTCATCACATGACTGGATTGAAAGCCCTGCAATTGAGATATGTGTGCTGGAAATATATATTTTTTTAATAAAAAAAGGCTTTAAAGCAAATATCAATTGCTTCCTTTACCTACCTAAAACCTATATCCTAAAATCTTAAATTCTACCTTTGACCTCAACTCTAATCCAAACCCTGAAAATACAAAACTTAACTTTTACCACCAGTCCCACACCAAATACAACAAAATCAACTACTTTGTCAGCAAGGAAAAATAATCTGACAAAACTAGAAGTAAACACAGCTGTATGCTTCTTGAATGTGTGGCGTCAGTAGATTTAAAGTATACTAACTATAGAAAAACTTTTAAATATATTGGATAGAGTAAGGCTAGGTTCACATATGTGCAGGTGGTGCGGCTGCGAGACCCACACAAAAACACTTGCAGCTGCACCACCCGCACAGAGCAATGCGGGACCCGTGGGCAGGTGCCATTAATTCTAATGGAGCACCGCCCGCACTGGAAATAGCAACTGTACTGGTTCCCGTGCGGGTTGCAATTTCCAAAGAAGTGCAGGGACTTCTTCCCTGCATATCCCGGGGCACGGGAGTCCTTTTAAATGCATGGGCTCTCGTGTCTGCACAAAACGCGGCTTGCACGGCTGCAGATATGTGAACCAGGGGTAAGGGAGGGTTATAACCCCTGTCAGGTTATCTTTTGCTATCGTTTTCCCAGACAGCAATAAAAACCTAACAGGTGCTCTAATCAATCTCCACTCTATCCAAAAAATACTCTATTTCCACTCTATGTCGCCTTTAGTTATACTTTAACCTACTAGGTCTTTTCTAATGGTAATGCTCTGGAAAAAATGAGGAGAGAGAGGGTGAAGGGCTGAGCCATGCTTTGAGTGTGATTTGACACCTAGAGCAGCAGCTCAGGAGCGGGCCTACTTAGGTAACCCCCAGGGGCGGACTGACAACTCATGGGGCCCCCAGGAAATAGGGGATCATGGGACCCCTGTGTCCTTGCCCAAACTCAAAAAAGCCTATGAAAAAGGTATCAGGGGCATCTCATGGGGCCCCCTACTGACCCCTGGCCTTCAGGCAGTGCCCGAGTTTCCAAATGGTCAGTCCGCCCCTGGTAACCCCAAAGCTGCTTGCTGTGGGGGCACTTGTCTGGAGGGAGGGGCTAGGTGCACCAGCGGGGGTCCCGAGAAGAAGAGGACGGGGCTGCTCAGTGCAAAACCACTGCACAGAGCAGGTAAATATAACATGTTTATTGTTTTGTCTTTAATATCACTTTAAGACCCTCTCATATAACTGAAACATTCATTTGGAAATAAAATACCTATCCCTTCTCCATAAAATAAATACACTGGAGAAAAAATTTGCAGGAGAGAATAACTATGCATTATTCTAATGGAAAATTATGCAAAGAAAAAAGAATAGAAGAATGGGCAGCACAGGGGCTTAATGGTTAGCACTTCTGCCTGGCAGTACTAGGGTCGCTGCTTTAAATCCCAACCACAGCACCAAATGCCTGGAGTTTGCATGTTCTCCCTGTGCCTGTGTGGGTTTCCTCCCACACTCCAAAGACATGCTGATAGGTTAATTGGCTCCTGTCTAAATTGGTACTAGTATAGATATGTATGAATGTAAGGCTGGCCATACACTATATAATTTCGCTTTAGATTGACTAAAAACCATATAATAGGCGGTCAAAACTAACAACACTTTCAATTGTATCCAAGTAGGCAGGCTTTTGCACTACATAGTTGAAGGTAAATCTAAAGGAAAATTGGGCAGAAATTGGACAGAAAATTGTATAGTGTATGGCCTGCCTAAGCTGGAGACCTTAGATTGTACACCCCTTGAGGGTGAGGGACTGATGTGAATGTACAATATATATGTAAAGCGCTGCGTAAAATTTACAGCACTATATAAGTACCTGAAATAAATAAAATAAGAAAGGGCACAAAAAACACATGTGAATTTTCAAAAAGGACCCATAGGGGTTGATTCACTAAAACTGGAGAGTACAAAATCTGGTGCAGCTGAGCATAGTAGCCAATCAGCTTCTAACATCAACTTGTTCAATTAAGCTTTGAAAAAAATAACCTGGAAGCCGATTGGTTTCTATGCAGAGCTGCACCAGATTTTGCATGTTCCTGTTAGTAAATCAAGCCCTTTAAGTACTGGCATTGATGTTCACACATTAGTATATCTGAAAGTCCAAGATTCCAAAGCTTACCGTATTCTTTCCTGTGAAAGCCATAAAAGGAGCACTGGCTTTTTAAATGATGGATCTCCGAAAGTTCCCAGGTTTCCTGTCTTCTACTCCACCGCTAGAAGATATGAAGACAAAATATCTTTTTGACGTTAAAGTCTAATAAATTACTGTAAGGGATACATTATTTCCATTTTAATAGGCATATAGGTTTCAAAAATCATTACACAATCATTATTAAATACAAGTATAACTCTAATAAACGCAGAAACTGCCAAAGTGATTCTTGAGTAAGGAATACCAGTCTTGACACTTTTTATACAACACTCATTACTCCTGTAGTGCCGTTAATCACTAGTTCATGACTGCTGACTTATTCAGTCAAAACATAGATTCAGTTTGCAACACTTATAGCTATACAACATACTCCATGTGTGCAGAGGTAAACCAGGAACCTTTCCACATATGGTGCTTGTATATACAACAGTTGCCGCAAGATTTCCTAATAATTCTACATGTCTTTGTAGCTGAAAATATTTACAGAAATGTAAAAGATATTTTCAGATTTTTGACTTTTTTCTATTAAACATGTCCAGTAAAAAAATGTAAAAAATCAAATGTCGTCATAAATTTAGGCCAACATGTACTCTGCTACTTGTCTTTGCTGAAAAAAAAAAAATCCCAATACATGTTAATTAGGAAAAGTGAAAGATATTTTCATATGTGTAATCTGTTGCAAGAATGGGAAGCTTCGACCTTGGGGAGTAAAAACACGACCCTTTTGCCCTTACATGGTAGGAACCTGAGAAAAAATATATAAATTACCACTAGCCCTCCAGAGGATTTACCCCCCTTAAATTTTGCGAAAAAAGATGTCCAGTAAAAAAATTTAAAAAATCTAATTTTGTCATAAATGTATCAACGATCAATAATTTGATCTCCTGTGTGTTTTTTATTTTTTGCGCTATAAAAAAAAAGACCGACAATTTTGAGAAAAAAACAATATTTTTGACTTTTTTCTATTAAACATGTCCAGTAAAAAAATGTAAAAAATCAAATGTCATCATAAATTTAGGCCAACATGTACTCTGCTACTTGCCTTTGCTAAAAAAAAAATCCCAATACATGTAAATTAGGAAAAGTGAAAGATATTTTCATATGTGTAATCTGTTGCAAGAACGGGAAGCTTCGACCTTGGGGAGTAAAAACACGACCCGCTTGCCCTTACATGGTAGGAACTTTTTTTTGTGGGCTGATGCAAAGTGTGGCATGATGAAAGAATGCTGCATACAGTATGTTGTGCTGGTAATATAATGTGACAAACTCAAACCTGAGAAAAAATATATAAATTTCTTTCAGTGGTATTTGATCTCCTGTGTGTTTTTTATTTTTTGCGCTATAAAATAAAAGACCGACAATTTTAAGAAAAAAACTATGTTTTTTACTTTTTTCTATTAAACATGTCCAGTAAAAAATGTAAAAAATCAAATTTTGTCATAAATGTAGGCTAAAATGCATTCTGCTACTTGTCTTTGCCAAAAAAAAATCCCAATATGTGTAAATTAGGAAAAGGGAAATATATTTTTATATGTGTAGTCTGTTGCAGGACCGGGAAGCTTCGGTCCTGACCAGGCCATTTTTTGCGCTACGGCTCTAAGTTACTTTAACTGACAATTGCGCGGTCATGCAACGCTGCACCCAAATTAAATTTATGTACTTTTTTCTCAAGAATAGAGCTTTCTTTCAGTGGTATTTGATCTCCTGTGTATTTTTTATTTTTTGCGCTATAAAAAAAAGACCGACAATTTTGAGAAAAAAACTTTGACTTTTTTCTATTAAACATGTCCAGTAAAAAAATCTAAAAAATCAAATGTTGTCATAAATTTAGGCCACGGTGTTTTCTGCTACTTGTCTTTGATAAAAAAAATCCCAATACATGTAAATGAGGAAAAGCGAAAGATATTTTCATATGTGTAGTTTGTTGCAAGACCGGGAAGCTTCGGCCTTGGGGAGTAAAAACACGACCCGCTTGCCCTTTCATGGTAGGAACTTTTTTTTGTGGGCTGATGCAAAGTGTGGCATGATGAAAGAATGCTGCATACAGTATGTTGTGCTTGTAATATAATGTGACAAACTCAAACCTGAGAAAAAATATATAAATTACCACTTGCCCTCCAGAGGATTTACCCCCCTTCCTGACCAGGCCATATTTTAAGATATGTTGTTCAATGTCTAAATGGTGAAGTATATGCACTCAGGGCCACTAGCCCAGCAAACTGCCCACTGCCTCCATCCCAGTCCTTACCTGATACTTCTGAGCTCATCTTCACTTTTGACTATTCATAGGTGTGACCTCAAACTGATTTTGGATTTTGGACACAGTTTGGATTTTGCTGCAGCCTCTACCTTGGTGTGCATGAGAAAAATCATCTCATCTCATTGGCAGCACAGTGAGAAAGTGGTTAGCACTTCCATCTGGCAGTACTAGGGTCATTGGTTAGAATCCCAGCCAAGGCACCACCTGCCTGGAGTTTGCATGTTCTCCCTGTGCCTGCGTGGGTTTCCTCCGGGTACTCCGGTTTCCTCTAACACGCCAAAGACATGCTGGTAGGTTAATTGGCTCCTGTCTAAATTGGCCCTTGTATGTGTATGTATGAATGTGAGTTAGGGACCTTAGATTGTACGCCCCTTGAGGGTTAGGGTCTGATGTGAATGTACTATATATATATGTAAAGCGCTGTGTAAATGAAATAAATAAATTAATTAATTTCTGAATTGTCTCCTTCTGACCAGGGGAGGACTGACAACTCATGGGGCCCTCGGACAATAGGGGATCATGGGGCCCCTGTGTCCTTGCCCAAACTCAAAAAAGCCTATGAAAAAGGTATCAGGGGCATCTCATGGGGCCCCCTACTGACCCCGGGCCCTTGGGCAGTGCCCGAGTTTCCAAATGGTCAGTCCGCCCCTGCTTCTGACACAAGGGTGCAAGCAGCAACTGGGTACACTCTATAAGAATTGGGTGAACGATTGTCCAGTTTTCCTCTATGTTTCACAGCAAATCGAATCCAAGGATGGTACTAACTGTGCAAAAAATCTTGAACAACAAAAGTTTTTTTGGGTTTTTTTAACATAGAATCATTGTAGCATCGATTATTTTTGTTTAGTGTGTCTGATCAGGGGCGGACTTGACCATTTGGAAACTCGGGCACTGCCCAAGGGCCCGGGGTCAGTAGGGGGCCCCATGAGATGCCCCTGGTACCTTTTTCATAGGCTTTTTTGAGTTTGGGCAAGGACACAGGGCCCAATGATCCCCTATTGCCCGGGGGCCCCATGAGTTGTCAGTCCGCCCGTGTTTCTGATCATACACAATCTTTCGTATCTTATTTTTCTCGTATCAAAACAATACCCATTAAACAAAAATCATTCATTCTGTTCACGTGCAAGAAACATTTTGGAGTTTGTCCCTTCTGAAATTTTTTTTTTTTTTTTTTTAATGGTTGAATTGGATGAATTTTTGTCTTTTTTTCAGCCAGACTAACTATGTAACTATGTCAAACATTGTGTACAAACTAGACCAAAATTGAACGATCGTTCCTCAGACGGAATTTTTCTTCGAATTTTCCCATAGTGTTTATCACAACAGGGAGAGACACTTTCTGGGAGTGAGGTAAGCAAGAGAGGTGAGCAATATTCAGACTCCCTGCCCTCTCCCAATATATGGTCCTCTTTTATTCATTTTTTTTAATCCAGTTTAATTTCCTATAGTCAGCTTAGTATATTTTTAGAGCTATCTTTAGGCAGAATGTGTTGTGAAAACAAGATATCAAAAATACTGTTATGCTAATTTCTTTTGTACCTGTCTAAAATTACCTGACTACAAGTTTTCTAATCACCTTTGGGCATTCAGCATTTTAGAGACAACATGACAGCAACCGACATGATATATGATGTTATATTGCAGAGGAAACATGCTGTTCTTGAATTTGCATAGAAATTTGCTTGTAACAACTGTATGTAATTATTTTTTTTTTAAAGTAAACTCCTCATGGGAGAAATAAGAGGGGTGCCCTAGCTGTCCTCCTTCTGAAAATCTCCCAACACAGGAGCCACCCTGAAAAGTAGCTCTAATGGACAGTCAGGAGAAAGACAATTTCAGATGGAGGTACTAAAGATTCCTGAGGGCCGTGGTCATCCAAATCAGGCAGGGGAGGAAGGGTTAAAGTGATACTAAAGGCAATTTAAAAAAAAAAAAAAAAACATGGTGTAATTACCTGCTCTGTGCAGTGGTTTTGCACAGAGCAGCCTCTTCTCTGATCCCCTGCCGGCGTTCCTGGTCTCTCCCTCCTAGCACCTCCACAGCAAACAGCTTGCTATGGGGGCACCTGAGCAGGCTCTTTCTCTCTGTGTCCATTTATACACACAGCCGTGGCTCAGCCCCACCCCCTTTATCTCCTAATTGGCTCACTGGCTGTGATTGACAGCGTTGCGAGCCAATGGCTTCTGCTCCTGTCTCAGCTATTGAGGAGGGAGAGTCTTTGGAGAGTCGAAGCTCTTGTGCACATCGCTGGATCACAATGGGGCTCAGGTAAGTATTGGGGAGGATGGGTTGCTGCACTCGGGAGTTTTTTTTCCTCGAACCTTTACAACCACTTTAATTTAGGACAGGGGGCTGGAAGAAAAAAAAGCACGACAGGACAGTTATCCTTTAAAGTACATGATTTTTCTTACCTGCTCACCTCTGTTATGTTAAATATACAGCACCCTTGACAGACATATGTCATATTGTTTGGGAGTTGAAAAAAACAAAACAAAAACTCGTTATCTGCCGTAATCCAATGTGTCTCAACTTTCTGAAAACTAGCCCCATTCTGTTTGCACCTTGTGGACCTCAGAACACCTTTCCCCTATGTTATAGTGATGGGGAAAGGGGAGGTATTCTGCAGTCTAAGTCATGCGCAAGAGGTCTATGGTGACAATGCTGTTTCTCCATACTGTAGAGAAAGTACAGAGAGTGGGCGTTGTCACCCCAGGACAAAGAAGTGTGTTACGGGTAAGAGCACCAGATGGAAATAAAGGGTGAAAAGTGGAAAAAAATAAAACAAATGCAGCCACCACATCGACTGACTAGTAGTCTGCCGTACATTGCATCGTTCGTAGCATAATATCAAATTTAGGTTGCACAATAAGACTACAGGCAGTCTCGAGTTGTAAATATCTAACTTACATACAACTCGTACTTAAAGTGTTACTAAACCCACAACAGTACAATCAGTCTGTATATGCAGTAAAGCATGCTTGTTATACTCACTGTGGAACCTAAGGAGTTAATCATCCGCATTGTGTAAAAAGGCCATTTGATCCTGTCTTCTCTGCTCCTCCTCTTGTTAAAATGGCCATGTCTTATCTCCCGATAAAACAGACTGAAATTCTGAAAAACTTCTCTAGCAATACACACTAAACTGAGCATGTGCATGTGACCACAAGTTCAGTCTGTATCAGGTGGTCATTTCAACAAGAGGAGGATCAGAGAAGACAGGATCAAACAGCCTTTTTACACAATGCAGAGGATTAACCCCTTAGGTTCCACAGTGAGTATAACAAGCATGCTTTACTGCATATACAGACTGATTTTACTGTTGTGGGTTTAGTAACACTTTAAGTACGAGTCGTATGTAAGTTAAATATTTGCAACTTGGGACTGCCTGTAGTCTTATTGTGCAACCTAAATTTGATGTTATGCTAAGAACGATGCAATGTACTGCAGAGTACCAGTCAGCAGATGTTGTGGCTGCATTAATTTCATATATATATATATATATATATATATATATATACACCGTATGTTTCGCTCCATAAGATGCACCTGACCATAAGACGCACCTAGGTTTTAAACGCAGAAAACAGGAAAAAAAATATTCTGAACCAATGGACTGCAGACACAGTACAGGAGATGACCAGAGACTGCGGACAGTACAGGGATGACCAGAGACTGTGGACAGTACAGGAGATGACTGCTGACCTTTGGGGAGGGGGGGGAGCGGGTACCTGAATTTGACAGGTACCTGCTCTTACTTCCGCGGAGTTGTTCTTTGGTTAGTGTCCGCTCTGCAGCGGGACCTTACCTGTTCCTCTATCCAGCCTCGCACTGTCTTCCCGGCTTCTGTAGTATGGGCGCTCGGCAGACAGCCGGGTGCCCAGTGCGCATGAGCGAGAAGCGCTGCGCTTTGTGATTGGTCCGGCGGCTTCTGGCACCTGTCATGTGTTCCAGGTGCCGCCTTACCATTCACAAAGCGCACCGCTTCTTGCGCATGCGCACTTGGCACCCGGCTCTCAAGCCCAGTGTCCACACTACAGAAGCCGGGAAGACAGCGCGCTGCTGGATAGAGGAACAGGTAAGGTCCCGCTGCAGAGCTGAGCGGCCGGCCCGGTATTCTGACACGGCAGTGGTGGAAATACCGGACCGGCCACCGGCCACTCCATATTCGCTCCATAAGACGCACTGACATTTTCCCCCCTTTTTGGGGGGGAAAAAAGTGCGTCTTATGGAGCGAAAAATACGGTATATATATATATATATATATATATATATATATATATATATATATATATATATATATATTTATAATATATTCTTCAGATTTTTTTTAACATATAAAAAAGTCATTTTAACATATATTTTTACATACAGTATATTTGTAAATGCCAGGGGCAGACTGACCATTTGGAAACTCGGGCACTGCCCGAGGGCCCAGGGTCAGTAGGGGCCCCATGAGATGCCCCTGGTACCTTTTTCATAGGCTTTTTTGAGTTTGGGCAAGGACACAGGGGCCCCATGATCCCCTATTGCCCGGGGACCCCATGAGTTGTCAGTCCGCCCCTGGTAAATGCATTCCAAAAATGTAGATTTGTATTTTTAAAGACATACAGTATATTTGAAATTTATTTAAAAAATATTTTTCATATATTTTTTAATAAAAACACACACATATATATATATATATATATATATATATATATATATATATATATATATATATAAATATAATTATATTTTAAAAATATTCCCAAATATATTGACATATATTTGAAATGCTACAATTTTGGCCATATTCAATATATTTTAAATTATATTTGAAATATATTTATTTTCCATATGGGCAGCGCCTCCTGAATTCCTGCCAGCCAATGCTATACCACTCTTTGAAAAGCTTTCCACCGTGGATAGGTTCTCAGAAGGCGGTAAACATTGCTGCCACTGTGAAAGAGCCCTTACCGCCACCTTAAGCCAACTGGAGCTTGGTTGTATAGTGCATTATAGACACAGATGACCATTATTTCTTGAGTGAGCTGTTTTCACTGGGAACAAATGCTCTCCTAAACACACTCTGCAATTATCTCCATGTTTCAACTACAGAAACCTGATACCACCATTAGTGCCCAGACATGTGAAAAGCAACTGCTACTTCTTTAAATGGGATTGTAACACTCAACAAAAGGACATGCCGGGGAAATAACACTTCATCCTTTTTCTCTATGTATTATTCATTAAAACTCAAGGGCAGAAAGCAAACAGAATGATTTTGTGCACAAGAAAAACACATGCTATGATTTCCTCTGCTGGAACATTTTTATTAACACCTCTCTCTGAATTATTTACTGTTGGAGAGATGGGAAAGACCAATGTGCATCCGCGAGGGGAAATAAATCATGTTTTTCCTTTGATAATATGCAGTGTAATTTGTATATTAAGGATTAGTTTACTCTCGCCCTCTTGGCTCTTCAAAATTAATCATGTAGCAAACTGACATTCCCAATATTTGTCTTATACAAAACTGAAGATGAACAATTAGAAGAGACTGTATAATAAGCACCTGAAAATGTTCAATATTAATAATGCATAGGACTTTCATTGTTGTTAACCACTTGCCCTCCAGAGGATTTACCCCCCTTCCTGACCAGGCCATTTTTTGTGATAAGGCGATGCGTTACTTTAACTGACAATTGCGCAGTCATGCAACACTGTACATAAATGAAATTTACGTTCTTTTTTTCCCCACGAATAGAACTTTCTTTCGGTGGCATTTGATCACCTCTGCAATAAAGAGGGATATTTGTTTCACACATATTGCAATACATGTTTAAGCTGGCCAACTGCGTCAAAGTAATCCCTCTCTGGCCAGTCCTACTATGCTCTGCCTACGCAATCCTTTGATAATATGCAGTGTAATTTGTATATTAAGATTTGTTTCCTCTCGCCCTCTTGGTTCTTCAAAATTAATCATGTAGCAAACCAACATTCCCAATATTTGTCTCATAGAAAACTGAAGATGAACAATTAGAAGAGACTGTATAATAAGCACCTGAGTGAAAATGTTCAATATTATTAATGCATAGGACTTTCATTGTTGTTAACCACTTGCCCTCCACAGGAATTACCCCCCTTCCTGACCAGGCCATTTTTTGTGATACGGCGATGCCTTACTTTAACTGACAATTGCGCGGTCATGCAATGCTGTACATAAATTAAATTTACATCCTTTTTTTCCAATGAATAGAGCTTTCTTTTGGTGGTATTTCATAACCACTGCAATAAAGAGGGATATTTGGTTCACACATATTGCAATACATGTTTAAGCTGGCCAACTGCGTCAAAGTAATCCCTCTCTGGCCAGTCCTACTCTGCTCTGCCTACGCAATCCTTTGATAATATGCAGTGTAATTTGTATATTAACCCCTTGGCGCCAGCGCCTCCCGGCCCTTTAAGGGTTTCAGAAGCTGGAAGCAGGACTGGGTTTTAGGGTCATGTGACCGCCCATTCTCCGTCACGGCTGTCACATGATCAGGAAAGGTCCCGATCGAAAGAGGATATCTGGACCTTTCCGTGAGTACCAGACATGTGTGCTGGGAGCGTGCAGGGCGCGCGTTTTCAGCACATATGTTTTTCTTAATTGCACACATATGTGCATCCGCTCGACGTCTAGGCCGAGACGCTTGGAGGTCGCACATTTGTGTGCAGCCGGCGTGAACAGGCTAAGATTTGTTTACTCTCGCCCTCTTGGCTCGTCAAAATTAATCATGTAGCAAACTGACATTCCCAATATTTGTCTCATAGAAAACTGAAGATGAACAATTAGAAGAGACTGTATAATAAGCACCTGAGTGAAAATGTTCAATATTATTAATGCATAGGACTTTCACTGTTGTTAACCACTTGCCCTACAGAGGAAATACCCCCCTTCCTGACCAGGCCATTTTTTGCAATACGACACTGCATTACTTTAACTGACAATTGCGCGGTCATGCAACACTGCACCCAAATGAGATTTACATTATTTTTTCCCACGACAAGAGCTTTCTGTGGTATTTGATCGATTCTGCGTTTTTTAATTTTTTGCGTTATAGACAAAAAAAGGTCTATATTGGCACTTTGATAGACAACTTATTTTAAAAAATGCTGCCACAAAAATTGAGATTTATTAGTAATCTAGATACATGATTTTGCCACTTTCTGGCAGCTAAGTGCACTTTTTATAGTGTAAGGGAACCTTAGACTAGTGAGTTAAAGCAGAACTACACAGCATCTGAGTACCACAACCAAAAACGTTATTTAACCACTTGCCCTCCAGAGCAATTACCCCCCTTCCTGACCAGGCCATTTTTTGTGATATAGCGCTGCGTTATATTTTAACTGACAATTGCGCAGTCATGCAACACTGCACACAAATGAAATTTATGTCCTTCCCCCCCCCACAAATAGAGCTTTCTTTCGATGGTATTTTATCACCTGTGCATTTTGGGGTTTTTTTTGCGCTATAAACAAAAAAAGATCTAAGGTCTATATTGGCACTTTGATAGACAACTTATTTTATGCTGCCACAAAAATTTAGATTTATTAGTAATCTAGAAATTCTGAAGGGCCCTCTGCACACTGGTATATACCCTCTCAAGCAGATGCAGCAATAAATAGGGATATTTGGTTCACACATATTGCAATACATGTTTACACTGGCCAACTGCGGCAAAGTAATCCCTCTCTGGCCAGTCCTACTCTGCTCTACCTACGCAAATGCTACTGTGGACACAATGCCAATATAGGGGAAAATACAAAGTGGGGGAGAGCTACCAGGTTTAGGTCTGGTTACTGACCCAACAATACAACAGTAGCTGTCAGGAATGGACTGGCCAGCAATGGTGGGACTCACCTGCCTTTTGATCTGCAGTACCAGGGCTGGCCAGCGGATGCTCCCAGCAATCAGAGACTCAACTTTGCAGCCAGCTAACACCTGGAACTGATTATGCTGGGGTATTTAAGGGATGGCCAGACCCACAGACTCTGCCTTGGTGTTGTGTTTGTCCTGGGCCCTGTATCCTGTTTCTGTCCTGCATCCTGTTTCTGTTCCTTTGCTGACCCTGCCTGATCTGAACCGCTGCTGACTTCTCCTGCTCTGATCCCGGCTCGCTCCTGACCATCCCTCTGCCTGACCCTCTGTACCACGCTGCTTGCTACCTGTTCTGATCCCTGGCTTGTGACCCTGACCATCCCTCTGCCTGACCCTCTGTACTACGCTGCTTGCTACCTGCTGAACCTGGCCTGTGACCCCGACCAATCTCCGCTTGCTCCCCCTGTACCTACCTGCCCTATTGATATTGACCCGGCCTGCCTGACGATGCTTGCTTGTATGTACTGTTATCTGTGGGTGGTTGGTTTGGTTTGTTTGCACTGTATTATGTTTTAGTATTGCACTGCGTTTATGTTTGTATGGTTAGTGTTAATAAATTATATTGTTTATAACATATCTGAGGTCTGCGTTTCCCTGCGTCAGCCACACACCTCTGGTCACACCTGGGAGCCCTGACAGTAGCATTTGCGTAGACAGAGCAGAGTAGTACTGGCCATAGAGGGATTACTTTGGCGCAGTTGTCAAGCTTAAACATGTATTGCAATATGTGTGAACTAATTATCCCTATTTAGTGCAGAGAATCAGACACAATCCATTTACATCCATCGCTCCATAGGGGAGAATGGAGTGTTTGATCGGCCACGGGTGCATCTGAAAAATGGACAGGCAGACCCAGTCGGACTGCTTGTGTGAAAGGGGCCGTACCGCTAACATCAAAAACTTCTTTCAACTAATAATATACCTACTGCAGCAAATATCCAGAGGACACTGTGCAGGGTCACTGGAAATGTACTTACTGAAGCCTGTGCAGTCCAAATTCTTTTCTGATTCTCATATAACTAATCATATTCACATTTTCAAGATATGTTTGAATATGATCATGGTTGTTAGAAACTGTTTCGTGCTGGAATGTGAATGAAAACATTATTGCTAGTTACTATAATAGTCGTTAGCAATAATCGCATGTAAAATACAACAGGCTGGTTGTACCCAAGTTGATTGGTTGATCAACGTGGGTACATTTAGGCTGCCCATACATGGTTTCCCGCTGAATTGGCTGAGATTCGAACCATCTATCACTGGCTTAGGCTATATGTACACTGCTGCTCCTAAACATGAGTTTAGGAGCTTTTGGTGTTTTTTTTTTGCCAAATCCCCTGAACACAACTCAATAAAAGCCTATGTGTCCATGTACACATAAGCTTTTATCAGAGTCTAGAAGCAGCAGAGTTTAGAGACAGGTAAATGTTCCTCTTCTGAATGCAAAATTATCGTAGTCAGGAGAGGAACGTTGTGGCCAAAAAAGCTAAACGCGGCAAAAACATGTGTAAGCGTGTGTAAACGTGACTAAATGCTCGCCGCATTTAGTGCTTGGGTGTTTATCTGTGTCAATGGAAAATACTTTGGCCAGGAAAATGAATAAATGTCCAAATGCTAAACGTGGGTAAATGTGGCTAAATGCGGTACTGCGTTTACATGCGTTTTTGCCGCGTTTAGCGTTTTCTGCTGCCAAGAGAGTTTACAGGGGTGGACTGACAACTCATGGGGCCCTCAGGCAATAGGGGATCATGGGGCCCCTGTGTTCTTTTCCAATCTCAAAAAAGCCTATAAAAAAGGTACCAGGGGCATCTCATGGGGCTCCCTACTGACCCCGGGCCCTTGTGCAGTGCCTGAGTTTCCAAATGGTCAGTCCACCCCTGAGAGTTTAACAACTAGGTGGGTTCATGTGTACATGAGGCCTCAAAATTCCCTTGCTGACCAGACCATTATATCATTGCAGAAGATATATCTCCAAGGATTGTCCACTTCCCGCACTGATGTGATGTCTATGCAGGGGACTTCTGTGCATTCTCCACACGGATGACTAGTGACATAAGGACTGCCAGTGCTGTAGGATAGAACTTTATAAGATGAACATAGTTTATTCCTGTGATTCTTGCAAAAACTCTCTCATAACTGATTGTCTTGAAAGTGTTTGTGACCAGGGGCAAACTGGCAACTCATGGGGCCCCGGGCAATAGGGGATCATGGGGCCCCTGTGTCCTTGCCCAAACTCAAAAAAGCCTATGAAAAAGGTACCAGGGGCATCTCATGGGGCCCCCTACTGACCCCGGGCCCTCGGGCAGTGCCCGAGTTTCCAAATGGTCAGTCCGCCCCTGTTTGTGACCCATCAGTTTTATTGCAATAATCTAAACACTTTAAATATGAACCTGAAAAAAATCTGGCAAGAGGCATACCCAAATCTTACTTCATGATTTTTTTATACAGCAATTTATTTATTGAAAGCAAAGTTCCAGCCATTTTTGTGTTTATTAAAAGTCAGCAGCTACAGAAACTGTAGCTGCTGACTTTTAGTAACCACACACTTACCTGTCCCAGGGTTCAGCGATGTTCGCACCCGCGCTGGCTCTTCTCTCCTCCACGGCGCCAGCATCCCATCTGTGGGCACCGCGCTGTGACAGCTTGCTGCTTCACAGCTGGGTGCCTCCTGCACATGCGCGAGTTGCGCTGCACCTTCTGATTGGTCCGGCAGTCTTCTGGGACCTGTGAATGTTCCCAGAAGACTGCAGGAGGAAGAAGGGGGCCGAATGTCCGGCTCATTTCACTGCGGAGAACTGAGCCAGAAGTGGGAGCGGGTACATGACCAGTTACCCGCTCCCCCCCAAAAGGTGCCAAATATAGCAGTGGAGGAGAAGGCAAACAAGCATAGCTTCCAATTTTGGGTGGAGCTCTGCTTTAATTTACAGTTGTGGCCCCTAAGCAACTGTTTTCTGTTCATTGCCTAGGGTTTTAATGTTGCAGAATAAATATGTTTTTTCTAAAATGCAAGAACTTTGCATAACAGAAGGTTTTTTGTAACTTGCAAGTAATTTGGAAGTTTTGTAAGTGGCCCACGGATCCTTATGAGAGAGAATATCGGCCATGTATCGATTTACGTTCCAGCCTGCCCTAGCACTTATTTAATCACTTAATCTAGACACTTTTTTCTAGTCTATAAATTAATTAGAGCTTACTGAGCAAATTATTGTGTTGTTTCTTCACAGACACATTCCTTTTTTTCAACTAAACTAACTATAGAACTTGTCAATGATGGCACATAACAACTAAAGTTCAAGTTTTTTTTTTCTGTAGTTGACATTTAAATAAATATTTGCAATCCAAGGAGCAAAATGAAACACTGAGGGGTTGGTTTAGAAGCCAATCATCTTCTAACTTCAGCTTGTTCAATTAAGCTTTGACAGTAAAACCTGGAAGCTGATTGGTTTCTATGAAGAGCTGCACCAGATTGTGCACTCTCCAGTTTTAGTAAATCAACCCCTGAGGGGCCTGAAGGGTAAAGTGAACAGAATTCTGAATGATGGAGGTAAGGGAGGGAGTGAAGGATAGAAAGGATAAAAGGAGTGCATAAGAAAGCGGGACCCAGAGAAGAGGTCATGTGGGAGTGATTCCACAATAGCATCAGTCATAATTTATAGAACAATAAACTGTAGAGCAGCAGTTCTCAACCTGTGGGTCGCGACCCCTTTGGGGGTCGAACAACCCTTTCACAAGGGTCTCCTAAGACCATCGGAAAACACATATTTCCGATGGTCTTAGGAACCGAGACACCGCTCCTCTATCAGTCTTCAGGCGGGTCCACCCACATGCAGATACGTCCACATTTCCCTGGACCGCGATGTGTGCGCGGGATGACATGCCACCCCTGTCATCTGGCCACATCCTCGGGATCACTCAACAACTCTGCCTCCTCTCCAGTGATTAGCCGCCGGAATTGTAGCTCAGGAGAGGCACACAGGCGGCCAATCACCGGCGAGGAGGTGGAGCTTGGAGAGGAGGAGCCGAGCGGCAGCGCGAAGATCAAAGAAGATCGAACGAGGGAGTGGCCGGAGAAGGAAGACAGCTGACTGGTAAGTGTCTGTAGCGTGCAGATGGTGCTGCTGCAGCCAGGTATGCTGGCTGTAGATGGGAGAGGGAGGGAGCGAGCCCAGGCTGGAGCAGGAGTCAGCAAGGTAAGTGTCATTGGTGTCAGTGGGAAGAATAGTGCCCCGTCATTGGTGTCACTAATACCAATGATGGGGCACTATTCCTCCCACTGACACCAATGATGGGGCACTATTTCCCCCCCCACTGACACCAACGATGGGGAACTATTCCTCCCTCCCGCTGACACCAATGATGGGGAACTATTCCTCCCCCCACTGACACCAACGATGGGGCACTATTCCTCCCCCCACTGACACCAATGATGGGGCACTATCCCCCCCCACTGACACCAATGGTGGGGCACAATTCCCCCCCACACTAGTATCAATGATGGGGCACTACCCCCCCACTGACACCAATGATGGGGCACTATTCCTCCCACACTGACACCAATGATGGGGCACTATTCCTCCTACTGACACCAACAATGTGGCACTACTCCTCCCACTGATACCAATGATGGGACACTATTCCTCCCACTGACACCAACAATGTGGCACTACTCCTCCCACTGATACCAATGATGGGACACTATTCCTCCCACTGACATCAACGATGGGGCACTATTCCTCCCACTGACATCAGTGATGTGGCACTACTCCTCTCACTGACACCAATGATGTGGCACTACTCCTCCCACTGCATAATTACAATTATGAAGTAGCAATGAAAATAATTTTATGGTTGGGGGTCACCACAACATGAGGAACTGTATTAAAGGGTCGCGGCATTAGGAAGGTTGAGAACCACTGCTGTAGAGAGTATTAAAACAACTATCATTCCTATAGTCTGTTGATAGAGCAATTACGACCATGTCCAGTAATATACAGCTAATTTCAAAGTCTGTTTACTAATTAAAAACTAGGATGACTGATGGGTATTGGGGGTCTGGAGCAGGGGCTGACTGACAACTCATGGGGCCCCCGGACAATAGGAGATCATGGGGCCCCTGTGTCCTCACTCACACTCAAACCACTCCCAAAAAAAGCCTATGAAAGGTACCAGGGGCGTCTCATGGGGCCCCCTACTGACCCCGAGCCCTTGGGCAGTGCCTGAGTGTCCAAATGGTCAGTCCGCCCCTGGTCTGGAAAAACTACAGGCTAACTTAGATTATGGAGATGAAAATGAGATGATTAGGTGAATGGGGACAATAGTATAGGGTGAAGAATGAGACAATCAGTCCTGTAGCAAGCAGAAGTGAAGATTTATGAAAAAAAGCCAGAAGGAAGGTAGAGAAGAATTAAGCTGGTTGTACACTAATAGACTTTTAAATGAACATTGTACGAACATTTGTATGAATATTATATTGATTATTTGACAATGTTAATTGAATATTCTTTGCTTTTAACATTTAATTTTGGAATAAATGTAATTTCCTGCTCCTTCATTATTTTTTTTTTACTGTGGTTGAAAACAAACATTGATTTTACGTTAATAATGATTAGAAAATCTAATGCCGGCCATACATGGGTCAAAATTCGACCGATCTTTTGTCCGAAAATCAGACTTAAGAATAATTGGCTGATTTTCGCACTGTTAGTGGGTCAATGGCACCGGACGATTTTCATGGTACTCCCCTTTTCGGTGATCGGGCATGTTGGAAAATTTGTGAAAAATTACTGATTTTTGACTCAATGATGGTCAAATAGTACGAATGTTTTTCCGAAAAGAATATGAGCATGAGCCGTGACCTGGAAGGAAAAGAAGTTTCGCCTGTCATATGGGGTGAACTTTATGACTTGGTTTTCGAAATCATTGATGGCACCATCGGATTACCGAGCAAACAACTTTTTCAATTTTCGGGACGAAAAATCTTTCGGGATTCGACCCATGTATGGCCTGCATTAGGCAGCCCATAGATGATTTGAATTTATTTCCTTCCACAAAGAGTGGAAAGAAAGAAAATCACTAGATCCCCACATTAACACAGTCAGGGATGATGGGGAATGTCTCCGGCAGCGCTATTGTGTTCTGCTGGTGGGGGAGACGCAAGGAGCCTTCCTGGCCAGCAGAGCATAATGATTTCTGCTAGTGGCTATAGCCGCCAGCAGTAATCATATGTAAAAAAAAATCCAAAGGGCTGGTTGTATCCAAGGTATGTGCATAGGAAAAAGCATTCCCCAAAGATAGTCTCCTTTGGGACCACATGAAACTATCTTTGTTTAGGGAACGCTTTTCCCTATGCACATATGTATCGAGTATGAGTTTTGGAGACCACACCCATTAACTTTTATTTATGTTTTTCATAGGTGAGTCAGCGATCATATGGTAGCCAATATTAATGCTGGGTGATTTTGAATTTAATCCCTTCTATATCGCCTGTTCAGGCCCTTGGTTAACCTTTTTTAGTCCTTGTATTTGTTGGACCATGGGAGGGCCGGAGCCGAAAGGACTGATCTTGTGCGGGGAGGATCAGCAGGTCAGGTGAGCCTATCTTTGGTGTCCTCTCCCCTAGAACAAAAAGATCATTTAACCCGTGCAGTGCCAGCACAGCTCCACTGCCCATTGCGGGGCAAAAAAAAAATTTCCCGGACTTCTTTAAGCTTAACATAGAGCTGGCATCTATAAAAATGTGTTAGAAAATCTGCAGAATTTTACAAATGGTGGCTGAGTATACATATATATTTATGATGTCTTTTGGATTGAACAAACTATTTGTAGTATTATATCACAGTAATTACACTCTCTCCAAAACCGAGTTTCTTGTCTTTCCCCCAGCCCCCATTGACTTCTCCATCACATCCAACAACGCCACCATCAAACCCGCCCCGCAGGCCAGAGTACTTGGTGTCATTCTGGACTCCAACCTATCCTTCCAGCCCCAAGTCCAATCTTTAACAAGCTCGTGCAGACTCCACCTCCGCAACATCGCCAAAATCCGCACGTTCCTAACCCCAGAAACCACTAAACAGCTAATCTACTCCCTCATCATATCACGACTCGACTACTGCAACTCCCCCCTCACTGGCCTGCCTCGCCGCTGGCTATCCCCACTTCAGTCGATCCTGAATATGGCTGCCAGACTCATTCACCTTTCCAACCGCTCCGTCTCCGCCACCCCCCTCTGCCAATCCCTCCACTGGCTTCCGATTGCGCAACGGATCAAATTCAAAATCCTAACACTGACGTACAAAGCCGTCCACCATACTGCCCCGAACTACATCACTGACCTAATATCCAAGTACCACCCAACATGCACACTCCGCTCCTCACAAGACCTCCTTCTCTCTAGTTCCCTGGTCTCCTCCTCCCATGCCCGCCTCCAGGACTTCTCCAGGGTGTCACCCATCCTCTGGAACTCCCTGCCCCAACCCATCAGATTATCACCTACTCTCCTCTCCTTTAGGCGCACCCTGAAAACCCATCTCTTCAGGGAAGCCTACCCCACCCCCTGCTAACTTGCCGACCTCCTCCACTCTCCTACCACTCCATCCCCCACAGCTATCTCCTCCTGTGCCACCATCCCCTCCCTCCTAGATTGTAAGCTCAAAAGAGCAGGGCCCTCAATCCCCTCATGTTTTGCATTGTATTGGTATTGTTCTGTCCCCCTTTGTAATGTACAGCGCTGAGCGAACTATTGGCGCTTTATAAATACTGTATAATAATAATAATATTCGAGAGGTGTTCAAGTCATAATGGGACTTTTGAGTTTATACAATAAAAGTACAAATTTCAAGGAGTGGAAACTGCATTTATTTTTTACATACTCCCCTGCTACATTTATACACTTACTCCAGTATTTAACTAATGCCTGGAAAGCTTCGGCATAGAAAAATTTGTCAGTATGCCTGAACCATCCTACGACAGCCGGCTTCACTTCGTCATCAGTGCTGAAATGCTAACCTGAGAATGATTTGTATTGTGCAATTTTATGAAAATTTTTGATTATCCAACATCAGGCGTGCAGGGGCGGACTGACTATTTGGAAACTCAAGCACTGCCCGTGGGCCCGGGGTCAGTAGGGGGCCCCATGAGATGCCCCTGGTACCTTTTTCATAGGCTTTTTTTGAGTTTGGGCAAGGACACAGGGGCCCCATGATCCCCTATTGCCCGGAGGCCCCATGAGTTGTTAGTCCGCCCCTGGGCGTTCCACATGCTGAATGTTTACTTGAATAACTGCTGTGGACTGCGAACTACTATGGCCGGGCTTCTCACTGACGTACGGCCATCTTTCAAAATGTTTACACCATTCAAATGGCTTACTTCAGCTGAGCATCTCATCACCGTACTGAGCTAGAAGTCTTCTGTAGATATCCTTGAGTTTTACACCTTTGCTCACAAGAAACTTCATCACCACACGCTGTTCAATGCACACACTAATACTGCTGTCTGCCATCTTGATTAATGATCTCTGGACTGGTTCACGATATGTGCATCCCTTTTAATACCCATAGAATTAAAAAGTTCCAGTTTGACTTGAACACCCTTTGTATAAATATTTATATCTCACTCATATATATTTTCATGTTTTTTTCATATATTATTTTCCCACTTCCTTTCTCAATTCTTTTTCAGAGATTACAAACATGACCATCTCTGATGTTATTTTATAGAGTGAACCCTTAAGCCCTCATGCACACGGGATGTATTGATAACGCTGGAAACAATAGCTGTGTAAAGTCACGTTAAAAACATGCATTTTTCAGCTTTTTTAAGCATTTTTCATTAGTGTTTAGCCGCTTTTTCCCACGTTTTTCCATGTTTGTGGTGTTTTACAGCATTTTACCATGTTTTGCCCCATTTTTCAGCATTAGAGCATTTTTACAGCTACTCCTCTAGAAACCCACTAGTCCTGGTTTTTTTTTTCAGCCAAAAAACATTGATTACAGTCTATGTGTGCATGGACACATGCTGGGGGGTTTACTAGCTGTAGAAACAAAACATCAAAAGCCAAAAACAACCGCTGTAAAAACATCCAGTGTGCATGAGGACTTAAGGATGAGTTCACCTTGGAACATGTTACATGTTCCATGTTCCACCTGTTTTTAGGGTGGAACATGCAACGTGTTCCCATAGCCGCAGCAGCAGAGACCGCACCCCCATCCCTCTGACAGATAGTACAGGGAGAAGTTTGCTGTACTATCTGTTAGATTTGAAAACAGCGTGGCCATGCGAGGCTCTGCCCACACGGCCGTGTCACTCATTCACAGAGTTCTCTAAATGAGTGCCTACAAGTCCTGGCAGCCTTAGCAATTGTCGGCTTGTAGTTTTCAATGAACTACCATGGCGCTATGGATCACCATTGTAGTTCATTGAAGCTTCCTGTCAGGATATCTCTTTTACATCCTGTACGGCAAGCAGATAGTCTGACAAGTCTGCAGGAGACCTGCATGGCATCAGCGATCTACTGATCACTGGTGCAATGCTTTACAGGCTCCTTTGGACAAAAATATTAAAAATGCAAAAAAATTGCATTTATTATTTTTGTCCAAAAGGTGAACTTATCCTTTAACCTCCCTGGCGGTATTCCCGAGTGTAGCTCACGGTAAAGTTTCAGCACCACAAGCGGTAACCCCTGAGCTACACTCGGGAATACACTGCAGCGCTGCTCCGGGATCTCTTCTTCACTTACCTTGTCCTGCGCTCCCGCGATGTCCCTCCTGCAGTGTCCCTGCCAATCTCCTCTGGCCATTGCCGGCATCTGTCTTCCGGGTTCCGTTCCCTGCGACGTCAGGACATACGGGGGACGGAACTGGCGGGAAATTTGAAAATTGTAGAAGTGACATTCGCTAAATTCACTAAAATCACATAGTAAAACATGTATCAAACCATTTCACATACATTTTGTCACGAGTGCTTTGTCCGGCGCCCTGCCTGCATTTTTACTGTTCTTTCTGTCTTGAAACTGAGAAAAGTCCATGGCGTCCAAAAAGCGTCCCTTTAGGTCAAAAGCGGTTTTAGACCAGCTAGAGAACAGCGATAGTAAATCAGAACCACTTGCAGAATTGAGTGATAATGATTCGTGGGGGAAATTCGTCATCAGACACTGAAAACGATTTTGCGACTTTGCTCAGTGATGTGTGAACTTGGCGCTATTTCAAATTTCAGAGTTTTTGGTTTGATTATATTATTAAATTAAATGGGTTATTATGTTATTATCTTTTATGATTATTTATTAAATTATAATTTATGATTTCTTGTTTCAAATTTTAACATACCCGGAATGTTTACTAGACTCTTGTTCGGACAGATTTCAGGGAGTTATTCCTAAAAATTACAGGCCTACAATAAAAAAACTACATATTTCCATGCAAAAAAATGTACCGCTTTGAGCACAGAAATATGGACATAATCAGACCGCTAGGGAGGCTACAGCTGACTCCAAACAGAACATATAACTCAGAAACATGCATGCAATAAAAATAAATCAATGGCCCGGTGCTATCTTTCTGGCTTTGAACACATTGATTGAAACAAAAAATAAATCTAACCATATGAAACACCTGTTATCAGACTGTTTTGTATCGGGCACACATCAAACACCTGATCACTTTGTGATTCACTATTTACAGTTTCATCATTTAAATTTACCTTTCAACAATTGTTTTAGATGAAAACAAATGAATCCTTCAGTTTAATCAGTCTAAAATTTTTTTTATAAAGGAAAGAGACGCCAGATCACAAACCTAGCTGGGCATGGCTGGCGCATAAAACATACAGTATGTTATTAAAGAGAAATATTAAAGAAAAATCCCCCCACAAATTTCTCAAATCCCATATACCAGTTATTTAAAAGAAATAATGACTTGCTTCTAAAGATACAAGATTTGTTTTTTTTTTTTTACCTCAATGTATTCTCTGCATTTAATTAAAAAACCTTCTGCATGCAGTCCCCTCTACCCCCACCTTTATACTTACCTGAGCCCGATCTTGATCCAGCGATGTACAGCATCTCTCTCCTTATTTGGCTTCCGCTGTCAATCACAGCCATTGAGGAGGGAGAGAGGGTGGGGCCAAGTCACACTCTGTGTGTCAATGGACACACAGAATGGGGCTTGTGAGTTAGCTTGCACTCAGCGGGGGGGGGGGGGGGGGTTTGAGAAAGGGGGCAGCAGCACGACCAGGGGACATGAGTAGAGGGGAAGCAGAGCTGCTCTGTGCAAAACCATTGCACAGAGCAGTTAATTATGACATGATTGCTATTTGTTTAATGTTGAAGCTATTTTAATCAGTACACCCATAAAGGATACATGTATATGTCCAATAAATGTACAGAGATGCATATAGGCCAGAGTAATGAATGATGAGACATCACAAGGCTATGAGAAAGTAAAGGTCATTAAGACATGATAAATGATTGCTATTTTAATGAAAAAAAAATGGAGTATTTACAATCACTCGAATCCTCCAAATTATTTAATGACTTATATATCATTTAGCATTTATCTAAAAATATTTACATCAGTTGTGGCCAGCTACATCAACAAATTCCTTTTTTCTAGAGGAGTATGCTTTTTACTATACCATGAATTTGGCAATTTCTGAAAAAAAAAAAATGTAATAGATAGCTGATACTAGTAAAAAAGCCTTAATTTTGCTAGCCTTGGGCCTAGAAAAACATTTTGATTACTAACCCTGGGGGTTTCAGTTTGGCATATGGAGCTCCTTTCTCTTTGATCTTCTGCCTTTATATTTAACTCCCAAATCTGAAGTCAAGACCTCTTATTTTAACCCAGACTAAGTTAAAATAGGCAGATGATTCGGGAATAGCAGTTCTCTTTACCCTACTCAGATTGTCCTATAAATCATATTTCTAGTCTAAGCATTGGACTAATTACATGAGTTATTTGCACATACATCAAAAACCAAGGTCCAACCTTGCGAGGTAGAACACTCCAATCCTTTTTTTACGAATGTGTAGAATCCATGTTATAGCCCTCCCAAAAATGAATTTTCTTTTTCACAACTTTGTTAGGATAAAATCAAGTATATCAACTGACCTCTTTCTCTTCTTCAGCTCTTATCAGAATTACAACACATTTTTCCCCAATTACATATATTCTATCTTTACACAAAGGAATATTTAAATATTGCGTCCACTCTAAAGGCAGCCATAGATAAGGCGATTTTCTTTCTTGCCACCATGGGAATAATCAAATGAAAAATCCAACATGCTAGTTATACCAAAGTTGTACGACAATCGAATTGGGTATAATCAGCCTGCCCATAATTGAATGTCCCTGCTGAACTGGCCGAAGTCCAAACCATCTATGGCTGGCTTAAGCCAATCATGTTAACCACCATGAAGCCAATAGCTCACTCAGGTGTTTCCAGAACAGTTGTTATACTGGTGGTTTTGTAAAGGCTTACCAAAGTTAGTAAATGTTTAAAAAAATGTAACATATCTACATTTTTGTTCACTTGTATTTATTCAACTGTTCAAGACAGGACTATTTCCAGTCTACACTTGACAATGAGTCAAGATTCGAAAAGGAAGAAAATGACCTTTACAGAGGCCTTAGATTCATAACTCAGCTGCTGGTTTTCTTCACCTAGATGGCATCATTTGTTGCACTATAATTTCAGAGGGCAATCACCAGGTAGTACAGATAGAGACCTCTATTAAATAATGCAGACAGATGATTTTGCCCTAGGCCAGCTCAATATCTTATATAACTTTTCTCCGAATTCATCAAAGGTTTCCTTCAGTCGGTAGCATATAATATATTTGGCGGCTATGCTAAGTGCTAAGTACTTGCATTCTTATAGTCCCCATAATTAATCTAAAACATCCTTTCAGGGATCTTTAGCAGATCACTATTGGTCCTATCTATCTATCTCTCTATCTATCTATCTGTCTATCTATCTATCTATCTATCTATCTATCTATCTATCTATATAAATAAAATATTTCTGGGAGTTGTTTTTTTTTTTTGAGACTTTTATTTTGTTTCTCATTTTTTTTCTGGCAGAAATCTCCAGTTCTTCAAACACTGCTAAAACCATATTAACTTAATAATGCTTCTGGAAAAAAAATCCATGCAATTAAGAACCGAGCGGAGAACTTCACAAAATCTGTCAGACTTGGATTGGTTTTAACAATCCTGTATTACAAAAATCTCTCTCATGTCTTCACTAATTCTTTAAAACTAATAAACATATTTGAAACAAAATCTCCAAGCTCCAAGGTGGGCTGCCTGGTTGTATTAGTATTATCCAACTCATAGAACCCCATTAAAATAATAATAAGTTGATGTATCAGTGTCACATTTACCATAGGTAAATTGTCTCTTCCTCCTCCTACACCTGCTCATATACAAGTCAATTCATTAAGTTGTATGATTTATTTTATTTTGACTAATATTATTTTATTATAATAATAATATCATCAACATATTAAATTCACATACATTGTTCACATACATAAAATATACATGATTGATTTACTAAAAGTGGAGAGTGTAAATCCGATTCAGCTGTGCATGTTAGCCAATCAGCTTCTAACCTCAGCTTCTTTAGTTAAATTTTGACAATAAAACCTGGAAGCTGTCCAGTTTTAGTAAATCGACCCCATTGGATAAATGTGTGCAATTGTTGAAAAAGTTATTTAAACACTGCAAGCCTTTATTTCTCATAAATCATTATTTTCTTGAATATCTATTTCTGGTACAATGATTTTTTTTAGTTTTCTTTTGTTTTCTTTAAAAAAAATGTAACAAGGTACAAGCAGAACAATATGGTCCCACGCAGGGGACAATAGTGGAAACAGAAAAAAACATAAACAAAACATGTAAACAAGTAAGTCTCTCACCAAAGATTGCCTCAGAAAGAGGAGGTATAACCATTTGATTGAAGACGCAAAAAGTGATAAAATATGGTGGAGGGCATCAAAGAGAAAATAAATTGGGGGGGGGGGGGGAGAAGATAGAGAAGAGAAAAGAAGTTACAGGAGGAAAGAAAGGGAAGAAGGATAGAATCGAGGGCGAGAGAACCTGTGGGCAAGAGCCTCCCCTAATAACGAGAAGTACCCAGACTTGATGCAGGTAGTGAGGAATGAGCATAAGACCACCATGGATTCCATACATTCAGAAAATTTGAGTGGGAATCATGAAGTACACTCAACATTTTCTCATGGACCATAAGGTTGGTCATAATATTCCTGCGATTTGAACAGAAGGCTTATTCCAGGCCCTAGCAATGGCCCGTTTAGCTGCTATGAAGAGGTAAGTGGCCAATTTCTGCTGATGGGACAGGAAGCCAGGGAGAGAGCAATGGAGGAGCACATGGCGGGGGTCTCTGTGAAAGGTAGTATGAAACAGAGATGATAAAAGGCCGTAAACCCGGGACCAAAAGCCCACCAAACGAGAACAAGTCCACCATACACGAATCTCTTCTCCACGAAGGTCACAGCCTCTAAAACATCGATCATCACAGAATGGGTTTGCATGTGCTATGCGAGCCGGGACCCAATACCATCGAAGGAGAGCCTTATATGCCGCCTCCATGGTGGTAGTATTAAACAAACATTTGGGTACAGCTGACCAGGCCTTGTTCCAATCCTCCAGATCTATAGAGGATGCGAGATCACGTTCCCACTGGAACATATGGGAAAGAGCAAGGAGGATGTTCCACGAGTAGGTGTAAGTAGATTAAGGAGATGGTGCAGCGAGCACCAGGAGAGTGGTGACAGATGTGCTCGAAGGCCATTTTCTGGAATGGAAACGAGGAGTCGCGGCAAAGAAGGGAGATCAATGCGGGAACTGCAGATAGTGGTACCATTCAGCTGGAGGAGCTTTATGGGTCTCACGGATGGAAGCCCAAGAGGGGAAAAAGCAGGAGTTCAGGAAATGGCGCACTTGTGAATAACCGTGAGCTGGCCACAAGGCGAAAGCATGGGGTTGGTCCAGGCCCGGAGAGAACAAAGGGTTGTTTAGTAAGGGAAGAAGAGGGGAAAAGAAGACACCAGTGTAGCCGAACAACGTATCGAGTCCCACAGACGTAAGCTGTGTGTCATAAACGAGCTAAGAGGGGAGGGGAGGGAAGAGGAGGGGAGCCAAAGAAGGCCCAAACTGAAACAGGGGCACAGTCAGGGATTTCCAGTAAAACCCACAAGGGGATGTCCGAGGTAGCGTGCAACATTCTTAGTTGCAAAATTTGGGCTGCTAAGTAGTATTTTGTCATGTTGGGGACCCCAAGACCCCCTTTCTGTCTATGGGCATAAAGGGTAGTACATGCCACTCTGTGGCATTTGTTGGCCCAGATAAAGGCTAGAATTTTGTTCTGGAGAGATTGCCAGAAGAAAAGTGGAACTTGGACCGGAAGAGTCCTAAAAAAAATAAAGGAGTTTAGGGAGCACAGTCATCTTGATCACATTGATCCACCCTATCCATGACAGGGAGGGGAAATTAAACAAATTCAGTAGAGAGGCTACCACGCACAAGAGGGGATAATAATTAGCAGCATAGAGGGAGGAATAGGATGAGGTTAAATGGACGCCAAGGTAGGTGAGAGAGGAAGTTGCCCAATGGTACAGAAAGAAAGACTGGATGAGAGAAACCACTGAATCAGGGAGGGAGACATTCAAGGCTATCATATTGTGAGGATTGATTTGGAGCCCTGAGATGGTCACAAATCTGGAGAGCAAGGAGTTAAGATTAGGGAGCATGGTGATCGGGTTAGACAGAGTCAGTAGGGCATCATCTGCAAAAAGGTTTACCTTATAGGAGGTCCCGGCATAAGAGAACCCTGTGATATTGGGGTCCTCGCGAAGTGCAATCGCCAATGGTTCTAGAGCCAAGATAAAAAAGGCCAGGGAGAGGGGACTTCCCTGACAGGTTCCCTGAGCAATGGAAAATTAAATATAAGAGAAGCCAGCATAGCGAAACGAAGCCTCAGGGGCAGAATACAAAGCAGACAGCCAGATTAAGAAAGAATCCCCAAAGCCCCATTGATGTAGCACGTAGCGGAGGTAGTTCCAGGAGAGGGTTTCCAACACTTTAAAAATATTCAGCAAAAAGGAGGAACCCAGGGATGTTGCATTGGTTCACCAAAGAGATGTTGTACCACCTTCTGGACATTGTCTACTGCTTGTCGGCCCGGAACAAAACCAACCTGGTCCCTGTGGATCAGATGGCGTAGATATCTGTTGATACGGGAATTTAGGATTTTGCCTAGAAGTTTCATATCTTCGTTCAGTAAGGAAATTGGGTCGAAAGCTTGGGGTTCAGGGGCCTATGAATAGCTATTTCATCACCTTAACACATGGAAACATCATATATATATATATATATATATATATATATATATATATATATATATATATATATATATGGCGTTCAAGTCAGACCAAGACTTTTAATTTTTCAGGGATAAAAATGGATGCTAGCCTGGTGGTAATACATGCCGTAGCAAGTGGAAAGTGTGTCCTATTACTGAGAAGCGGAGCACATGTCATGGGCCAGTCCAGAGACCATTAATCAAGATGGCAGACAACATGGAACAGCATGTAGTGATAAAGTTTATTGTGAACAAAGATGTAAAACCTGCGGAGATCTATGGAAGCCTCCAAGCACAGACCTCGCTCCAAGTCATTTCCACCCATTTGGACCACTAAAAGAGTTCCTCAGTGGTCAGAATTTCAGCACTGATGGTGAAGTGAAGCAGGCTGTCCTAGGATGGTCCAGGCGTACTGACAAATCTTCCTATGCCGAAGATTTCAAGGTACTACATGAATACTGACCTGATATGTTACAACGGCTGTATCTTGTATCACTAAAAAACAGTCCATGTTCTCCAATCCAACTATTATACACTGAGATTATATCATTAGCTTGCTGCAGGCAGGAAGAAGTATTTCCTCAGTCTGTTTTTCCCTATAGCCCTTTGTAGCAAGTCATTAGGATAGTGGCTGCACAAGGACTGGTCTGTGTCAGACATTTGTGAGAACAATCAAGAACTGCCCAAGCACCATCATTTTCATAATTGGAACTATGAGCCAGAACCTCAGTCTATTGAGTATGTAGATATGGATTATTGATCCTAAATGATCCCTGATCAATAAGGTACCATCCTTCTATAGAGAAAAGCAGATAAATTAATTTTCTAGGGACAAAATTATCTTTGTGAAAGGTAACACATTACTATACATGCATATTCACTTAAGGTGGATCCAGCATCAGAAATATCCTAGAATTTTAATACATACAGTACCTAAATCCTGCCATGGTTGCAGGAAGAAAAATTGCTTGATTCTAACTGGAGGGGGAACCCCTCCTGTGGAGCTATTGTGTTCTCCCGGCAGGGAGGCATGGGAGGGAGCCATCACTGCTGGAAGAGCACAATGATCATTGCTAGTGACTCTAGCTGCTGGCATTAATCCAATGAAAAATCCAACAGACTGGTTGTACCCAATTCTTCCAACAATTGAATTGGGTACAACCAACCTGCCCATAGATGGTTTGAATCTCGGCCGGTCCCTGCAGAACTGGCTGAGATTCAAACTCTCTATGGCCATCTTAAGGCTACAATGCACATTCAAGTTGGTCATGCATGAAAGTAGTTCTTAGTACCCCCCAGCTCCTATATTGTTGAAGAGGCACACACAAATCACAGCATGGCCTTTCCAAGTGTGTTTGATTCTGTGGACAGTGGAAGGGTGGGAGATAGGTGGTGCTGGCAGATGTTGCCGCTGCCATAAAATTGAAGGGGCAATTGATATCAGTAATTGATATAGGTTTTTGAGTTGTCAATTGGTGTGAATTGGGTCCCATGGAAGCAAGATTATCACTTAGTCCTACAGAAAGTGGGTGGCTAGGGCAACTGCAATCTCACGTCTGTGGTGACAGATTTGGAATGGGCCTGAAGATGAAAAAAGTAAAACTTAAAGCCCAACTCTAGAAAACTGAAGTGTGGTTGTGCCCACACTTCAATGGCTATTTGCTTGTTTAGGTTGAGAAGACTTGCTAAAGAAGATTTACTCATCTGACCTTGCACTCTTCTGTGCTGCTAGATCAGTACCCACAGAATCCTCTCCCCAATGTTACATGTCAGTTATGGTCAGTAGGAGGAGTAGTGCCCCATCATTGGTATCAGTGGGAGGAATAGTGCCCCATCATTGGTATCAGTGGGAGGAATAGTGCCCCATCATTGGTATCAGTGGGAGGAATAGTGCCCCATCATTGGTATTAGTGGGAGGAATAGTGCCCCATCATTGGTATCAGTGGGAGGAATAGTGCCCCATCATTGGTATCAGTGGGAGGAATAGTGCCCCATCATTGGTATTAGTGGGAAGAATAGTTCCCCATCATTGGTTTCAATGGAAGAAGTACTGCCCCATTGTTGGTCTCAGTGGGAGGAATAGTGTCCCCAGGGCCGGATAAAGAGTAGCAAAGGGCCACATCCGGCCCTCAGGCCACAGTTTTGAGACCCCTGGTATATACCATAGTTTTTAGATGCTATAACGTTTGCATAAAGCAATTAATATATACTTATTGTTTTGGTTTTTTTTTTTTTACCAAAGATATGTAGCAGAATACATTTTGGCCTAAATTTATGAAGACATTTGATTTTATTTAATCTTTTATAGGATATGTTTTATAATAGAAAGTAGAAAATATAAGGTTTTCTTTTATATATTAAAAAATAAAAAAAAAAGTGATGATCAAATACCACCAAATGAAAGCTCTATTTGTGTGAAAAAAAAATCTATAAAATTTCATTTGGGTACAGTGTTGCATGACTAAGCAAGTGCCAGTTAACCACTTCCAGTCCGGACACTTTTACCCCCTTCCTGCCCAGGCCAATTTTCAGCTTTCAGCGCTATCACACTTTGAATGACAATTGCACGGTCATGCAACACTGTACTCATATGAATTTTTTAGCTTTTTTTTTTGAGACAGATAAAGCTTTATTTTAGATGTATTTATTCACCGCTGGGATTTTTATTTTTTTTGGTATGTAAATTAAAAAGTCCAAAATTTAAAAAAATAGTGTTTTTCTTATAAAATTTTGCAAATAAATAGTATTTCATCATAAATCTTGGCCAAAATTTATTCCGTTATATTTTTAGTAAAAAACAAATAACCCAAATTAGTTTATAACCAAAAATTATAATTTTTAAAAAAAAAAAATTTTATTATTTTTTTTACATACTGTCACCCTAGCAGTACAGTGTCACCATGGTGATACTGTACAACTTGTGGGGGTGATGAAGACTTTTTTTTTTTTTTTTTTTACACTGATTGCATTTCAACCATAAAGGATGTAAAAACAATCATTTCTCCTTCTCTCTAGCATTCTTGCAGCCATTGAGAACTACTGAGTGAGCTGTGATTGGTCACAGCTTGTCACATGGTACAAGGCTGTTGTGAATAGCCTTGTACCATGTGACTTCTGTGATCATTCACAGATTTCACTCATAGTAAGCAATGATGTCAGAAGTGACATCTTGCTTACTACTCTGCATGTGATCACTGATTGGCCAATCAGTGATCACATGATCAGGACCTCGTACAGAGGTCCTGTCCGACGATCGGTGTTCCACTGTGTCCCATGGAGCGCGCACAAGCAGGGTGCGGGGAGGCCATTTATAAACGGCCACCCGACCCTGCACTGCCACCGTCCATATACAACGGCCGGAAGGGAGGTGGCTTTTAAAGTAGCACAGTGCTGAATAGCAAAAAAAATTTGTCATGGTCTTGAAGGAGGTAAAAACTTCTGGAGCTCAAGTGATTAATATGAAATTGGAACACTTCTTTATCTTAATGATTGTTCCAAAACTGTGAGCTAAGGTATTGAGGCCAGAGAATCAGCATAAAGCCAGGTGTATAGCATTTGCAGAATGAGTTATGGTATGTTTATTTCAGAAAAGGTCTCCTTTAGTCTAGGTTCACACCTATGCAGTTTGCATTTGACCCCTTTCTGCATTGTGTTTTTGCACCTGCATTTTTGACACGTTTTGCTTTTTTAATTATTTTTTTATTTTTCTTGTTGCTAGGCAGATTTAAAATGCAAAATGCAGCAAAAATGCACTACATGCTTTTCTGCAGTGTTTCCATTGAAGTCTATAGAACCAAAAACTTTTTGCGTTAAAAAAGTCCATTACCCTTTCCAAAAAACGCACTGGGTGAAAACGCAGAGATTATTATTATTATACAGTATTTATATAGCGCCAAAGGGTATGCTCAGCGCTGTACAGTAGCAAGGGGGACAGAACATGAGACAAGACAGTAACAATACAATACACGAGGGGATCGAGGGCCATGCTCTTTCGAGCTTACAATCTAGGAGGGAGGGGAAGGTGGTACAGGAGGAAATGGCTGTGGGGGATGGAGTGGCAGGAGGTTAGTTATGAGGTGAGGTCAGGTGTTAGGTGAGGTTGGGGTAGGCTTCCCTGAAGAGGAGGGTTTTCAGGGTGCGCCTGAAGGTTAGGAGGGTAGGTGACAGTCTGATGGATTGGGGTAGGGAGTTCCAGAGGATGGGGAAGTCCTAGAGAAGTCCTGCAATCGAGCGTGGGAGGAGGAGACCAGGGAGCTAGAGAGTAGGAGGTCCTGTGAGGAGCGGAGGGCACGGGTAGGGTAGTATTTGGGTATCAGGTCAGTTATGTAGTTTGGGGCGGCATTGTGAATGGCTTTGTAGGTCAGAGCAGGGGTGGACTGACCATTTGGACCATCTGTTTTCATTTTAAAGCTCTGAACTCATTGATACATTACTGTTTCTTTTAATACAGCTGTGTATTGTCCCATAGACAGCAATACACCTGTGTTCAGATCCGTAACCCCCCCTCCCATTAAAAAAAAAAAGGTACAGTACATGGCTACAAATGTGGCATATCTTTCACCCATGTGCAAGAGGCCTAAATGTGAAAAATGCTTGCAACATGTCAACAGCAATCAAAAAAGTGTCACTGCAGCAAACATAAGAACAATGCCAGATATGCTTGACACAGGGGCGGACTGACCATTTGGAAACTCGGGCACTGCCCAAGGGCCCAGGGTCAGTAGGGGGCCCCATGAGATTCCCCTGGTACCTTTTTCATAGGCTTTTTTGAGTTTGGGCAAGGACACAGGGGCCCCATGATCCCCTATTGCCCGGGGGCCCCATGAGTTGTCAGTCCGCCCCTGTCCCAGAGTTAGCAGTTTGAATTTGATGCGTTGGGCAATCGGGAGGCAATGAAGGGATTGGCATAGAGGGGAGACAGATGTGGAGCGGTTGGTGAGGTGGATGAGTCTCACCGCTGAGTTTAGGAGCGACTGGAGTGGGGATAGCGTTTGTTTGGGTAAAAAGATGTGAACATGTTCCATTAGAAATCATGTTAAATGGACTGTAGTGTGTTTCTGCAAAATGCTGCGGAATACGCTTAGGTGTGAACCTGGGGTTAAACTCAACACAGATATCTGCTCACCTTGCCATTACAGGAAGACTCATATCTTCTAGTATATCTGAGCTGGGCTGATTACATCTGTGCTGGTAATCAGCAATGTTTTACTGAACATGCAAAATATTCCCTGCAGCCGACACACATTTTGTACTTAGCTCTGGGACTGCACTGCTTTACTGGCTTTCACAAACCTTGATCATGCACTGAGCTTGCGTACTTTATATGCCAGAGTTATTTTTTATTCTCTGTACGGCACTTATTTATAATGAACATCTTTTTTCTTAAGGCAGTACATTTTGGCTGCATTAAATTTTGAAAAGGACAAACCCGGAATGACCATAGCTTTCGTTTGCTCAAGATCTTTAAAAGAAATGTAGGCTAAAAGTGAAACTCCACTTTTGTTGAGAAAAAAAGAAACCTACAAGCAATTACAGATACTCCAACAAATTGAAACTGAACTCCAGCTAATACTTTGCAATCAGAAACAGCAAACCGTTTTTTTTCCCTTTGTGGAGAAAGGTTTTACATTAATAAATAAATGCTGATTATTGTAAGCACCCCTGCTAATGCTAAATGGTTTGTCTCATACCTGTAAACTGATACATCTGAACGAGAGTGTGTTATTTTGAAAAACATCTTGAAGAGAGTGTTATTTTGAAAAACAACAGACTTTCTGGCCAGACCACCAGATGAAAAAAGAAGAAAGAATGCATATGTAGCGCCCTCTGGTGTACATAGTTGTTTAGTGCAGTTGCTTGCTAGAAGCCTGAGTTTGGTCAGAGGGTTACCCCAGGTCAGGACTGGAGTGCTCTACAGGTTAGTCCTCTGGTACCTCCCCCTGCTCTAGAAACTTGGAGAAACTTCTGGAAGTCAGTAGGCAGAGGTGAAGAGGGGCTGATCTGGATTTTTTTTCTGAAGTCCAACCAATCCCAGGCAGGAAACCTGGCAGACCATAAATATGACAGAACCTGGCCAACAGGGGAGTCGGGTGGAAGATGCAGCGCTGTTGTGTAGCCTAAGAGGGAGCCCAGGGAAGGGGTGTTCTATTTCCAGGCTGGAAGCAGAATGAGGAAAGAGGAGAGCTGAGGAAGTGAGCTCCAATTCCCCGCAGTCCTCTGGGGAAGGACATCCTGCAAAGCTTGCAGAGGAACCAGGCCAGCTACAAAGGCCTGAACGCTGTTCCACAGCTGCAGGACAAAGACAGTGTGAGTACATCTACACCCCAGGGCCTAGAAGGGAGAATTATGCCAGATGCAAGTTCTTAGCAAGTCTTCAGGGCAGGGGCGGACTGACCATTTGAGCACTCGGGCATTGCCCGAGGACCTGGGGTCAGTAGGGGGCCCCATGAGATGCCCCTGGTACCTTTTTATAGGCTTTGGGTGTGGGCAAGGACACGGGGGCCCCATGATCCCCTATTGCCCAGGGGCCCCATGAGTTGTCAGTCCGCCCCTGCTTCAGGGGAAAGTTCATAGCTTACCCAATCTCTTGTCCTGGGATCAGATACCGTAGCCAGGTAGACTAGTATTATGTTCACTTAGGGGACTTGGAGCTCCTATACATTGCTTACTTTGCTAAAGACTGTCAGTAAGCCGTCTGGACCACAGTCATTCATCTGCCATTTTTGTAGAATTTTCTAGAGCAGGAAATTGTCCTCAATTGTTAATATGTAATCAAGTTGAGCATCCCATAATCCCTTTACCCCACCCATGTTAAGTTCCCTAATAAAACGTAAAAATCAAGTCCATGGACTGTTTCTTGTGTCTGGATACAAGTGGAAAATGTGTGTTGCCTGGTTGTGCAGGAATTAATGGGGACCCAAAGCAACCGGCTCTTAAGAGGGTAGTGCTACACATTAAAAAAGGAAACAAATACAGCCATCACATCTAAGAATCGGTAAGCCGCAATATTATTATTTTTTGCTTTTGGGTTTAATACTACTTTACGCTAATTAGGGTGACCACATTAATGAAGTTCTAAAGTGTAAACATTTTTAACCTTAATGCATTCCTTGCATAATGAAAAAAATGTTTAGGCATCAGAATCCCCCCTCACCCCCTTATACTTACCTGAGCCCTCATTTGATCCAGTGTTGTGTACATCTTCAACTCTTCTCTCCCCTCACTTCTGGGTCTCACAGGCTTTGCTGGGGCAGCTGGAGCCATTGGCTCCCACTGCTTTCAATCAAAGACAGTTACAAGTGAGCAAGGGGTGGGGCCAAGTTCAGCTTTCTGTGTCAATGGATACTGCAGAGCTCAGAAGCGAGTTCGCATGGGTGCCCTCATGGGCTTCCCATTGGGGACACTTGGCAGAAGCCAGGAACACCAGTGGGGAACCCTAGCAAAAGCTGAAAGAAAACAGAAAGCTGAACTTGGCCCCAGCCCCTGCTCGCTCATCACTGTCTTTGATTGATAGCAGTGGGAGACAATGGCTCCAGCTGCCCCAGCAAAGCCTGTGAGACCCAGGGTCAAGGCTGCTCTGTGCAATTCTATTGCACACAGCTTGTAAGTATAGACATGTTTGTTATCTTTTTTTCCTTGACAACCTCTTTGATCAGCATGTATTGAGGCATGGTAGGGGCAGTACTGAGATTGGAGTGTTACACTCTGTCCTCGGTGCATGGTTAGCCCTTGTGCCACACCACTTTTTTGGTTACTAAGGTGCAGGCAGCTCTAACTACAATTGCACTCTGAGGTTTAGGCTGACAGAGTCCTAGCAACCAATGGTGGGGGGGGGGGGGGGGCTGGATCAATGGTGATGTTTTCCCCCTGAGGGCTTTGTTCTCACCTATTTCTTTTATGTGTTAACTGAGCCAAGCCATTGCAGTAATATCTTCAAACAGATAATTGAGGGAAAGGGTCTGACTTCCTTCTCTGTAAGGACTCTTGCACACAGACATAATTTACTGATGTTTCTACACCAAATGTTCTTGGTTGAAGATCCTGAGTAAAAATGTGCATACAGGGGCATAAAAATGCCTATGTGTATACATGTGTAAAACTCTTCTAGCTGCCAGTATTGCAATTTACGTGTATACATTCCTATCAGGGGCAGACTGACAACTCATGCGGCCCCCGGGCAATAGGGTATCATGGGGCCCCTGTGTCCTTGCCCAAACTCAAAAAAGCCTATGAAAAAGGTACCAGGGGCATCTCATGGGGCCCCCTACTGACCCCGGGCCCTCGGGCAGTTTCCGAATGGTCAATCCACCCCTGATTCCTATATATTTACGTATGCACATACATTACTGCACTCAAATGTAACATTCTCTGTTTTCATTTTATAGCGCTGAACTCATTGATACATTACTGTTTCTTTTAATACAGCTGTGTGTATTGTCCCATAGACAGCAATACACCTGTGTTCAGATCCGTAACCACCCCCCCTCTAAAAAAAGCTACAGTACATGGCTACAAACTTGGCATATCTTTCACCCGTGTGCAAGATGCCTAAATGTGAAATATGCTTGCAACATGTCATCAGCAATCAAAGTGTCACTGCAGCAAACACTAGAACAATGCCAGAGATTCTTGACATTTTGAGTGGATTTACTAAAACTGGAGCACTCAGAATCTGGTGCAGCTGTGCATGGTAGCCAATCAGATTCTAACTTCAGCTTGTTCAATTAAGATTTGACAATAAAACCTGGAAGCTGATTGGTTTCTATGCAGAGCTGCACCAGGTTTTGTACGCTCCAGTTTTAGTAAATCAGGCTCTTTGGGTTAAAGTATTTGTAAGAGTATTCATTAAAATCTCATACAGCATAACATGTTGATGTCATTTTAAAACTCTTGTTAAATATTTTTAAATCTGCAGACTTCATTATTATCCAGTTTCAGACTCTGGACATGTTAGACACGCCCCCAAAAATGTCATTGTACACAGGGTGCGTGTAATACACAGTAATCTGCAGTTCAGCTATTGTTAAAGTGGAGTTCCAATCAAAAGTGGAAGCTCCGCTTATTTGCCTCCTCCCCCATATTTGGCACCTTTTGGTGGTGGGGATGGTGGAGCAGGTACCTAATTTTGACAGGTACCCGCTCCCTCTTTCGGCTCAGTTCGCCGTGGCAAAGTGAGACGGATGTTTGGCCCCCTCCTGCAGTCTTCTGGGAACTTTCACAGGTCCCAGGAGACTGCCGGACCAATCAGGAGGCATGGTGTGACTCACACATGTGCAGTGGGCACAGCCGCAAGCTGTCACAGCCTGGTGCCCACAGTAGAGATGACGGTGCCCTGGAGGAGAGAAGGAGAGAAGGGACAGCGCAGGTGAGAACATCGCTGTGCTCCGGGACAGGTAAGTGTGTGTTTATTAAAAGTCAGCAGCTACAGTTTTTGTAGCTGCTGACTTTTAATAAACACAAAAATGGCAGAAACTCTGCTTTAATCAATGAGGCATTGCCCAATACACAGAGAAAGTTCTGACAGCTGGAACCCTCAAACTAAAGCAGTCTGGCAATGTTTATCAACAACATTGATCAAAAGAAACATTGTTTCATTTTCTATCTGTTTATTCATCTACAGATCAAAGGGATGAACTTCGATCTGCGGATAAAATCAGTTAAAGCAACCTGGCAAGTAAAAAAAAAAGGCTGTGAAGCTGTTTTTTTAATTAAATGTTCCTCTGTTAAACCCTTTATTAACCCTTAGTTTACTTTAATCAGTGCTAATTAACTCCTTGTTCTCCTTCTCCTTTCAATTATCATTTTCCTGCTGATTTTATTTTTTGTTAGTTTCTATTTTGTTAACTAATAATATCTAAACTTTTTGTTTGTTTTGTTCATTAATAATTTTACACCTTTAATGTATATTTACAAATTTCACTTTTAGAAAAGAGCAAAATTTAAAAACAAAACCCATAATTTCATTTGCAAATAACTTTGCAATGAATCCTAATTTTAGTGTCATTTTAAAACAGAACAAATTAGAGAATAAAATCTGCACTTTTTATACATGGGCAGCACAGTGGCTAAATGGTTAGCACTTCCGCCAGGCAGTACTCGGGTCGCTGGTTCGAATCCCAGCCACGGCACCACCTGCCTGGAGTTTGCATGTTCTCCCTGTGCCTGTGTGGGTTTCCTCCAGGTACTCCAGTTTCCTCCCACACTCCAAAGACATGCTAGTAGGTGAATTGGATCTTGTCTAAATTGGCTCTAGTATGTGTATGTATGAATGTGAGTTAGGGACCTTAGATTGTACACCCCTTGAGGGTTAGGGACTGATGTGAATGTATAATATATATGTAAAGTGCTGCATAAATTGACGGTGCTATATAAGTACCTGAAATAAATAAATAACGTGTTGGCTGCACATTTACAGCATATTGCTTGAAGTAGATGTTTACTTGCTCCAGCAGCCCCCCCCCCCGCCCCTACCACCACAGTCATTACTTTTTTGTATCAACTGTCTCTCCCCTTAGATTGTAAGCTCTCACAATAAAGGTCCTATGAGCCCTCAGACACAATGGCTAAAACAAAACAAAAGAGAGGGCACACCAGCATTACCATAAAAAATGATTTATTAAAAAAAAAACAATAACCAATAAACTCACAAAAGAAGACAAATGAAAGCATATATGAAATAAAGATGCTCCAGTGATGCCCATCAACCGGAAGCGAGGATTAAGTGTTTCAAGGAGAGTGCCCTCTTCATCAGAGGTTCTGATGATTTTTTTTTCTTTTGTTTATAGCGCAAAAAAATTTAAAAATGCAGTGGTGATCAAATACCACCAAAAAGAAAGCTCTATTTGTGTGGAAAAAAAATCACATAAGTGTCATAAATGTTTTTTATAGAATTAAAAATGCACAGGCGATCAAATACCACCAAAAGAAAGCTTGTAAATTTAATTTGGGTGCAGCATTGCATGACTGTGCAATTGTCAGTTAAAGTAACGCCGCGCCGTATCGCAAAAATTTCCTGGTCAGAAAGGGGGGTAAATCTTCCGGAGAGCAAGTGGTTAAAGTATGCGTATGGGCTGCTATGATTGCTTATTAACATGCAGTACTCGGGTCGTTGGTTCGAATCCCAGCCACGGCACCACCTGCCTGGAGTTTGCATGTTCTCCCTGTGCCTGCGTGGGTTTCCTCCAGGTACTCCAGTTTCCTCCCACACTCCAAAGACATGCTAGTAGGTGAATTGGCTCCTGTCTAAATTGTCCCTAGTATGTGTATGTATGAATGTGAGTTAGGGACCTTAGATTGTACACCCCTTGAGGGTCAGGGACTGATGTGAATGTACAATATATATGTAAAGAGCTGCGTAAATTGATGGCGCTATATAAGTACCTGAAATAAATGAATATGTGCAATAACACTATATTTTTAAACTAACACACAAAAACAGCTGTTTGTTATGTTTGTTTAAGGATTGCGAAAAAAAAAAACTCATTGACAATGAGTTTTATGAATAAAAAGAAAGCCTTGTTTGTCCTTAAAAAAACAATATATGTATTATGTTTTTATCTTAAGTAATTACAAAGTTATCGCTGAATAAACAGGTCCATAGCAGAAATGTAGAAATTGCTCTGGTCCATAGGGGGTGAACAGGTGTGAGAGGTGAGGTGGTTAAAATCCCTGATGATCCTGCCTCTAAGACCTTTTTCTGGTATTTCCTGTTATAAGGTGACAACATCTTGTTCCTGGCTAACCCTTGCGCTCCTGTGTTGTCAGCCTGTCACAAAGGTTTCTGTTGGAGACTACAAGCTGTTTCAGTACACAGTACGCAAGCATAGTCCAATTATCACCATTAGGAAACTCATCTTAACAAATACAATGCAGCCATGAAAAAAGTGAAAACAGTATTTTATTTAGCAAATGGTAATAGTTTATTCTACACAGTGATTTAGCCAACTAATGATATTTGGTTAGGGTTTAACCAAGATAGGAAAACAGCATTAGCCACTAGGTTTTACCCCCCTTCATGACCATAGCATTTTTAGAATTGTTGCACTATTTTAACTGGTAATTGCGTAGTTATGCAACACTATACTCAAATTTATATAATTTTTTCACAAATAGAGCTTTCTTTTGGTGGTATTTCATCATCACTGGGTATTTACATTTTTATTATAAAACAAAAAAAGACCATACATAAAAAAAAATCTAATGCTTTATAAATTTAGGCCAAAATGTATTCTTTTACATGTCTTTGGTAAACAAAAATCCCAATAAGTGTATATTAATTGGTTTTCGTGAAAGTTATAGGGTCTACAAACGATGGTAAAAAATGATTTTTTTTTTCTTATGAGTAATGGTGGTGACTAGCAACTTATAGTGGACTGTGATATACTAATATACACTGTCACTATACTAATGACCAGGGGTGGACTGACAACTCATGGGGCCCCCGGGCAATAGGAAATTATGGGGCCCATGTGTCCTCTCCCACACTCAAACCACACCCAGAAAAGCATATGAAAGGTACCAGGGGCAGCTCATGGGGCCCCCTACTGACCCCAGGCCCTCGGGCAGAGCCCGAGTGCCTAAATGGTCAGTCCGCCCCTGCTAATGACAGTGGCTGGGAAGGGGTTTACATATAGGGGCAATCAAAGGGTCAATTGTAAAGTGTGCTGCTTTTACTAAGCAAAGTGACTGTTTTTACTTCCTGCTTTGCGGGGGAGGGGGAGGGAACAGCCACATTGCTGCTGTCTGTAGAGAGCCCTGTGTTGTTTACCAACACAGGGTTCTCTTCTGTCAATCGTTCAGCTGATCAGTGGGTCCTGGCTATAAATCATTGGACAGGTCTCACTGACTAGCTTGTGCTGTAGTGAATGACGGGTGGGTGCGAGGGCGTGTGCACATGCCCCCCTACCCAGAAATGCTTGATCACATGCATGTACGTGATGGACACAGTGGAGCCACTCTGCCACAGTAAATCTGTGGACGGCAGTCCTTAACCACTTCAAGTCCGGACACTTTCACCAACTTCCAGTCTAGGCCAATTTTCAGCTTTCAGTGCTATCACGCTTTGAATGATAATTGCGCGGTCATGCAACACTGTACTCATATGAATTGTTTAGCATTTTTTTGAGACAGATAAAACTTTATTTTGGTGGTATTTATTCACCACTGGGATTTTTTTTTTTTTGCTATGTAAATGATAAAGTCCACAAATTTTGAAAAAAAAAGTGTTTTTCTTATAGAATTTTGCAAATAAATAATCTGTCTTCATAAATATTGCCCAAAATGTATTCATCTATCATTTTAGTAAAAAACAAAAACCCAAATTAGTTTATAACCAAAAATTTTTTTTCTAAAGTTTGTATTTACATTTTTATTTTTTTTATATTATTAATGTTTTTTTTTAACATACTGTCACCCTAGCAGTACAATGTCACCATAATGACACTGTACTACTTGTGGGAGGTGATGGTGTTTTTTTCTTCTTTTTTACACTGATTGCTTTTATGCTCATAAAGGCAGTAAAAGCAATCATTTCTCCTTCTCTCTGGCTGCATTCCTGCAGTCATTGAGAAATACTGTGAGAGCTGTGATTGGTCACAGATTGTCACATGGTGCAAGGCTGTTGTGACCAGCCTTTTACCATGTGACCTCTGTGATCATTCACAGATTTCACATGTAGTAAGCAATGTCAGAAGTGACATCTTGTTTACTACTATTCATGTGATCACTGATTGGTCAGTGATCACATGAATCGGGACCTCACACAGAGGTCCCGTACAGCGATCACGCTGATCGCGGTGCTGTGCGCTCCCAGGGAGAGCACACAGGCAATGGATGCGGGGGGATGTTTAGAAACAGCCACCTGCTCCTGCACTGCTCCTATCCAGCAGTTTATCTACATGGGCCAGGCGGGAAGTGGTTAAGTGGTTTGCAAATAGCAAAAGAATGGTATAGCTGATGAATACAATACACATGTAAGAAACAAGGCAGAGGTATAATGATCTTGTAGATACACTGTATATACAGTAAATACAGAGTTAAATACATAGTAAGTTATAACAAGATCCTATGAAGGAACATTATCAGTTAAAACAACTCAGTCCATTACAGGTGTCTCTGAGCTCAGCAAAGAGTAAGCCTCTTTTGGTAATTAGAATTAGTCTTGTGGGACTTCATCCATTTGAGTCCCCAGGAGAATCAAATATAAAAGGAAAAGATAAAATAAGAATGAAGTGGAAAAAAAGAATCAAAGATTTGAAGATCCTTCCTAACCCCAGGAGGCTCTTAGTTGCAATGGTGAGCAGAGCTCCATAATGATTGGATGACTTTTATAAGGTCATGTGTGCACATTTCCATGTCTTGTTATAGTTATTCAATGATTGTGTATTCCAACAGATAAATATTCCATTAGATTTACATCTTTATTTGAGAAAAAGATCCAATAAAGATTGAGAGGTCATTTGCTTCTAAACAAGTGCCACTAGGCATCCTCCAACCACGATGATGTCTTCAACTTTACTGCAAAGCCTGTGCAGATTGTGGGGGAAAAAAAAGGAAAAATATATTTTTTAATTTCAACAAAAGTAGAATTTTTTCAGTTCTGGTTTTCTTTGAAGGAAAACTCCACTTTTGCTAAAATTAAAAAATATATATATATCACTGAATGTCTTGAAGAAATGAGGATAGTTTGGGAGCTAAAGAAACTCACCTATCAACATAGAGGGTGTTGGAAGAAATATGCGGAAATCTGGTCTTGCTGGATGGAGATCTGATATCCTGCTCCCCAACACATAGGGGTAAGAGCAGGTCACAGTGTATGGCCACATTGTATGTCTGATAATATATATGGCTCATATCTGAACTACTTTATCTCACTGGCTCTCCTTCTGTCATGTAGAAAGGGTCTTTCTTTATGTATGTATATGATTTGTTTGTTTAATTAATTTTTTTTCTCTTTTTCCTTGGTATTTTTTTTCACTATTTTAGAGATATTTTAAGATTTGAGTATGTATATTTTCAAGTAAATGATTTGTGGGTCCTGAAGAAGCAATAATTCCCCCAAAATGCAATTTAATAAACAATGTAATTTTTATGCATATTTGTGTCTGTGTGTATAACATATAGGTTTACTTGTGAACCCCTGAGGTATAATTAAAGTCCCACTTCCACACCCCAGTTTGTAAATTAATGTAAAGGGTGATGGGTCTTCTTGGTTCCTTCTCCCTAATATATATAATTCATTTTGGTACTGAGTATAGAATATGACACAAAAGTGTAGTGTATTTGAGTAAATATTTGTATAGTGAACAATTTGAGACTCATGGGTTTCCTGTTCTGTTTGCATGACCTTGATTGACAGAATATGTTTATTTTTGGTTTGTTTTGAATTGTTATTTGATTCTCAGTTTTTCCCTTGTATCTTTTCTATATGTGTGTCTCTATATTTATAAATGTGGAAAAATGAGGAACATTTAAATTAAAGAAAATGTATATATACACACAAGCACTTTAAACAATGGTGAGCAATCACAGTTGAACACTGTTATGTATGGCTTTGTCCATTTTTTTGATCACTCTTTTGTATGGTGATTTTTCAACAATAAAGGTCATTTTCCTATATATGGTCTTTGGGAGGGCCTGATTGCTATGCACTGTGATTGATCATCGTTGTGCACTCCACCTATATTACTGAATATATATATATATATATATTTATATATATATATATCTTTTCACTGCCGAGCCCTCCTTTAGAAAATGCTAACTGCTGGCTGTTATGTTTAAAGTGGCTGTAAACCCTCACCTTGTAAAAACAACCCATTTGGTTTAAAATAGAAATGGAAGGCAAAACATTGTGTATAGGTATAAAAAAAAACATTATGAATAAGTTTTTCTCCCCTTTTTTTAAAGTGATCACATTCTTCTGTTCTCAGCTGTATAAGAGCTGAGGAAGGGGAAACAGCAGCATGCTGATTTTCCCAGTAAAAGGCTGTGCGCGGGGGATGTGTCAGCTGACGTCTGGTCATTGGAGGAAAGCAGGCTGGAGAACTGAGCACGCTGTGTTCTCCTGTCTAGTGTAGTCAGTTTTTAATAGTAAAGCTTAGGGATTGGAAAGCACTCCAAGGATTTCACACAAAAGGAAGTAATACAAAAGGAACAAGATACTTTTTCATACAAGTACATGGTACAACAGGCGCATATCAGGAATATTAGTGTTGGGTTTACCTACTCTTTCACCAAAGGCTTAATTTCTTCACTCAGGCAGCTTGTGGGGTTAATTTGTTGCCCTTTTAGGAAGGTTTCTTTTTTTAAATTCTTGCAGGATAGGGAATGATTTCATATCCTTTCGGCATACATATATATGTATACAGTATATAAGCTTAAGGTGGAGCTTAGCTCAGTTCAATTCCATCTGGTTGATGGGAAGAGAAGAGCCAACAGAGAGTGATGGGAGAAGAAGATAAATCTCTTTCTTTGCTACTCCATGGTTGGGCACCCCTACTATTGGGCACTGGAAACACACTTCTTCATAGAGAGGAACTGTTATGGCTGAAGAAGACATATTCCTTTATTGAACTGTACTATGGTCTACCACAATAAAATTGAGTTGTATTGAGCCTGCGAATGCTTGAAGTGACTGAAGTGGATCCCAGGTACCTAATGCTCTAAAATGAGATCTCATGCATCTCATGAAGAATACATTTGGAGAGAGGATCCCCGTGAGTCAACTCTGTGCAAACCTGATCGGGCTACAGGATGGTGGTGGTTAGGGGAGTAGTAGCTATATACAATAACCACATGAAGATGTTGGGCTCGATGCAAGAAGTGTTCCCAACCAGAGGAAAGTCATTGATATAGGTGATTAGAATTATGGTGAGTGGGTGTTCACAGCACTCCAAGTTTCTGATACACTACATATGCACATGTATGGCAGAAACAGAGTCATGCGTGGGCTGTGTATAGGCTATGAGCTAGGTCAGTCTTCCACTAGGTGGTTCCCGGTGGAAAGGTGTGCAGGCACCTTCAGCATGGCTGGACCCACCTTCAAGCTAAATACACATTTGAAATAAATACAGTATAGGGGAACTGTTTTACCTGCCCAAAAGTGGCAATTTTGATCAGCCAATCATGTGCTCCAGATACCTGAAGATAGCATAACTGGATTCTGGACTGCTCTGTACATTATACTTCAGTTCAACATTACAGCTCGGTCAAGAACGCTATTGTGTGGAACGCATCAACAATTTTTGTCTATGGTCTTGTTTGATTGTCTATTACAATGGAATAAAGAACTGATATTGATTGGCATTTCCCTGCGGTGTGCTACCACGTCTTTGTTTTTTGGTCCAGTACCCACAGCCTCTGATTGGACATTTCAGGGTCAACAACACCAAAGTCATCCCTGTGCTATCCTCTCCTAACTTCACCAATAAAGGTAATGATAACAAGATAGATACACGTGCCGACACCAGTTTAATGCAAAACACATTTAATTGTATTATTAAACACAGATTCAGATTAAGTAGTGTTTAGCTATATCTACCTCTAGTTCAGCTTTAAGTGCTCCTCTCATTATTATAAACAGTTCTTTTTGATGGCATCATACAGAGGGCACATGTGAAGCAGAGCATTTACAATAAAGTGAAACATTTATATAAATACTGTAAAGTGCTTCTGTTCCTCCGAGTCCTTAAAAGTAGACTGAAGTATATTACTGCACTAAAGGCTAAACTGGGATACAATAGAAGAATAAATACATTCAGGGGTTACAATGGTCAAGGTTGGATTAACAGTCTACAGGAGCTTTAGAGGCCTATCACCAGAAAAGCCGAATGTCACATACGTTTGTATATTATTTAAATAAAAAGGAAATATTTGTAAGGACATCTGCACACAATTGTGCTTAATGGTATAGCATTGGGAGCTAAATACATTCCACTCTGGCTGTTTCTTTTGAAAATGTAAATGCCTGAGTTAAAGGGAATCTGTAAGTTACAGTCAAAGTGAGACTATTGATACCTGACTCCCAGAAACATTGTACATTCCAGACCACAGCAAACCTGTGCAGCATCATGTAAATTATATATCGACATTTGCGACTCATTTTGTTACGAGTCGAAATTCGGGAAAAAAAATTGTTATTTGAAGATTTGTGAGTATTCATATGTATGAATCACAATAGTAACAAATTCCAATAAGTCCGACATAAATTATAATGCAACGAATTATCCAAATTTGAATATGAAGTTGAATTGGAAAATGAATTCAAATTTAAATCTGAAAGTGGATTCAAAATTGAAATGGAAACATATTATAATAAATACAGCAAGGTATAAAAGTGAAATAAGATAATGATTCCTACTTAGCCACCTATTCTATTCTATCCTATAAAGCAGCCTAAGTGGTTAGCATTTCCGTATAGCAGCACTAAGATTGTTGGTTTGAATCCCAACCACAGCATGTTCTCACTGTGCCTATGGGACACCCACACAGGCACAGTGAGAACATGGAATTTGCATGTTCTCACTGTGCCTGCGCAGGTTTCCCCCGGGTACTCCGGTTTCCTGCCACACTCCAAAGACATGCTGGTAGATTAATTGGCTCCTGTCTAAATTGGCCCTAGTATGTGTATGTATGAATGTAAGTTAGAGCCCTTAGATTGTATGCATCTTGAGGGTTAGGGACTGATGTGAATGTACAATATATATGTGTAAAGCGCTGCGTTATATAAGTACCTGTAATAAGTAAATAAATAGAAAATAAATGAATAGAATGAATATAGCCATCATTCGAATTAGAATTTCCAATCAATTTGAAAATAACATATATATGAAACGAATCTGAATATACAAAATTTAGAAAGAAATTCTAGCTTAAAATATATATTGATACAAAATTATTAACTGGACAAACTAATCCGAAATGAAAAAAAAAAAAATTTTTCCTTGTTGTGCATATCTAATGAAATACCCACCTTGAAATCAGCATTGCTTTTGAGTTAGGCAAGGGCAAAATTCAGTAATGGATGAAAACCTCAGCTTTGCCAAGTAACAGCTGCCTTGACAGATCCTCTTTAAAACCTATAAGAGGGTTTCAAAATGTGCCAAAAAAGCACAATGCAAGAATAAAAACTGTTATTTCTTAAAACTAATTTATAGCATGATATTTTTGACATAACCAAATAATGTTTTTGAAATTTATGACACATGCTGTACATTCCTCTTAACAGTACATGCCTTAAATCTCCGCTTAATTATATTTTAGTGATTTTAAATCACTATATTTTAATGATTAGGCATTAGTAAGTATATGCTATTAGTTTATGGCCTTGAATATTAGGTTTGGTGCCAGGAACAGGGCAATATTTATACCCCTTGGCAAAAGGAACTGGAACTCCACAGTATATGTCACTTAGCATCAGAGATGGAACCCAATATAAATCACCCAGCCCCAAGGAATGGCCTCTACAAATACTGCATGATACCAGGTGTGGATCAATTTTTTATTATATATATGTTTATCTATTTATCTTAGAATACCAATGAACACACTGGGATTGATTTACTAAAACTTGAAAGTGAAAAATCTGGTGCAGCTGTGTCAGGGATCGCGGCTCCGGAATCAGGGATCGCGGCGCCTTCCCCCGCGCATGCGCACTGGCGGCAGATCACGCTGGGACACAGGAACTAGGTCCCGGCGAGCCGCGGCTGACAGGACGCCGCGCATGCGCAGTAGGAGCCGCGGGCGCGCCTCAGGCGTCCAATGACAGCCGGGGGCGCGTCCTAGCCGGCCAATGACAGTGCAGGGCGCACTATTTAAAGATGCCCTGCACTGTCATAGATTGCCGCAAGGTCTATCTGTGATCCTGAGTTCCTGTACCCGTTCTAGTGACCCTGATTGACCCTGACTACGCTGCCTTCTCCTGTGATTGACCCGGATTGCCCTGACTACGCTGCCTTCTCCTGTGATCGACCCGGATTGCCCTGACTACTCTGCCTTCTCCTATTCTGACCCCTGGCTTGCCTGACCATTCTACGGACTGACTACCCTGCTGATCCTGCGTGTGACCTGACTACTCTTTGCCCGCCGATTCGGTACCCCGCTGACCCCCACGGGACCACGATCCGTTACCACCCTGCTAGGGCCGCCATCCTCTTCACATCTGGCTCTCCCAGTACCTGCATACGTCCCCGGAGGCTTCCTCAGCCACTGGTGGGCCTGCTCAGAGGTCGTGACCTGGCCCGGGACTGTTACAAGTCCATCCCCACCATCAGGGGCCCTGGTGAAAGCACAGCCCGGGCTTAGACCCCACGCTCTGGGTAGGTCCGTCAGTTGGCAGCCTGAGGCACCAACTGGCGGATCATAACAAGCTGTGCATGGCAGCCAATCAGCTTCTAAGTTCAGCTTGTTCAATTAAGCTTTGACAATAAAACCTGGAAGCTGATTGGTTTCTAAGCAGAGCTGCACCAGATTTTGCACTCTCCAGTTTTAGTAAATCAACCCCTCTATTCATAGCTCTCATCTGTCCCTCACCTGGAGGTACCGTACTATCTTTCCATTGGAACCAAATCGTTCATTCCCTTTTTCTTCCTCAGTTGTCCCTCTTTTTGATCTGATCCATAGTCCTTTAAGAAAAGGTACGTTTTAACTACCAAAAGTGTTAAAGTGGAGCTCTAGTCACACTGTAAAAAAAATAAAAGTTAACAGCTACAAAAACTGTTGCTGCTGACTTTTAAAAACAGCCACTCACCTGACCCAAGACCAATCGATGTCCTCTCCCCAGCCGTTCTTTTGAGCGGTGTACTGAACCAGGTACCGGCATCTTCATTGTGGCTGTGACAGCTTGCGGTTTCACAGCCAGGTGCCCACTGCACATACACAAATAGTGCTGCACTTTCTGAATAGTCCCATAGTCTTCTGGGACCTGTCAAGTCAGAGAGGGAGGGGGAGAGGACAACTTCTACCTCTGATTGAGGAACTTCCCATTTTGGGTGGAGCTCTGCTTTAAGGTACTCAAAACTTTAATTCCAGACCGAAAAATTATTGAATTTGTTCATTTTAAATGTCAGTGAAAAAGGAAAAACACTGATGAAAAGAGCAATTCTGGATATAACTAATTAACTAACAAACTGTAGCTGCTGACTTCTTAAAAACAGCCACTCACCTGTCCTACAGTCCCACAATGTCCTCCCCACAGCCCGTTTCACCGGCTGTCTAGTGTTCCCGGCACCAGCATCTTCAGTGTGGGCACCCGGCTGTGACAGCTTGCGGCTTCACAGTCGGGCACCCACTGCGCATGCGCGAGTAGGGCTGCGCTTTATGAATGATCCCACAGTCTTCTGAGACCGGTCACATGTCCCAGAAGACTACAGGGAGGGAGGGGGAGAGGACAACTTCCACTTCTGATTGCCTAGGTGATCGCAGCAGAAGTGGGAGCGGTTACAAACACATAAAAAACTAATGGAGAAAGAGTGATTAAGTCCCAAGCAAGAATTTAAGCCATATCCACCCATACTTAAAGTGGTTGTAAACAAAAATATTTAAAAAATTAACTTTTTGCCATTAATGAATACATTTTAATGTAAACATACATACAGCTGTGAGTGTACCTCAGAAAAATGCTCCCTTAGCTTGTCTCAGCCCTCCAAAAACTGGTGGTCTGTGGGAGTGTCTTAGGACCAGAGAATAGTAGGCGGAGATGTGATGTCACATAATCTCTCAGTTATACACACCCTACAGCCTCAGTTGCAGAACGTGCACAGCTATCTGACATCTCTATACCTGCGAGCATGTTTCCTGAGCAGGGGCAGACTGACCATTTGGAAACTCGCGCACTGCCGAGGGCCCGGGGTCAGTAGGGGGCCCCATGAGATGCCCCTGGTACCTTTTTCATAGGCTTTTTTGAGTTTGGCATGGACACAGGGGCCCCATGATCCCTTATTGCCCAGGGGCCCCATGAGCTGTCAGTCCACCCCTGTTCCTGAGTGCATGCAGGGGAATACACAGGTTCCAGTGACTATGTCAGCTCTGCTTACAATACAGGATCTGTGCTAATGAAGAGAAAGCTCATAGGAAAGGGTTAATGTTAAAAAATCCTAGGAATCCTGCAGCCTAAAGTGGCAATGGACTAGGAAACATTCTCATGTAAACTCTGTAATCAGCAATTCACAAGTTAGGTGCTGTGAATACAGCAGGACAAAATTCAGCTGCCAGCAGACTTGCCTAGTTAACTACAGCATTACTAAAGTGATGCCGATCTATGTCATAAATCACTGGTGCTGAATTCTCGATCTTGTCAACACAGAGACCAGCAGGGAGAGGACAACCATTCCTTCACCCCTTTGTGGTGTATTACATGGGGGCTCGTGCTGGTCTCATCTTCAGCACAACCTGTCACTCAAAGGAGAAGGGGAGTGGCTATACCATTTTTCTGCTTGTGCCAGATTTATTCTGTTCAGAAGAGCAGGGGGGATTTGTGGAAGGGATTGCTTCAATATACCAAAGTAAGCTCAAATGCTTAATAAAGGTAGAATCTATTCAACTGTAGGATTAGATTGATTTGTGTTTTTCAGGTTTACAACCACTTTAACTATCAATAGTATTCCATGTGTGCTACATTTCCCCTCCCCTTCCTCCTTCAGTGTCTAATAAATAGCTATCCTTTCCTCCCTTTCCCTCTCATGGTTTGACAAAGGAGTGATTGTGGGCTCCGAAACATGTTACCAGCCATCACGCTTTGACGTTGATATGTCCCGATGTAACTTGCGACTCCGGTCCTAGCGCTGGCTTGTGTTTTAGTGTGGCTGTATTTGCTGCTGGAGGAAGACACAGCCTGTCATACGGACTTAATCTGCATTCTGAGAGAGTCCAGCTTTATTCCACCTATCCTGCAGAGCTGTTTTAAGGAGGCATCTCGTCCATTCATTCACGCACTGTTCACCGAGGCTTGCCAGTGAATAAGGACTGATGATATGCCCATTTACTCTCATCCTTGTGAGGGTATCTTAACCCCTCCCTTTACTTGTTTTTAATTAAATTGATACACTTAGATGGCTTATTTGTTTATTCTTTTGAAGTGGGAGAGGGTACCTGTCAATTTTGGGTACCCACTCCACAAAGGATCCAATCCTTAATGCAAGTGGGGACCAGACTAAAGCGGAACTTCCCCTTTTGGGTGGAGCTCTACTTTAAGGTACTCAAAACTTTTATTCCGGGTCCTAAAATTATTGAATTTTTTTTATTTTAAAAGTCATTAAAAAATAAAAAACACTGATGAAAAAAAGCAATTCTGGATATAACGAATCCTTTTTTTTACTTTATCTCCTCGGCACTAATGGTATATGTGGCCTCTCGGCGGCTTGGCCTTGACGAGAGGTCATATAGTTGCATGTCCAATGTAAACAGATGTGCTGAAAGCATGTGCCCTGCACTATTTACAAGTGCCTCTCAGAAAGGTCACAATCATTACTTGCGATGGGGAGTTTTCCAATCATGTGACCCCTGTGACAGCCAATCATGGTGGTCACATGACCTCCCAAAGTCACAAACCACAGGACCGGGAAGGGCTAGCGCCAAGGGGTCAATTTTTCATAGTTCATGAAGCAAGGGGGCTTGGCAGGGGTGTGTGATTTGCCTACTAATTTTGTGCTTAATGATGCCACTCCTCATCTCAGAAAAACCTCTAGAAAACCAAGGCACTAGAAACTATGATTGTGTAACCTGCCAAGCTGCAAAGTAGGATAGTAATATACAGTATGTGTACTAGAATATACATTTGTGCATGCTGTTTAACTACAGGGAATGAGAATTACGTGTGCCACTATGCATCAGTCAGTCCTTTATTGTACTGTACCAATGGCCATCATTGCATCTGATTAAATACCTGCCATAATTGACTAGATGGTGATAGCAACATATTCATTTTTTGTCCTCTTTTTAACAAGTCTAGAGCAAGTATGTCTAGCATGTTTATTGTTTGTAAGAATAAAAAATTAAGGTTTACAACTGCTTTAACAAGTCTATACTGAACGAGGGTGCGTTTCCCTACGCACCATCTGGCCAATTGATGAATCTAAAATATAACCTTTATTCAATTATATAAAAAATGTATGCTCAGCTGTAATTAATGCCCATAGGAGTGGAATGTACTGTGCACAAGAACATAACTGAACACCATTGCAATTGTTTACCTTACATCCAAATGGTTGATAACACCAGACCAAATCAAATACCGTACCGTTTTGATGAAGTAACGGCATACAAGCAGGTACTGTAGTTTGAATCTATAATCTCTGTTGAGGAAATGGAGTTACCCCATGGACAAACTAATTGAATAGTATAATCTGTCTTGCTACAGATATGTAGTAAGAGTATACTCATCCACAGGCTTAAATGTCAGCCTCTCATGGAAAAGCCCCAAACATCACCATATCCACCAAAAATACCTCACTGTCTTGAGGAATGCAAAGATGCATTGTAACACGCAGTACAGACCTCTCCAAAAAAGGGGGGGGGGAGTGAATACCATGTGCATTCAAAAAGTGCTCCCAAAGAAAGCAAAAAGACTCTACATGTTTAGCTCCAGAAAACAGAGCTTTGTCAGGAATATAAAGAATTAAAATAGGCCACATAGTGGCTGGACGTGGTGCTCAGCTGCACATGGTGGTAAAATGGCACCTATCCTCTGTTTCACCTCTACATATAGAGATAACTATTAAAATGGCCCCTGCAGATGCTCAGTCCCTCAACGGGCACCATCTTGTAGACAAAGAACTGCACATGCTCAATACCTCAACAGATGCTATCTTGTGGACACAAAACAACCCTACAGCAGCACATCAGTCCACAACACAGTAGACACTGCTGGTGCTCTCAAGCACTGTTAATGCCCCACTAATAACAGATCAAAAATAAAATTCATACCATTATATAGCATTTATGAAGCAAAAATAAAACACAAAGCACAGAATCCCTAATCATACACACAAGGAAGGAAGGTGAATCCTTCATTTAAACCATAGGGTGCTCTTGAGCCTAAACAGAAAATCTTCAAGTTTCAAAAGACATTTATCTAGGTCTCCTTTTCTAGGTCTCAGACTTTTGAATTACTGACAAATATGATCTAAGAGGTCAGCCTTACCATCATGTTTTTGTATCACGTGTCTTGCTACTGGTCTATCCTTGTTGAACATGTGAACGATATTGCTTGAAACAACTCGTCTCCTAAAGGGGCGAATTGTTTTTCCTACATATATTAGGGGGCATGGGCATTTTAAAGCATAAATCCCCCCCTCTGTGCTGCGATTATTTTAATAATCTCCAAATTTTTAGGATTATCAAACTCCTTGGTATTGCTTAAGAAAGTACATGCCTTACAGTGACCACACCTAAAGCTACCTTTTGGTTTCTCAGGTAGCCAAGTGTGTTTCATTGACGTTTTAGAGGTTTTGTCTAGATGATTGTGTACCAGGGGCGGACTGACAACTCATGGGGCCCCCGGGCAATAGGGGATCATGGGGCCCCTGTGTCCTTGCCCAAACCCAAAAAAGTCTATGAAAAAGGTACCAGGGGCATCTCATGGGGCCCCCTACTGACCCCGGGCCCTCAGGCAGTGCCCGAGTTTCCAAATGGTCAGTCCGCCCCTGTTGTGTACTAAGATGTCCCTCAAATTCCTGCCCCGTCTGTAGTTTATCTTGGGGTCTTTAGGTAGGATCTGCAAAAGATATTTGTCCTCATGCAAAATGTTCCAATATCGCTTTATGATGTTGTAAATCTGTCCTGATTGATTTGAATATTTACCTATGATACACATGCCTTGCTGGTCATCTGCTTTTATGGTTTTCTGCCCCAAGATTCTCTTGGAACAGATTCTAATTAGCTGTGCTGCCATTTCTCAAGACTACCTACAGTGCTGTGGAAAAGCATTTGCCCTCTCCTGACTTTTTGAATTTTTTGCATATTTTTCACACTTAAATGATTCAGATCATCAAACAAACTTTAATATTACACAAAGATAACAAAGTGCAGTTTTTAAATGATGATTTCATTTATTAGGGAAAAACATTGTCCAAACCTACCTGGCCCTATGTGAAAAAGTAATTGACACCCCCCTTACTAAATCATGATTGGACTGTGATTATCCACATTTTTTGGAAAGCTGAGTTAAATTTCACTTACCACACCCAGGCATGAGTACTACCATACCTTTTGAATCAAGAAATCACTTAAATAGAATCTGTCTGACAAAGTGAAGCTTGCTAAATAATCTCAAAAAGTACACATTGTGCCACGATCTAAAGAAATTCAAGAACAGATGAAAAGTAATTGACATGTATCAGTCTGGAAAGGGTTACAAAGCTATTTCTAAAGCTTTAGGACTCCAGCCAACCATGGTGAGAGCCATTATCCACAAATGGGGAAAACTTGGAACAGTGGTGTACCTTCCCAGGAGTGGTCGGCTTTTCAAAATGACTCCAAGGGCACAATGATGACTCATATGAACGATGACTTATAAAAGAACCCAGAACAACATCTAAAGAACTACAGGCCTCACTTGCCTCAGTTAAGGTTCATGAATTAACAATAATGGCATCCACGGCAGGTCTCCAAGGCGAAACCCACTGCTGACAAAAAAGAACACAAAGCCTCATCTCAAAAGACATTTTGATTATCTCAAAGACTTTTGGGCAAATATTCTGTGGACTGATAAGACAAAAGTTTAACTTTTTGGAAGGTGTGCATCCTGTTACATCTGGCGTAAAACTAACAAGCATTTCATAAAAAGAGCATCATACATCAACATGGTGGTGGTAGTAAATTTAAATTTAAAACATGGTGCAGCGCTAATATGCCAAAAACATCATATTAAACAAATGAATGAAGTCATGTGGTCAGCGTGACGTAACACGTTGGTGCGCGGTGATGGACGTCCGGTGTGCGGTGACGTCATTTCCAACCTGGGCGCCATCTTAGTACACCAGGATACCCATGCAGTACACCCATTACATGAGGAAAAGCTGAATATATTCCTGTCTAATGTTAGTGGGCAATTTTTTGGAATTTTATATCGATATAAGCAATAAACTGGATTACACTATGGAGGATCTTTTTTGTTTTATTATCATGATCCTCTGACGGAGTAAGAGCGCTTTTGTGAGCATCTTTATCTGGAGTGGACCCAGGAGGAGTAAGTGCCAATTCTGATGAGATCCAATGCAGTGATTTTCCCCTGTGACATAATAGTTCCTGTAAGGATTGTGGGTGATCCTAAAAGCGAGCTGGCCCTTGTGGTCACCTTAAGGAGGTGAGGGGGCACTCTGGCTAATGTTGGATAGTCACATTTGCTGTGAGCACGATTTTTTCACTTCATCACGTGCATGATTTTAGTTTGTGGATCATGTGCAATTTTTCATTTGAATTGGACTGAATTTATGTGAACTGTATTTTTTGATGTTTTGTGGTTTTTTGTGAACACATATTTGTTATTATCACCATTTATAGGTGACTTATCACTGTTGTATATTCATTTATCCCCTAGTTAGGGGACACTGTTTATTATCCCTTATTTGTGGGGAATTCACAATTTTTTCACCATATATTATATATTTAGTTGATAGATTATTTATCCCCCAGTTGGGATAAGGGGGTTGTATATAATATTTTTTATTCACTTCACAACATTTGGGCACTTTGCACTATATAAATACTCACCATTTGGATCTGGTTTTGATCCTATCACCTGGTATTTATGTGTGTGTGATATGCACATATATTTATTTATGTATTAATTTGCTTAATATTATGTTTTTGGCATATTAGCGCTACACCATTTTTAAAATTTGCTCATTTCACTTATCAGGTTTAGGTTCGGTGTGAGCTGCTTAGCTATAGCGATTACCCATTTAAGTTCAGGAGGATTTATATCTATATGGTGGTGGTAGTGTGATGGTCAGAGGCTGCTTTGTAGCTTCAGGATCTGGACGGCTTGACATAATTTATGGAACCATGAATTCTGCACTCTACCAGAAAATCCAGAAGGAAAATATCCGGCCATGAGTTTGTTGCCTCAAGCTCAAGTGGATTATGCAGCAGGGGGTTTAGGGAGCAGTTCGCATAGGGCAAGGCAGGTTTTGGCAGCTTTTTTCCCTTAATAAATAAAATCATCATTTAAAAACTGCATTTTGTATTTACTCAGGTTATCTTTGTGTGATATCAAAATTTGTTTGATAATCTGAATCAAAAAAGTAAAAAATCTGGGGCAAATACGATTTCACATCATTGTAAATATGTTCTTTGCAGGGCTGCAATGCTGATCCTTCAGCATCACCAATTACTGTGACCTGAAACAAACACACATCCAGTGAAGTCAGAATTCTCAATCTGCACCCCCCCCCCCCCCGGTGAATGGCTTGGCTTGTTATTTAGCAAAGCCAGAGGATCAGCATGCCAGCAAAACAACTAGCATTTTCAAAGACAGGCAGGGAATGGCAGCACATACTTTCTTCTCATAAAACACTTGTTTTAAATTCTATAACTCCTGCAAATCTAGCTGGCATTGCTATATCTTCTTGACCCTATTTTTATGAGTGAAAATTAATTCCCACCTCCCCAAATTTTTCTTTTCAAAACTTCTAATTAACTAAAATGTCTAATAAGTAACAGGAATCCTTCCAGCAATTCAGCACTTCATTAGCAATTTATTCCATTATGGACATGTATCATTTGAAATCAGCTCAACATTCAGAGGAAACAATTTACTTCCTTTGCCAAAGATAATGGCTTGTAATTTTCATTAAGCTGAAGACTCACAGGCCTTCAACATTTCATTAATAGACATTTGGAGCAGGTTATGTAGTGTGATGCAGTTCTCTGTACAGGATGGATCTTTATATCCTATGTAGGATTATTTAATATGGATTTTTCTTAATGCTAAATTAATTATATATAATATTGACTAGTCATTATCGAACGCTCCTTTCAAATAATTTAGATTAAATTTGAAATCAGAAGTGAATACAACTTTCTGTGAGTTGACAGTGTACATTAATATCGACCATATAATTTTTAGGGATGAGCAAATTGAACAAAATTCAGTTTGCAGGAGTTTTGGCGAACCGAGGAAAAAAATCCTGCTAAACCTGAACATAATGCCAAACACCAGTGAAGTCTATAGGAGCTGAAATATGCTATTTTTTCTGGCATTTTTAACTGCTTCCGGACCACCCATTGCCTATAGATGGTGGATGTGAAGAAGCACTGATGTGTGCTAACCAGGGGCGGACTGACAACTCATGGGGCCCCCTGGCAATAGGGGATCATGGGGCCCCTGTACCTTGCCCAAACTCAAAAAAGCCTATGAAAAAGGTACCAGGGGCATCTCATGGGGCCCCCTACTGACCCTGGGCCCTCGGGCAGTGCCTGAGTTTCCAAATAGTCAGTCCGCCCCTGGGGCTAACATACCTGTATGTTAGCCCGCATTGGAGGCTCCTGCATGGCTCACAGAGTGCGCACCTGGAAGCCCAGTGATCTGTGTGTCACCTGAACACAGCGGATCACATTACCGTTGTGTACGGGTGGTTACATGGTAATGCACCATGTCATTGCTGTGTCCAATCACAGCAATCACATAGTAAACAATACCAAGTGAAAGTAAAGATTGAGTCAGGCAATGATCACCTCCATATGCCATACAAGCACCCTGATCAACGCCATACACCATACCAGTGCCCTGATTACTGCCATACACCATATCAGTGCCCTGATCACTGCTATAACCCATACCAGTGTCTGTATAACTGCCATAGCCTATACCAGCGTTCTGATCACCCATATGCCATACCAGCATCCTGATTACTGCCATATCCCATACTAGTGTTGTGATCATCACCGTACCCCATACCAGCATTGTAATCTCCCCATTAGTCCTACCAGTGTCTGGATCACTGGCATACATCATACCAATGTTCTGATCACCGCCATACTCCATACTAGCATCCTGATCAACACTATACCCCATACCAGCATCTGGATCACTGCAATACCAGCGTCCTGATCACCACAATACCCCATATTTTTGGTATTTTCCATTTATATAGCAAAAAAAAAGTGGCAATGAAACACCACTATGAATAATAAAAATTTAATTTGGGTACAGTGTTGCATGACAGCACAATTGTCATTCAAAGTGCAACAGTGCTGAAAGCTTAAAATTGGCCTGGGCTAGAAGTCGGTGAAATTGTCTGGACTTGTCAAGACCAGTTTGCAAGTTTATGATAAAATAACGAACACGGGTATCTGGGCACTGCCATAGGGGACTGCTGCTGCTGCAAAAAACAAAAAGTTCAGCATATATTAATATGCACCAGCGTAGGGTCTGCAATGGGTCCAAGGATTTCATTCCGATACCTAATGGCAGTCAGGGTGCCATTGTCTAGCCTGTAGCCATCACTGACCCACCACCAAAACGGTCAAGCGGAACGATGTTACAGGCAGCATAACTTTCTCCATGGCTTCTCCTTTCACGTCTGTCACATGTGCTCAGGGCGAACCTGCTCTCATCTGTGAAAAGCACAGGGTGCCGGTGGCAGAGCTGCCAATTCTGGTATTCAATGGCAAATGCCAATCAAGCTCTATGGTACCGGGCAGTGAGCGCAGGGTCCACTAGATGTCGTCAGGGCTCTCAGGCCACCCTCATGAAGTCTGTTCCTGATTGTTTGGTCAGAGACATTTACACCAGTGTGTTTGAGCGTTGGGGTGCACACCCTAATACAACAGGCTATGCACATGGTGCTTGAACTGGTGCAGTAAGAGAAGTCGCTCTTTTCATACCAAGCTCCCCATCAAGCTACATGACAGAAATTTCTTCATATTGAACCAGTCTTCACAGATCTGCCCGCATTTTTCAGATCCAGACAGCAAAACAGAAACGCTGAACTTAACAGTGGTGGAACAGCAGGCAGGACCAGTTTTAAAGAGACTAGGGTGACTTTAAAATGATTAATGTGAAGATGAACTTTACCTGGGCTAGCAGGGTAACCTGTATGATTAATAACAAGCACCAATATAAGTTCTTATCTTTCTTACAGTGTAGATTCTCTGTTTCAAACCTGCAAATTGCTCTGTGATCTTTCACAAAGTCAAAACCTGCTTACAGTTGAACTAAGCTAAAAAAAAATGCTAGGAAATATAGTTCATTGGTAGAAAGTAGTCTTTATGTCTCTGCTATAACACTTTTTCCCCTTTTTTCTTGCAACTTTCTTTTGCATTCATCTTACAGATGCTGAGATTGGAGCTGAGTGACAGGATAATGTAACTTCAGCACACATGCACATTATTATTATTATACAGGATTTATATAGTGCCAACAGTTTGCTCAGCGCTGTACATTATAATGGGATACAGTACACGAGACAGTACAGTGACAATACGATTCAATACACGAGGGGTTCGAGGGCCCCTCTCCTTGGAGCTTACAATCTAGGAGAGAGGGGATAGTGGTACAGGAGGAAATAGCTGTGGGGGATGGAGTGGTAGGAAGAGTGGAGGTGGTTGGTAATTAGCTGAGGGCGGGGTAGGATTCCCTGAAGAGATAGGTTTTCAGCGTGCGCCTAAAGGTGAGGAGAGTAGGTGATAGACTGATGGATTGGGGTAGGGAGTTCCAGAGGATAGGGGAAGCCCTGGAGAAGTCCTGGAGACGGGCATGGGAGGAGGAGACCAGGAGACTAGAGAGTAGGAGGTCTTGTGAGGAGCGGAGAGTACGTTTTGGGTGGAATTTGGATACCAGATCGGAGATGTAGTTTGGGGCAGTATTATGAACAGCTTTATACGTCAATGTTAGCATTTTGAATTTTATGCGTTGGGCAATCGGAAGCCAGTGGAGGGATTGGCAGAGAGGGGTGGCGGATACGGAGCGGTTAGTAAGGTGGATGAGTCTGGCCGCAGCATTCAAGATAGACTGAAGCGGGGATAGCCTGCGGTGAGGTAAGCCGATGAGGAGGGAGTTACAGTAGTCGAGGCGTGATATAATAAGGGAGTGGATGAGTTGCTTAGTGGTTTCCGGGGTTAGGAACGATGATATTTTGGAGATGTTGCGGAGGTGAAGTCTACATGAGTTTGTCAGCGATTGGACCTGGGGCTGGAAGGACAGATTGGAGTCTAGGATAACACCTAGTACTCTGGCTTGAGGGGTGGGACTGATGGTGGTGTTGTTGGTCTTGATGGAGAAATCAGGGGGAGGGGCGCGGGCTGGGGGGAAAACTAGGAGCTCCGTTTTGGAAAGATTTAGTTTGAGAAAGTGGAGTGACATCCAATCCGATATGTCGCTCAGTAGGCTTGTGATATAGGCGGAGACTGAAGGGGTGAGGTGGGGGGTAGAGAGATAGATTTGCGTTATGAGACATGAGTTACACCCTCAATGGGCTCTCAATAGCAAAAGGGTGAAGATAATGGATGCAGAAGAAGAGGCAGAGAAGATGGCAGCAGTGATAAGGAGAAGTGTGGTTCTGTCCTAGATTGTAAGCTCTAACGAGCAGGGCCCTCTGTTTCCTCTTGTACCAAATTGTATTGTAACTGTAATGCCTACCTTCATTTTGTAAAGCGCTGCGCAAACTGTTGGCGCTATATAAATCCTGTATAATAATAATCTGTCAGCATCGGAGGGGAGCAAACTAGAATGTAATTCTTCAATAATGTGCAAGTATACTGCTGCAGTTCTCCATGCTACAGTTCCTTTTTAAATTGCCATGCACCCTTCTTTCTTGTCTCCATGTGATAACTTTCTGGTTTAGCCATTGACCAATCAGGTACAGAATAGGATAAAATGTAATTCCTCCTCCCATACTAAAGCTGGCCATAGACAGATCCTATTTCCTTTCCTGCAACCATGGGTTAGAAGCGGGTAGCAAATTATTAGAGTTTAAAAGAATTGGAGTTAAAATTAGAGTATTAGGATTACTTGTAAGTATGACAAGAAATCGGTAGAGTTTTTAATGTGATCTTTACATATAGATACAATACTGTATATAAATTAGATCAGTATCAAAGTGCTTTTTGGAGAAACTGGTAGGAACAGTTATCTTCCCCTACCAAGTGCCATCATCCACTGTGGCTTAAAATATTCCAAGACAGCAGGTAATGAGAATAAAAAGAATTGCACCTTGTATTTCAATGATTTTTATTAGTTTATAAACATTTAAAAAAAACAGGAGCAACAAGACACGCCCACGCAGAGTCCATCAGTTGCACATAGTTCTCTGAAGCCTTGTTATTTGGGCCATAAAGGCCATTTGCATTTCTCTTCCTTTCCTTTCTACAGGCTATGGACTCTAATGCTACAGCCATAAAGGGCTGAATGTTTATATCCGTGTTTATGTTTTATTATGAAGTATTTTGTATATGATTTAGGCCAGAGGAATGGTGTCTCTTGTATTTATTTATTTATTGTTGCTTTTATTTTTTGTAATTTTGTAAAAAAAAGCTTTTTGTTTGCTGGTCGCAAGTTCTCTTGAAATAAAAAAATTTCCATCAATTGCACATAAAAAAATAACATTGCACATTGGAACAGGATTTTCATAATCTGTCATAGAAGCTTTTGAAAAAAGTTGTACAAAAAGGCTATAAAAAGGGAATATTATTGAAGAGATGGAGAAACTTAGCTAAATGAATAGAGTTTGATAAATACCTGGAAAGACAGATGAGAAAAGGAGTGGAATTGTGTTTTAGTTTTAACTCACAATATAAAGCAATAGAACAAATAATTAAAATACAGTATATTTTAGAGAAGGAACAATTGAGTACTGTCCATGATACTTTTTTTATTTGCACTAACATACAATTTTCCGGACAAGCTTTCGGGGTATGTCCCCTTCTTCAAGGTCCAAGCAGTACTACTTCACAAATTCTGCTAAAACTTTGTGAAGTAGTACTGCTTGGACCTTGAAGAAGGGGACATACCCCGAAAGCTTGTCCTGAAAATTGTATGTTAGTGCAAATAAAAAAAGTATCACAGACAGTACTCAATTGTTCTTTTCCTAAAATATACTGTATTTTAATTATTTGTTCTGTTGCTCTATATTGTGAGTTAAAACTAAAAACAATTCCACTTCTTTTCCCATTTTCCCACATTTTAGGAAAGGAACAATTGAGTACTGTCCGTGATACTTTTTTTATTTGCACTAACATAACATTTTCAGGATGTTAGTGCAAATAAACAAAGTATCATGGACAGTACTCAATTATTTCTGTCGCAAGTGCACTAATACGGCTGCAATCACCTTTAGGAAAGGAAAAAACACTGCCATTCTATCCAAAAGATCTACATTTATTCACAGTGGATCCCCTAAAGTAAAAGTTAGGATAGTAAAGGCTGTTAAAGATCTGAAAATTAAAGGAAGTGTCACCTTAACCACTTGCGAACCACCTGCCCGCAATGTACTGCGGATGGGCAGCCCCATATAGGCACAGCAACATACCTGTACATCGCTGCATTTGTACACAGCGGGAGTTTTCAGTAGGTCCTGGGACCTGCTGATCAGCTGTGTCCAATCACAGCTCAGAGCCCTGTGTTGACATCAACACAGGGCTCTGTACAGAGGGAAGAATATCTGTTTCTTCTCATTGCAAAGCAGAGAGAAGAAAGACAGATATTTAGTAAAAACCAGCATATAATGCACACATTACACATTGTTAGACACACATTTAACAGCTTGATTGCCCAAGATGTTAATCTCTTCCCAGCCAGTTTGATTAGTACAGTGACAGTGTATTGTATTATCATTGATCACTGCATTAATGTCACTGGTGATTTCAGCGGCAGCTAGTCAGTTCCCACCCAGTGTCAGATTGTTGCCTGCGCAGTCCCACTACAAGTCCCTGATCACTGTCATTAGTAGTATATAAAAAATTCCAGTATATATACCATAGTTTGTAGACATTATAACTTTTTTACGCAAACCAATCAATTTACACTTATTGGAATTTTCTTTTTACCAAAGACATTGGACATCGAAGAAATTTGATTTTCTTTATTGTTTTATTGGATATGTTTTATAGCAGAAAGTAAAAAATTGTGGTTTTTTTTTTCAAAATGTTCAGTCTTTTATCCTTTATATAATAAAAAATAAAAAAAACCCAGTGGTGAACAAATACCACCAAAAATTTTGTTTGAGTACAATGTTGCATGAATGAATAATTACCAGTTAAAGTAGCAAAAAATGACCTGGTCATGAAGGGTTAAAGCCTTTTGGAGCTGAAGTAGTTAACTGATGGAAAATGATTTTATTCCTGTGGAAGATAAGATGTGGAAGGCAAACAATATAGAAGGAAACTTATTTTCCTCTAAAGCCATGGGGAAGGATTTTAACCTCCCTGGAGGTATTCCCGAGTGCAGCTCAGGGTAAAGTTTCAGCACCACAAGCGGTAACCCCGAGCTACACTCGGGAATACCCTGCAGCATTGCTCTGGGATCTCTTCACTTACCTTGTCCTGCGCTCCTGTGATGTCCCTCCTGCAGTGTCCCCGGCAACGTCCTCCGGCCGATGCTGGCATCTGTCTTCCGGGTTCCGTTCCCTGCGACGTCAGGACATAAGGGGACGGAACTGGTGGGAAATGTGAAAATTTTAAAAGTGACATTCACTAAATTCACTAAAATCACATAGTAAAACATTACTGTATCAAACCATTTCACATACATTTTGTCCCGAGTGCTTTGTCCTGTGCCCTGCCTGAATTTTTACTGTTCTTTCTGCCTTGAAACTGAGAAACGTCCATGGCATCCAAAAAGCGTCCCTTTAGGTCAAAAGCGGTTTTAGAACAACTAGAGAACAGCGATAGTAAATCAGAACCACTTGCAGAATTGAGTTATAATGATTCGTGGGGAAATTCGTCATCAGACACTGAAAACGATTTTGCGACTTTGCTCAGTGATGTGCGAACTTGGCGCTATATTTCAAATTTCAGTGTTTTTGGTTTGATTATATTATTGAATTAAATTTATTATTATATTATTTTTTTTTTATGATTATTTATTAAATTATAATTTATGATTTCGTGTTTCAAATTTTAACATACCCGGGATGTTTACTAGACTCTTGTTCAGACAGATTTCAGTGAGTTATTCCTAAAAATTACTAGGCCTACAATAAAAAAAACTACATATTTCCATGCAAAAAAATGTACCTTTGAGCACAGAAATATGGACATAATCAGACCGCTAGAGAGGTTAAAAATAAAGAGTTTATTTCACTTGAATCTACGTACCTATGTAATATATAGTATGTTGCAATGCCCAAGTGGCTTACAATATGTTGGGCTCACAAAAATAAACATTTATGTAAGAAGATTGCAGAACGTATCTATGTAAAACATCCAGGCAGGGAAGAAAAGTTGCAAACCATATAGTAAAAATGTCAGTTTGTTTAAAGCATAAAAAAATGCCAGTTTGTTACCCTGCAGGGGCCGCTTGATAAGGCTTGTCCCCAGTGGTTTCCCTGACCTTGCAAGCCTCCCAACACCTCTGACACTTTGGATTCAGACATATTTCAACAATAAAGGATAATAATGCAAGAGACATAATCCTATAGTAACATCTCTATATTAGACTTGTTCAAAAGAGTAGGCTACAGGACTAATGGGTTTAGAATATTCAACCTCAATTAAGGCATAAAAGCAGAATACTGGTAAAATAGGAATAATCAATTAGCAACGTTTAACAGGTTATACAGTCATGCATAATAAGCTTCAACTATTTAAGTGCAACAGCAGCAGCAAGAGGGGGAAGAAAAGGCTTGTTGACTTATCAGCTCACTCCGTGCCACCTGCACCACAATGGGGGAATGCAGAGAGTTATGTAAATGTATGCTCTGGCATAAATAGATATAAATACCATAAATTGAATAACAAATTGAAGAAAAGGTCCCTTTAACTAGAGATTGCAACTTGCATCCTGTCATGTTTAACCACTTGCCTACTGGGCACTTCTACCCCCCTCCTGCCCAGGCCAATTTTCAGCTTTCAGAGCTGTCGCATTTTGAATGACAATTGCATGGTTATGAAACATTGTACCCATATGACATTTTTATCATGTTTTTCACACAAATAGAGCTCGATAAACAAAAAAAGAGCAAAACATTTTTAAAAAAAGTTTTTCTTTATTTCTATTATAAAATTTTGCAAACAGGTAATTTTTCTCTTTTACTGATGTGCGTTGATGAGGTTGCACTGATAGGCACTGATAGGCAGCACTGATGGGCACTGATATGCGGCACTGATAGGCGGAATTGATAGGCAGCACTGATGAGCTGGCACTGATGATGTTGCACTGATAGGCGGCACTGATGGGTGGCACTGATGGGCAGCACTGATGGGTGGCACTGATGGTTGGCACTTCTGGGCAGCACTGATGGGTACAGGTGGGGGGCACTGCAGGGCACATGTGGGTGGCACTGATGGGTACAGGTGGGTGGCACTGATAGGCACAGGTGGGTGACACAGGTGGGCGGCATTGCTGGGCACTGATCATCAGGGCACTCATGATCACTGCCAATCCCTTCGCTGACAATTGCCGGTTCTCGGCAGTACTTTCCTCACGCTATGACAGCGTGAGGAAAGTGCAGCCAATAACCGACAACTGTATTTACCCGGTGATCTGCTGTGTCATTGGACACAGCTGATCACGTGGTAAAAGGCCACCATGATTAGGCGTTTACCATATGACATGATCAGCTGTATCCGTAGGACACAGCGATCCCTGGCAGTGCCCTGTGCGCACTGTTGGGGGCACGCAGGGGGCGTGTTTTTAAATTAATTCCATGGACATCATCCCAGAACCATACAACCACACTGTAGCCATCCTTTGGCTATAGCGCGATTGGGAACTGGTTAACGTTCATAATATGGTGGTATCCACTGTCTTCTGCTTGTAATGGTGGGGCCCATAAACATTAGTGAATACTGGTAATTCAATGAAATTAAACAAATAGACTGTGGTACTGCTCAAAGCAAATGTCTCCTGGTCACTGAGGTGTAAATGTATCTGCATGCAGTGTCTCTAGAGTGATGACAGAAAAAGGTTGGGCATCCACCCACTCACCAATCCTATGGATAGCATGGTCTCCTAGGAACTAGAGTTCTTTTCTAGGCTCTTGGCTGTTTGCAGGGAAGTGCAGAATTACAGCCTGATAGCCTGTCAGGACAGTGACAGTCCAGATGAAGAGAAGGTGATGTGATCCCGGTGTGGCGATTGGCATCACTGCTGTGCTGAACTGATGTGCATAGTCGCGCAGCAGTAGGCTAGCAAACTGTCTCTGGAGGAAAACTTCAGTCCCCCTGTGTTCAGATCTATCCCACACCAAGAGAAAGAGAATATATCTGCTCTCCCAGTATCCTTCCCATTCCCCAGCTATCTGGTAGATGTAGTTCAATCAGCACTCAGGAATACAGGATGTATTGGCTATAGAACTACAGATCCCAAGATTCTCTGTTGTCAGAAAAACTGAATCCACTCTACCAACAAGAAGTGATGTAGCAGTCCAAGTACTGAGCACTAGGGGGGAAAGAACTATTCATAATTCCATCTGCAAATGTTCCTGAATAGCATTATGATATAACCAGCACCTGGCTACATCTACTTTTCTGATGTATTTGTAGAAATAAAAAGCACGGAGGAGAAATGTGTTGTTTTGGTTAGTTGTTCGGATTTATACTATATATGGAGTGAAGCAGTGGGGTTGATTTACTATATATACAAATATACTGTGCACTTTGCAAGTACAGTTGCACTCATTTTCCTTAGTAAATGTAATTGTGGTAAAGCTTCACCTTGCAAAGAATATCCATTTAGGTGCAAAGAAAAAAGACATTTGCACATAATTAAATGATGGAAATTAGCAGAGCGTTGCCACATTTACTAAGCTCTGGGGAAAATGAGTGCAACTGCACAAAGTGCACAGTCTATATGCCTTTTATTAAATCCATTCCATCATGTCTATAAAGTGTATATGGAGTGACGTAGTTTGTTTATGGAGCAGGAGAGGGAAGGGTTAAGAGAGGCTACAGTCCATAGAGCAATACAAGGGAGAAGGAAGGTGTGACTGGTATGCTCCCAGTTGACGGCACACGATGAAACACATTGGAGCAGGGGCGGACTGACCATTTGGAAACTCGGGCACTGCCCGAGGGCCCGGGGTCAGTAGGGGGCCCCATGAGATGCCCCTGGTACCTTTTTCATAGGCTTTTTTTAGTTTGGGCAAGGACACAGCGGCCCCATGATCCCTTATTCCCCTTGGGGACCCCATGAGATGCCCCTGGTACCTTTTTCATAGGCTTCTTTGAGTTTGGGCAAGGACACAGGGGCCCCATGATCCCCTATTGCCCGGGGGCCCCATGAGTTGTCAGTCCGCCCCTGCTCGCGATTCTTAATTGCATAAACTAGGATTTGCCTTTGCTGCAAAAACAAACTATTGGGGTTGTTTTCTAAATCATATGCTGCGATGTGTATTTGTATGCACTTAAAAAATGTGAATCAAATATGATTGATGGAACTTTTAATGTTTCATAGTTTTAATGTTCCAAATGATCCACAGCCAAAAAAAAAGAAAGAAACAAAAACTTTAAAAAAAAAAAAAAATTAATCAGTGTCAGTTTAATAAAAATATTGTTAGTGTATATAAGTATACATTTTATTTTTTTTTAATTGTCCAATTCAAAATGACACAAAAATTAAAATGAAAAAACATCCTTTTTTTCAGTTTGGTGCTTCTTTTATTCACTTCCCACCCATAGGATGCCAAATTATGCCATGGGATTGAAGAGGAGATATCGGGATAATGTTTGTAGCTACAGGCATCATTTTGTTAAGTTTTTTTAAGCCAGCGATCCTCTGTAAAGTAAAAGCAATACTAGCAGCTAATTATGTGCTGGATTGCTTTTACAAGCGGCATGATCTGTGCCCCCCCCACCGCTCTGCAGTGACCTCCCAGGCTTTCCTGTGTGGCCAGGAAGCCTGGGACTCGAGATGGCGCTATCGACGGCTTACCATAGAGCTGAACGGGGACCTGAACACCCCTGATCATCTTTATTGTATAAGAAACCAAAAGTGATGAGTATTTTGTTACTTCTGGTGTCTCCAGATGTCAATAAAGCCATTTTTGGCTTGGGAAAGCATCTGGTCACACCTATCTTGGTGTGATCTGTTACTTTTAAGGCCATAGGAGAGGTCTAATAGACCCCAAATCTCTCAGTAAAGTGTACCTGTCACTGCTCATTGTTATCACAAGGAATGTTTAAATTTTTTTTCACAAAAGTGAAAAAACAAAAAGTGAAAAAAAAAATAAAATGAACAAGACACTGTAAAAATAATAAAAAAAATATTCAAATAAATAATAATAATTAAAAAAAGTCCCACTTCCCCCATGCTTGTGCACAGAGTCGAGTGTATACATAGTTTGCACATGCATATGTAAGCAGTATTCTCACCACAAATGTGAGGTATTTCTGCAAACATTAGAGCAAGAACAATAATTCTACCATCAGACCTCTTGTGTAGCCCTAAACTGGTAACCTGTAAAGGTTTTTAAAGCATCCTGTATGTAGATTTTTAGGTACCATAGTTTGGCCTTGTTCTACAGGCATACGCAGTTTTGAAGCATGGCATGTTATGCATCTAGACTCCATTGAAAAAAAGGGCATCCAAGAGGCACTGGGACTTTGATGTGAGTTTAAATGAGATAGTGAGGAGCAAAAAACATTTGAGGAGCCTACTGGCTCAGGATTGGCTGCCCACAACAGACAAGGCAACCCTCCAGTGGGTACTGTACCTCATCAGGTTACCAGAAAAGAGCAGGCATATATAGAAGGAGCACCAAGTATGACATATTAGGTATCTATTTACTCAGGGTAACATCATATTTTATATTTTACTAAACAATTGGGTATTATATTGTGTTTATGTGCACTACATTTAATTTAATTAAATTTTTTTATTTTTTTTTTAACTGCTGCACAAATACCGTGTGAGATAAAAAAATTGCCAAACCCACCATTTTATTCTCCAGGGTCTCTGCTAAAAATATTTATATAATGTTTTGAGGTTCTAAGTAATTTCCTAGCAACAAAATGATGATTTTTACATGGAGGTGAGAAATGTCAGAATTGGCCCATTAGGGAAGTAGTCAATGCAACACATAAAAAACAAAATTAATAAAAATGAAACACCTTGAAATATTAATGGTTAGAAAAATAGAAACACGCTAGTCTTTTTTTCATCATTTATGACAGTTTGAACATTTATTATCAACTAAACACCTACACAAAGTGTTGCCTGTTGTGCAATATAAGTGGATATTCATGTTGATTCCATCATCTTTGTAATTACTGGAAATCCAGTCAGAAGAGTGTGTGATCCTTCATAGCTACTTACCGGGTGTGAAGTATAAAACTGTGGCATGCTTGGTCTTTATACGAAACAGTCTCATATAACTGACAATTTTGGAATAGTTATCTAACATATTTAGACCTATTAAAGAATGATCAACCACTGGACATTTGAACTGAAGAATCTCAGTAATATCCAGCATTCTATGAATCATACGCTATACATACAAAATCCATTAGTTGAATAACATACATTTGACCAATGTGTGTGAATAGTTGAAAGACCCAGACTATGTGTGCTATATGTCCACATCCCTCTAAATCAGTGGTTCTCAACCTTCCTAATGCCGTGACCCTTTAATACAGTTCCTCATGTTGTGGTGACCCCCAACCATAAAATTATTTACCCAGTAATTATAATTCATGAAGTGTCGTTTTACCTCCAATACTGCTGCTTTCAACACAGTAGCTGCTTTCAACACAGTAGCTGCTTTCAACACAGCAGCTGCTTTCAACACATCGGAAATATGTGTTTTCCGATGGTCTTAGGCGACCCCTGTGAAAGGGTCGTTCGACCCCCAGAGGGGTTGCGACCCACAGGTTGAGAACCACTGCTGTAAATCATATAGTACTTGGAACATGATATGTAGTATGGACTTTATGTGGCCATACATAAGGAAGCTGAGCAGCAAAAACACAACTTTGATTTTATTCCATTTAAAGTGTTTGTATCCCGATTTGGTTCCATAACTGTTTATGCACTGTTATGCCTTCTTTCTTCTAATAAAAATATTTTTTGGGAAAAAAATAAAGCGTTTGTAAAGGCTGAAGGTTTTTTACCTTCATGCATTCTATGCATATTGTATGGCGGTACTCCACTCCTATGGCTCCACTGTACCTTCACTCTCCATAAATATCGGTATCTGCAGCACAATGCGCCTCACAAAGCAGCAGCAGGCGCCTTCACAGGATGCATTTTGCTGCAGGGTCCCAGCCGGTGATTACCCACCAGCGCCTGGTGATTACCGAGCATCTCTGATGGGGAGGAGGACTACTTTGTTTACTAACAGTCCTCCTCCCTGTTGGTTCGAGCACACTGCTCTGGATGGCTGTGCACAGCACAGCCATCCAGAGCAGTGTGCTTACAGTGAAGCACCAACACACCCTGAGCAAAACACTCCCAGCACAAAGTTAACCCTTTGATCGCCCCTCATGTTAATCCCTTCCTGCCCAGTGCCATTAGTACAGTGTCAGTGCTTTTTATTAGCACTGATCACTATATTGGTGTCACTGGGGATGTCAGTGACACCAGGTCAGTTACCCCCAGTGTCAGAATGCCCGCCACAGTCCCTTTATAAGTCGCTGATCACTGTCAATACTAGTCAAAAAAAAAATTCCAGTATCTATACCGCCATTTGTAAACGCTATAACTTCTTAATTTACACGTATTGGGATTTTTTATAACAAAGACATGTAGCAGAATACATTTTGACCTAAATTTATGACAAAATTTGTTTTTTTTTAATTTTTTTTACTGGACATGTTTAATAGCACAAAGTCAAAAATATTGTTTTTCTTTCAAAATTGTCGTCTTTTTTTTCTTCATAGCGCAAAAAATAAAAACGTACAAGTGATCAAATACCACTGAAAGAAAGCTCTATTCATGGGGATAAATGGACATACATTTCATTTGGGTGCAGCATTTGTCAGCTAAAGTAAAGCAAAAAATGGCCTGGTCAGGAAAGGGGGTAAATCCTCAGGAGGGCAAGTGGTTAATATCTTATACCTGTGTTAGCTGCTTTTGTTTTTGTTTTATAATTTTATCTAAGTGCAGAATCACATTGGGTTTGAATTTGTCATTGTAAGCTGTCTGCTTGTATCTCTTAAGGGCAGGCAGTTACATACTGACAGGAAGAATCAATAAACTACCCAGAGCGCTCAACAGCGCCATGGTAATTCATTGAGAACTACAATCTTACAGCACAAAAGGCTAATGTAGCTATGGTTTCCCATTCACAGAATTATGTGAATGAATGGAATGAATGACGCAGACAGATGGACGCATTTCATGCACTTTCCAGCAGTTCAGTAACTGCCCAAAAGGGAGGTATGGGCATAGAACTGTACTTTACTCCATTCCTATATATGTTACACCTCCAGCTACTGATGAAGCCTTTGGAGGTGTAAGGCATATAGGAATGGAGTCAAGTCAGCACATTTGATGCCACCTCTGGTGAAGATCCTGCGGTGAGAAGGTGGTTTATTGTTATATGATGCAGAGAACATTTCACTGAGAGCGCATTTGTTTGTGAGTGTCCCGTTTTAGATTTGACTGAATTGTTTTAAAACATATGGAGAGCATTACTGGTTTTACTCCTTTTGCTCGAGTACATGTCACACGAAGAGGAGGAGGTTGAACAGAAGCTCCAGTCCATGTGTCGAAGCCTGTGATTGTTACTGGGAGCCAGGAGTCAGTTGAGTATAGCCCTAGAGGGGCAAAAGTGTGTTTTACCTTGATTATTGATTAGATCTAATCCAGGTGGTTAGAATATACGGTTCACTGGGTGATGCATGAGACACGGGTGATCCATTGAATAGAAGACTGCTATATCTGGAATTCACTGGTGGTTGACCACACATACATATGTAGCACCCTCCTTGTTTAGCTATGGGGAGCTAAATCCCAATGAATAGACAGGAGCCTAGTAGTAGCTCAGGTATAATAGCCAGAGGGGTCAAATTGTGGTCAGGGCTGAGAGGCTCTGCAGGCTTTTGGAGGAAGGCCTTGGAGGCAGTGGGTAGATCTGAGGAGTGGTTGGTTGCACTCTTGAGGGACCCCAGCCAATTCCCAACAGAAGGCTTGGCAAGGGGCTTTGGAACCTACACAGTAGCAGGAGTTGGTGGGTGAGAGGAAGATGTGAGGCTGTGAGAAAGGAATCTGTCAGGAGGCCTAGTGAGATGGGGACTGCCTGTGAGCTTGGAGCTGGAAAGGAGGAAAAATTGGACCTCACTGGCCCCCTGAGTGAGAATTACCTGTATGGCAGGGAAGGAACAGCCCAGCTGAATGACCTGGTAGCAACAGCCACCCCACAAGCAGTACAAGAGAGGGCCTGAGTGAGTACACCAGCACTCCCTGGGCAGATAGGGGAAAGAGCACTCTCATGGGAAACAAGATTAGCCCCCCAATAGTGACTGTTCACCTATTTAAAGGAACAGGAGCCAAATTCCCTACTCAGGAAAACCTCTAGATTGCTGGGTGATGAGGAGAGTTTCATCCAGGGTCTGGGGTGGTACACCAAGGAGACGCTGGCCAGCTCTTCAGTGGAGATTGTGTTGCAGAAGAGAAGCTTGTGAATAGTTCCAGGAAGTTTGTCCTCAGTTGTCGGTTCCCTTGGGCATTCTATACCCCCCTTACCCTATCCCAGTTCTAAATCCCCTCAAAAAAACAATAAAACAAAAGCTCAAGGACTGGTTTCTGACTCTGGAGGCAAGCTTGTGTGGAAAATGCAAATTGCCTGGCTGTGCAAGACTATAGGGGGACTCAATTCATCAGCAACTCCTAAGGGGGTAGTGCTACACATATTTAAAGGAGAAGTACAGCCAAAGCTGTTTTGGTTGTACTTATCATGTGGATCACAGATGTGCAGTTTGTTCTTGTGACCCGTTTTCAGCTGACCGCGGACTGAAGTCTGCTGTTGGCTGACGTCACTCAGCTGGTCCAGGCTGGGGAAAGATATCAAGATCACAGTTGAGATCCACCCCAGAATTTGGAGCGGCACCTACCTCAGGCTCTCAGTGAAGTGCTGAGAGCCCGAGCAAGCCGCTCCCTCTTTCTTCACAGCCCAGCACTCCATTGAGGGCTGGGGGGGCTGAGCAGACAGTGGTGACTGACAGTCACTGCTCTCTTCTCAGGGCGGAGAGGAGAACTTAGCGATCAGCGGTCATGTAATCAATGAGTTCTCACCCTTAGAGCCAGCAGGAGACAGATGAAGCAATGGACTGATGCTGCATCCACCTAGGTAAGTATAATGGGGGGAAGAAATGAACCCCAAACTTCTCTTTTAAGGATTTTTCATAATTTGGAACTTATTTATTTAAGAGATACTGTTTTAGTTGCGCTGCATCATTAGGGCTCATGTACAGTGCATCTGCTAAACTGACGTTCAGGAGCTGTTGAGCGTTTTTTTTTCAACAGCCCCTAAACTGGCCTTTATGTTTTCCTATGTATGTAAAAAGTAAATATGCGAGCGCTATCTGAAAGGAAAATAGCCGCTGAAACACCTAAAAAGGCAACCAAACAGAACCTTCCAATGCAAATTTCAATATGAAGGTGCAGCACTAAAAACTAAATATGCAGCATAAATCTCATCATTATTATAAGGAAATGAGAAGATGCAGTTTTAAAAAAATGTGCAGCATGAATAAATTGATAACATATACTCAGTATGTAGGTATAGGTAATCAGCAATACCAGATCAATCAAGAAAATAAACAAATAAACAAATAAATGTGCATAAATGATGTCACCAATAGGTGAGTAAAGTGCAAAAAAAGTCCCAGATGTATTGCCCACGTGAGGATCCTGTATGATCCCGATAAGCATGCGTGGAGAGTTAGTCCCAGTGGCAGATGTTCAATGTAAATGAAATGCGCACTTACCAGAAGTGCGTGTAAACACGCATTTGAGATACAACCTATCTCAATAGGTATAGTTTAGGTCATCTGCCTCCCAGATCAGGTCAGGTCAGGATACTTCCCAGTCACATCTGCATGCAGTACTCAGGGTTCCTTGATGCGTATCACCATAGGGACTCACCCTTAGTGCGGTCTCTGCGAATGTTCCTCATGAATAGGGACCAATAAAGGAGACCACATAGCTTGATACGGTAGGGAACTTTATTCCATCGAATGAAAAGTGCAATGACAAAGTGAAATAAAAACACTGACCGTATAATAGGAATTCAGGATGGCCACCAGCGGTGGCTAGATGTCCAGTTGCTGTAGCCCCCTTGACGCGTTTCGTGCGATGCACGTAGTCATAGGGTACAGGGCTTACAGTTTTCCTATGTGTCCATATACACATCATCCTTCACAGTCGTTTACAGGCAGTTGAGTTTACAGTCGTTATTTTGAATGCACCAAAATTGCGTTCAGGAGTAGATTTTACCGGCGTTTCAAATTCTTGGAAACGCGTGTAAACGCTTATAAACGTGGTTAACCACATTTACAAGTGTCTGCGTTTAGATGCATTTTTTGACAGGTCCACATCCAGATGCTGTCCAGAGCCTTTTTCTTAATCAAAAATGCATGCAAAGCATTTTCCATGTATTCAAACGGACTAGTACACCAGGTTCCAGGTTTTGCATGAAGGAAAAAATGGTAGAACGTGCCACATTATGCTCATGATGGGATCCATAGTGAATACAACCAGAAAAGACGGGTCATATCAACACATGCTGCTCTCTCTGCTTCTGCTTCTCTCTAATTCTCTCAAAATGTCTGAAATAGTTAATTATTTACTATTTTTCAGTGCATTCTAAGCATTTGGAAAGGTCTCCTGAGGTTATCTTTTAAAAATGCTTCTAAACGCAAACGCGGTATGCAAACGCGGCTAAACTGACGTTTTTTAATCTACGTTTTCTAGAAGTCAGTTTCCAGCGGTCAGAAGAATTTTCCAAACACACGTCTACATGAGCCCTGCAACATGTAGACAGAAAGTGGCTGTAAAAAGGCTACAAGAGATCAACAGCACTGAGATGCAACAGAAGATGAAGAAAAAAGAAAACGACCCCTTTGCGGCATATTTACAAAAGTATAAAAAAAGTTGAAAAATTAGTTCATCTTCCAAATGTAGCAATGATTCTGATGGGTTGCAGTGGATTTTATAAATCTGCCCCGTCAAGTTGTAGAATGATACACATATTTATATGTAGCCATCATGAGCAGATCTCAGCTACAAATCCAAACTGAGTTTATATAAAATTTCCATCAGTCGAGGCACATTGTTGATACCAACCAATAACTTGTTAATGTATGCTCTCACTACTTGTTATATTATGATAAATTGGATTTTCCTTGTAATGGCAGTGTGAATCCTACCTAACCTTGATAACGTCTGAAAAGAGAAAGCCTTCGAAACCTGTTTTCTTTTTACATTCTGTTTGTATACAAGCTGAAATCTTTTGGCAGCTTTTGTAAGTAGCAGTAACCAATATAGTAAGTGTTAATGAAGACAGACTTTCTCTTTTCGCAAGTTATTAGAGTTGGAAAGAGCTACAGAGCCATTGTTCCTAACTGTGAACAATATAGGCGAGGAACTTGTGTGACTACATCTTATGAGCAATACGCAGCCGAGAGATCTCACATTGGAAGCTGCTGGGCGTAGGGAAACTTGATTTTGATTTTAATTGCAAACATTTTAGGTGAGACATGAGCATGCGGCAAAACCATGTGTGGCAGATGTTGTTGTCTCTTAGGAACTAAATAAAAAAGGGAGAGAGGGAAGCGCCTACTAAGTGTAGCATAAGGACTGTTTATTAAAAACACAAAATTGGCAACTCACATTGTTAAAAGTCAACAAACTCATCAAGAGAGACCGCTGTTCTGCGTGTGATGTCTCCGTCCCTTTGTGCGCTGGCTGGCTCTATATATCCGGATAGGTGGTGGAAAGATGGTGCCTCAAACACCTGACGTCCAGAAACCATGTTGGAACACACACCAGTAGAAATGACGTCACAGCAGCAAAACCATGTGTGGCAGATGTTGTTGTCTCTTAGGAACTAAATAAACAAGGGATAGAGGGAAGCGCCTACTAAGTGTAGCATAAGGACTGTTTATTAAAAACACAAAATTGGCAACTCACATTATTAAAAGTCAACAAACTCATCAAGACAGGCCGCTGTTCTGCGTGTGATGTCTCCGTCCCTCTGTGCACTGGCTGGCTCTATATATCTGGATAGGTGGTGGAAAGATGGTGCCTCAAACACCTGACGTCCAGAAACCATGTTGGAACACACACCGGTAGAAATGACATCACAGCAGCAGGATAAAAATTGGCTATGCGTTTCAAGGTATCCACACTTCTTTATCAAGACAGCCAGAGACACATGAAAAAGTGCTGATGCTCTGAAACGCGTAGCCAATTTTTATCCCACTACCATGATATCCTATCAGGTAATTGGTGATGGAGGCCAATGGAGAAAGGGCTTACCTTGTGGCTAAGTTCCAGACTCTCTTGAGAGTGGGACAGCGGGAGTCAGGCCCAAAGTGGCACAGGTTGCCTGTAGGAGTGCTTGTTGGTGGTCCACCCAAGAGCACAGCAGATGCACGGAGATGAGGTCTGCAGAGAGATGGCGCCTGTGCGAGGTATGCAAGCCCTTCCGGGAATAGAGGCTTACTGGATAGCCGGTTCAAGCCAAGGTCAGGTACCAGGTGGGAATCAGAGCAGACGTAGTCAGATGGGATAGCTGAGATCATACACAGAGGAGCGAGAGAGAGTATCCGTTAGCCAAGCCGAGGTCAGATCAGGGGTAAAGCAGAGTAGACAGGTCCAAGAGCAAGCCGAGTCAGTATCAGGTAGTCACAGGTTGCAATAACACAGGAAACAGGAACCAGGAACAAGGTACGGGGAGCTAGAGATCATCCAGCAACTTGAGGGAGTGAAGAGCCTCCTTATAAAGGCCATTTGGTGCCAAAACTGGACCTGAGGCGCAGCCATGTAGGGTACTGGTGGAAATGCTTGGTCTTCCAGGCCTTCTGCTGTGGATAGGACCCTGACACGTCGCTTCTACCAGCGTGTGTTCCAACATGGTTTGTGCAGTCTTTCAACCACCTATCCAGATGTACAGAGCCAGTCAGCGTACAGAGGGATAGAGACGTCACACACAGAGCAGCGATCTGTCTTGAAAAGCCTTTTGACTTTTAACAATGTGAGTTGCCCATTTTGTGTTTTTAACCCCATGACGCCGAGCACACGCAAATATGCGGCCTCTTGGCGTCTGGGCCTTGACACTGAGCGGCCGCATATTTGCGTGCAATTAGAAAACACATATGATGCTGAGAGCACGCACCCTGCACGCTCCCAGCACATATGTCTGTGACGCACAGAAAGGTCCCGAGCTCCCATTTCGTCCGAGACCTTTTTCGATCATGTGACCACCATGACGGCGAATCACGACGGTCACATGACCCTAAAACCCGCCTGGCTTCTGAAACTCTTAAAGGGCCGGGAGGCGCCGGCACTAAAAGGTTAATAAACAGTCCGTATGCTACACTTAGTAGGCGCTTTCCTCTCTCCCTTGAATTTTTTATTACAGAGACTGCTTCTGCTCTGGAGACAGCTGCCACAAGTGTTATACTATAATTTAATTGAGTCCATAAAGGCCTTTGACAAAAGTCTATATGTTCATGAGGTCAGCCAGATTGAATTGTGCTCCTATTGTTTCCTTTTGTTTCTTAGGGTCCATTTACATTTTCATTTTAGGTTGGCCTTTTTTCATCTTAAACTACAGCTAAACCGCAATGCAAATCTGGTACTATTGCTTTTAATGTCCAGTTTTAATGTGTTGTACAGTTTAAGGTGTAGTTATCTCTGCTTTTGAACTTGTACCTACAGGTAAGCCAGATACTAGGTACAGTGAATATCTCTCAAAAGTGCACCAGAAATATTCACATCTGTAGCAGCTGGTGACGTCACTGGGACATGCACACTGCACTCTGAATTGAGCGAACATTGAATGCGTCATTAGTCCTGAGTGCTGTGTCATGATCGTTGACTCATCACTGTAACTGCAATCAAAATATAAGAAAAAAAAATCCCTGATCACCCCCAACTCCCACACACTGATGACTGGATGTAAAAAAAAATTGTAAAAAAAGAAAAAAAAATGTTTAAAAAGTAAAAAAAAAAAAAATTACAAAATAATTTTTTTCTACACACTGTCACCAGTCAGTGTCCCAGATCACTGTCACACCAATCATATGATGCCGCTGTACTGCACTGACAGTATGTAAAAAAAAAATTAAAACTTCAAAAAACTCGCCATGCCTCCTACTATTAAATACCTTAGACTGTCTACTTTCCTGGCATTTGGGGCCTCAAGAAATAAGATCAGCCGTTAGAACATCAGGAGTGCAGGGGCGGACTGACCATTTGGAAACTTGGGCACTGCCCAAGGGCCTAGGGTTAGTAGGGGGCCCCATGAGATGCCCCTGGTACCTTTTTCATAGGCTTTTTTGAGTTTGGGCAAGGACACAGGGGCCCCATGATCCCTTATTGCCCGGGGGCCCCATGACTTGTCAGTCCGCCCCTGCAGGAGTGATCAGTTTTCAGATACATAAACCATAGTTTGTGGACTCTAACTTTCACACAGACTAAATAATATACAATGTTTTGGGTTATTTTTACATTACAAACATTTGGCCCAAATTTATGAAAAAAATTGATTTCATTGGACATGTTTTATCACAGAAAGTGGAAAAGATTTTTTTAAAAATGAAGAAAGCTCTATTTTTGTGAAAAATGTATATAAATTTCATTTTGGGCACAGTGGTGCATGACCACGCAATTGCCAGTTAAGGTAGTGCAGTGCTGAATCGCAAAAAATGGCCTGGTCATGAAAGAGGGGGGGGGGATCTAACAGAGATCAAGTTTTTACTGCAAGCTTTAAATAAAAAAATAAATAAACAGCTTTTGGATTAAAGTGGTCGTAAAGGCTGAAGGTAAAAAACATTCTCTGTGCAGCATCCCCCCCAATATTTACCTAGCCCCCTCTCAATCCAGTGATGTGCATTGAAGCTCCAGCTATCTTCCCTCTCTTCATTGGCTGAGACAACAGCTCGAGCTATTGGCTCTGTCTGCTGTCAATCACAGCCAGTGAGCCAATGAGAGGAGAGAGGGGGTGGAGCAGAGCAGCAGCTCTGTGTGTGAATGGACACATGGAACAGCTGCTAGGGAGTGCGCGTGCTTGGGTGCCCCCATAGCTAGCCGCTTGCTGTGGAGGCACCAGACAGGAGGGCGGGGCTAGGAGCGCCAGCAGAAGACCCGAGAAGAGGAGGATACGGGCTCCTTTTTACAAAACCATTGCACACAGCAGGTAAGTATGACATATTTGTTATTTTTAAAAAAATCTAAGCCTTTAGAATCACTTTAAATGTTACATTTATACTTACCTGGCAGGGCAGATACCATGATCATGAAGGTGGTAGTCCTCCCAGGGTGAGGCTTATCCATTGCACTCCAAAAAAAAGGTCTTTTAAACAAATAAAGCTTATATGCGATTTTAGTAATAGGGTTTAACCACTTCAATATCGGACACTTTCACCCCCTTCCTGCCCAGGCCAATTTTCAGCTTTCAGCGCTCTCACACTTTGAATGACAATTACTCAGTCATGCAACATTGTACCCAAATTAAATTTTTATCATTTTTTTAGATAGATAGAGCTTTCTTTTGGTTGTATTTAATCTCAATAGTTTTTTGCTAAAACACTATTCTTAGTTTCTGTTATAAAATTTTGCAAATAAGTAATTTTTGTTCTTTATGTGCACTGATGAGGCTGCACTGATGGGCACTGAAGAGGCTGAACTAATGTGCACTGATGAGGCAGGCACTGATAGGCACTGATGAGTCGGCACTGATGGGTATTGATAAGCTGCACTGATGGGCACTCATGAGGAGGCACTGATGAGGCAGCACTGATGGTCACTGATAAGCTGCACTAATGAGCACTGATGAGGCAACACTGAGGGCACTGATAAGCTGCACTGAAGGGCACTGACATGCAGCGCTGATGAGGCAGCACTGATGGGCACTGATGGGGCTGCACTGATGATCAGTGCCCTGTTTATCAGTGTAAACTGTACTGACAGTTTTGATGGTAATTGGCTTTCTTTTTCTCACAGATAACTGGCCATGATAACTGGCAAGTCTGTGATCAGCTGTGATGGGACACATGGATGAGGCAGCACTGATGGGCATTGATAAGCTGCACTGATGGGTACTCATAAGGAGGCACTGATGAGGCAGCACTGATGGGCACTGATAAGCTGCACTGATGGGCACTGATGAGGCAGCACTGATGGGCACTGATAAGCTGCACTGATGGGCACTGATGAGGCAGCACTGATGGGCACTGATAAGCTGCGCTGATGGGCACTGATGAAGCAGCACTGATGGGAACTGATAAGCTGCACTGATGGGCACTGATGAGGCAGCACTGATGGGCACTAATGGGGCTGCACTGATGATCAGAGTACTGTGTATCCGTGTAAAAACTGTATTCACTGTGCCCCTCAAAGATTGGCTCTACCTTCCTCACATGCTCTATCTGTGTGAAGAAAGGAGAGATGATAACCAGCAAAGGAATTCAGTCTGTTTACACTGTGGCAGCCATGATTGGACACAGCTAATCACATGGTAAAGGGCTGCTGTGATTGGTCCTTTACCGCAAACTGTGATCTGCTGTGTCCAAGGCACACAGTGGTCACAGAGTGCTCCCGATATGGCCCTAGGGGGCACGTGGGAAGAGAGCACATGGGAGAATGTCTAGGCACATCCTCCCAGAACCGGAGAGCCATGCTGTAGCCTTTTATTGGCTATAGCGTGGTGTTAAAGTGGTTACATATGCTCTGTGTGATTTACCATTTAAACAGTCTACCCTTACTGTGTTCCATTGTAGCATTCAAATAACATGGTGGGACACAGAAGAGCAGGCCATAATCCTTTTCATTTCAAATTTCACTAAAACCTTCTTCAATGACTGAACTTTGGAAGAACCAAATACAGCACCTAACTCTATCCTGCTATATTATAGCATTTGTTTACTACTTTACCTTCTGACTATGCTGTGTGAGACACTTCAAAAAGAACATTGATTTGATGAACTTTTCTTGACAGTTATTTCCAGCAGCTCTACTACAGATGGCCTTGTGTGAATCATGTTATCAAGATGGAACAGACCTTCTGGGGCCATGCGTTATCTGGATGCTTCGATAAAAGGATTAGTCCTCAAACCTGGGTATATTTTCACATGACAAATATAACCCAACAGCTGCCTTTTATCCACTGTGGCCAGCATAATTCTCCTACCCCCAGAGTCCATATGAAATTAAATATGGATTTCTACTGAATAAACAAATTGTTCTTTTAAATACATAAAATGCACATTCAGGCCTGGAGTGTACGTATAAATGCTTCAGGCTTACAAACTGTCACGTACCTGATAGGAGAATGAAATGACGAGGTTGGTCTCACTTGTGTCACTAGCCCTGACCCCGCTGGACGTGGAACGGAGGGTGCCGAGGGACCAGGGGAAAAGAGTACCAAGAGATGTTGCCAGAAGAGCTTGCAGTTGGAGTCCTGAATAGACTGGTGAACCACCGGTTCAGGAACGGTAGCGATGTTCTGGAATCCCACCTGGGTTAAAAGGGCACTCTGCTTGAACAACAGGTTCGGGATAATTGGCGTGTCAGATCTTCCAGCCGACTTGAAGCAGGAGCAATCTATGGTGTGCAGAGCTGGAACAGTAGACAACCAGGCGGACACTTGAGCAGGAAGCTGGAATTGGAGATAGGACCAAGGTCACAGGATAGCCGGGGTCATCAACAGGCGTGCAGCGAGGTACCAAATCATGAGCAGAGCCAAAGTCAGCAACAGAGCCGGGACAGGAACTAATAACAAGTCAGGAGCGGAATCTGAAGTCAGGTCAGGAACAAGTCAGGTCAGTAACAAGGGGATCATACAGGAATACAGGAATACAGCAGGGCACAGGGAAACAGAGGAAGACCAGTCAGCACTAAGCACAGGCAGAAGCCTCCTTACATAGTTTGTCTGGTGCCAATATTCACTGTGTATGTGTGCGTGTGCCTGTGCACAGGCGCACATCTGGTCACCATTCTGCGGAGATTGCTCCACGCATGCGCAATTCCCTTACACAGAGAGCCCCTCTCCACATGCTTTTGAGTTGTATTCAAGCTGACTTCGAGCTGTTTCTGAGATGCTTCTAAGTTGCTTCTGTTTGTATTCAAATCAACTTTGTCAGATGTAAAAATTTTAGAAATAAAAATAGTTCCAGCACATCAGAACTGAACAGTACTCTACATGACAGGGGCGGACTGACAACTCATGGGGCCCCCGGGAAATAAGGGATCATGGGGCCCCTGTATCCTCGCTCAAACTCAAACCACACCCAAAAAAGCCTATGAAAAGGTACCAGGGGCATCTCATGGGGCCCCCTACTGACCACGGGCCCTCGGGCACTGCCCAAATTCCCAAATGGTCAGTCCGCCCCTGCTACATGAGTGTATGCTGCTCTATAAAATCCTGCCAAAAATCAAACACTGCTTTTCACATGCACACTGCTTCAAAAACAAGACTGAATGATTCAATCACTAAAATCCTAAATTATATTAATTTTATTAATATAATTTGAAAAGTCATTACCCATATTTTTCAGATCAACACTTTTCATCAAAATATTAGCCAGTGACCCTGCAATGAAGGCCCTTGCTCAGGGACATTGCCTTATAGGGTGACATTGCCCTCTGAATTATGCTCCTATGTTGTCACCCATCACCAATAAACTTTAAAGTGTTGCTAAACCCACAACAGTAAAATCAGTCTGTATATGCAGTAAAGCATGTTTGTTATACTCACTGTGAAGCCTAAGGGGTTAATCCTCTGCATTGTGTAAAAAGGCCATTTGATCCTGACTTCTCTGCTCTTCCTCTTCCTGAAATGTCCATCTCTTATTTCCTGATAAGATAAACTGAACCAGTAGCCATTCTGCGCATACTCAGTTTAGTGTGTATTGTTAGAGAGTTTTTTTTTTCTTGGGAGAGTGCATGTGATCAGCGCAGGGCCTATCAGCACTGTTCAGACAGAGGTCAGGGGTTTTGTATCCTCCTAGAGCAGAAACAAAACTCCTCCTACAAGCTTTAGCTAGTGCTTGGCTGAAGACTGAGTGAAGCCACAAGACTCCTCTAACTCCTGATGAGAAAAGGTATTTAACAGTTTTTATTTACTAAAATAATTGCATTTCTATGTTGTGTGCACTGTGGGAGACCAGATATAGTGAGTGCAGGGTCCTGGGTTTAGTAACACTTTACTGCCTGCACCATGCTGCACCTCCTCATGCACCCTTAAATTTACAGTTGCAGTAAAACTTGGAACTTGTATTAAACAAAATGCAACCATTACAGACTGTCAGGGCTCCGGGAATGACCAGAGGTGTGTGGACCGACACAGGGAAACACAGACTTCAGGTATAGCGTGTAAACAAGATAATTTATTAGGACAACACAAACATAAACGCAGTGCAACAAACCAAACCCAAAACTAACACAAATACATACAACAAGGTGAAACAAACCCAAACCTAAACTGATATATATATATATATATATATATATATATATATATATATATGGAGCACAACGTAGTCAGGTGGGTCGGGTCGGTAGCTAACGGGCAGACAAGGTACAAGGAGTAGGCAGAAGATTGGTCAGGAGTAGCTGAGGTCGGTGCAGGCAGAGTTCAAGCAGAGTCAGGATCAAGCAGAGTCAGGATAAGCCAGGAAGCAAACAGGATGCAGGTACAGGGGCTCATGGGAACAATACACCAAGGCACTGACTGCAGGCCCGGCCATTCCTTAAATGCACCTCCTGCAATCAGCCTCAGGTGATGGCTTGATTGCAGGAGTGAGCTTCTGGCTACTGAGAGCACTCGCTGGCCAGCCCTGGTACTGCAGCCCACACGGCAGGTGAGTCCCACCACCAGTGGTGAATCCATTCCTGACACAGACACCCAGATGGGAGAGCAACGCCAGAGAAAAACTCCCAGTTCAAAGTAGCCAGATGCGGTGTCTGTTTCAGTTTTTATGCTAAACTTATCCCAGGAAGCATGACTCTATATCTAACCCATGTTTTTTCTCTTTGAAGCCTCACTCCATCTTCCATGACATAGCAATATACAAATTTTATTTAAAATAATATTGCACTTACAAAGTTGTAGTTAAAGTCATCATATAATCAATGGCTTTCAATCCTAGAGACTTGGCTCCCGCGTCATTTCCTGTTTCTGAAAAACGCGTCACTTAGCTCCGCCCTATGTGTGTCGTCACAAACCACGTGACTTCTTCAGGGGATTTACTATATGTCCTCCAGAAACTTTGACCAGGCAAAAGTTTTTAACAAATAAGTTCTTCACTAAACGTTGTTTAAATAGCAAGAATATTACAATCAGTTTCTTCTCATCCATTCCAAATACAAAATGCCTTCTGCATGCCCCTTGGTGCCTCTGCCCATTAAAGTAGTCAGACCTTGTAGAGAGCAGTCCTTAGATCAGTTGCACAAGTCCATGCTTGCGAATGGCAACTGCACAGGAGAAAAGTGTCTATTTCAGCACACATTATACAAACATTTATCTCAATTGTTGCCATTAGAAAGCCAGTCTTGAGAAATGCCCTTTAGCCATCTCTGGAGAGCATGCATGTAGACAGGAAGTAGCTGCTAGATATCAGAAGTACTCAGGGCTTTTTTTCTCAGAGAATAGGTTCAGGAACTCCCCTTTTCTGAGTCCCCCCTTGTCTCTGTCCCCTACCCTCCTCTGAGCACCGTCCCTTGGTTCCACCCCCTACCCACCTCCCAGTCCCACCACTTTTAGAGAAAACAGAACCAAGTATCATTTTGTGGTGCTAAATAATTCGTATGGAATTTGTTAATGATAACAAGAAAAGCAGTCAAATAGGTCCCCCTGAAGCCAGCAACAACAGATCCTGCCAGCATCACTAGACCCCACCCCAGCAACAATAGATCCCCCACACAACAATAGACTCCCTCATCAATCCATGGACCCCACCCAACAACAATAGACCCCACTACAGCAACAATATATCCCCTGCAGCAACAAGAGACCCCGCACCAGCAACAATAAATCCCCCACAGAACAACAATGGACCACCCCATCCACAACAAAATGTACCCCCCCATCAACAAAAGATCTACCCCAGCATCATTAGACCCCCAGAAACAACAACAGATCTCCCAGTAGCCATCAACCTCTCCCTCAATGGTAGATCCCTACTAGCAACATACGCCACCCCAGCAAGAATAGATCCCCCCATCAACAATAGACCCTCAAACAAAAACAGATCCCCACCAGTGACAATTGATCTGCCAGCAGCCAGCATCAATAGATCCTCCAGCACACCCCACACCCCTTGCCATTACAAACATTCAGTGCTGGAGGTGCCTGAACTGCTTTCCCCCAAGTTCCCGCTGAAAAAAAACCCTGAAAGTACTAAAATGCAAGGATGAAAAAAGAGGATGTACAAAAATGGCAGTTGCTGCTGACATATGATTCTTTAGCAAGCTAAATGTGACTCATTTAGGGTTTTATATCTAGAAACAAAGAAAGCACAAGAGCCTCTATACACCAGTTCTTTAGCATTTCCTTTGTTCTTGTTTTCCTCTGTCTTTTCAATAAAACTTTTGGGGGTCAGGCTTATGATACGATGTAAGAATGTTAGGAAAAAGAATTAAACAGAGAACAGCAATGTCCTTGTTACTGTGATCAGTTCCATTAAGTAGCTCTGCCCTGGACATTTCACTTTATACAATGTGCTGCACTGTTGAAAGGTACTACAGCTGATCTGTAATTTTTCGATGAATGCCTACCATTTGGCAAAATGTAATTTTCTTTCAGCATGGCACTATTTTTGTTGTTGATAACAAGCAGATCGAGTGGAATTAGCATTCAGCCTATACATGCAGCTATGCAGAGACTCAACGTATTCTCCAAGCACTTATTACTATTACACTCGTGTCCTTCTTTCACTGCTCCATAATCCTGGTTATCTTTCCGAGATGAGTTCATTTGAAGTTGCACAGTGGCAGTGTGTGGCATATTTTAATCCACCTCCGAACAATACAGTGCTTTGTAAAATGCTTCAGAAGCCACTCAGCTATTCCAGTACTGTCTCCAAGGGGCCCGTGTATCATGCATTACAAACAGAATGCTTTTTCTCTAGTAATGTGCGTTTTTATGTAAACAATTCAACATTGGAAAATGTTCAAGGTATAAAATGAGAAACACAGTTGTGTTATTCTCCATCAACAAAGAGATTTATTATACGAGGTGTGACAATTTAATTCCCAGAATGGACCGGTAATAACCCTATCAAACACCTCTGCATTCTTTAAAAGATCAGATGAAATTTGAAGACGACGTTCTTTCTGATCTTTTGTCAAGATTTGAGGCACCATCTTTGTGGAAATCTTTCTCATTCCCAAATCCTGTTTTAGAATCTGAGGAAATGTTTCCCTGTTCATGTTCAATTCGTCTGCCATCAGTCACACACTCAGTTTTCCATCTGAGCATATGAGGGCTCACACTCTGTCCACATTTGCATTTTTGGCTGCCCACTTCTTGCGTCATCATCGACATCTACTTACCCCTCTTAACCATTAGCCGCCCGGCCTATAGCTGTTTGGTGGCCGCAAAAATGCTCTAGCTTTCCGGGTGTACGCCATTTGGCGTCCTCCCGCACATGCGCAGTTCGCGCGGTTGCAGAGCCGCGCAGCGGCGCGATCTGTCACCGGCTGTGTACCTTGGACACGGCCGATGACAGATCTGAGATCTGACCCCGTTGCCGGTACCATGTGACCTGCTGGGACCAATCACAGCAGGTCACATGACAGTTGTATACAATGGATGGCTTCATTCATGCCATCCATTGTATACTAGTACCTAGCTGTGAATGGTCACAGCAGGTCACATGCACATGTCATCTGATTAGCTGTGGCCAAATCACAGCTAAGCACAAAAAAAAAAAAAAAAAGTGCTGAATGAATCGATTTCATTCAGGTAAATGCTTTCTTATAGTAAAGTAATTCTTTGCTATAAGCAAATTGTGTAAAAAAAAAAAAAATACTGATCACTTCCCCAAAGTAGTACAATGTTACTATGGTAACATTTTACTACTTTGGTCATAGTAATATATTAAACAAAATATTAAAAAAAAAAAATGTAATAAAAAATTAAAAATAATAAAATTTTTTTAAAAAAAAATATATATATATTTTTTTCATACTGTCACCAGTCAGTGTCCCTGTTCACCGCCATGCCAATTATATGATGACGCTGTACTGCACTGATGACAGTATGTAAAAAAAAAATAGTGAAAATAATTTTTTTAATTTTTTAATTTTCCGAAAAATTCTGACAAAAAAAATACAACTTCAAAAAACTCGCCATTCCTCTTATGAAGTACGTCGGACTGTCTACTCTGCAAAAAGGGGTCATTTGGGGGATATCTGTACTATTCTGACATTCTTGGACCTCAAGAAATTAGATTGGCTGTCAGTACTTCAGGATTGATCAATATTCAGATCTATACCATAGTTTGTGAACTCTATAACTTTCCTACAAACTAAAAAATACATCCTAATTTGGGTTATTTTCACCAAAGACATGTAGTAGAATACATCTCAGCCTAAATTTATGAAGAACAATTATTTGTTTGTAAACTTTTATTACAGAAAATTTTTCAAAATTTTTGGTCTTTTTTTGTTAATTTAGCAAAAAATAAAAACCCCGGCGGTGATTAAATACCACCAAAAGAAAGCTCTAGTTGTGTGAAGAAAATGATAAAATTTTAGTTTGGGTACAATGTTGTATGACCGTGCAATTGTCATTCAAAGTGTGAGAGCGCTGAAACGTGAAAAATGGCCTGGGCAGGAAGGTGTAAAATTGCCCGGTATGGTTAAATTACCTATGACATTCAAAAACACTTGATTTTCATGGAATGCTCACCATACGCCTGATATAACAGAGCTAATGTTTTACTTGCACTTTCACCAATTTTCACATAAAATTTGATGTTCATCTGTTGCTACAGATTCCTGTCAATCATGTTCCACACACATATGTGGAAGTTCTTCTACCACTCCGTAAAGACTGAATCAACTGGTGTATGACCCAAGCAAGTGCAAGTTAGAACATAGTGCTAAACCATGGTCATTCTGGGAATTGAATTGTCACACCTTGTTATGGGATACAATACCCTCTACTGAAAAATTATTTAGGCTGATGGATTCACCAAGGAGTTACATTACTGTATAAATGCAAGCATAAACAGGCACGGTGCATTTATAAAAATCATAGAATTATTTTGTGAATCCTAACAGTTCTTGTAATTTATCATGAAGTGTGCTATGTCTTCCATAAAGTCAGACACCAACTAAGAGAAGCAAATTAAGAGAGAGTGATGATTTGATGAAATTGCCTGAATTGTGATTTGACCCAGATGGGGCCAACATGTGGCAGGCCAATTTTGACCTAACTAGGAAGTACCTTTCTAATCTTGGACTCTACCCTTAGGTTAGGTTCACATTGCTGTGATACAATTTGGATCCGACTTTCAGTGTGATTATGCAGTGCTACTTGGATGCAACTTTGATGCAACTTTGTTATGGTTTGTATATCCTGTGGGGGTCAAAATAACATTGGAATGGCACCAAGTCGTAAAGGAACCTTTTCCAAAATCGTTCCATGCTGAGTTGCACTGATGTGAATGGACATCGTTGAAAACAATGTGATTTCCCTTGCCATGTGATTCTGTGCAACTCAAGTCGTAGTAGTAATGAAACCACATGTCAGCTTGTGAAGAAGCAGCTATACATCAGTGGAGTGATGACAAGGATCTGGGATCCACACACTGCCTGTTCCGTGGAAGCACCTGAGACCGGAGGATGATAACAGATTGCTGGAAAAGCAGAGCAAGGACCAGAGCAGCTGTAGCAGAGAGACAGCAGTCTGTCCCTTTGAGTTTCAACCTATACCATGGAAGAGATTTGCTGGCTACCTTTATCCAAGTGCTGCAGCTGCTCTGGAAGCCGGGGAGAGGCTTGCAGCTTGCATTCCACCTTGGATTCTTCTGAGCAACCAACTTGCCAATCTCTGTCCAACACCAGCCTCTTGCCTGCCAAGCTCTGCTTAATACATTACCTGTTTGCCACAAGTTAAGGTAAATTCATGAGCAGTTTAAAACCTGTGCTCCACTCTGCAGTCTTCTCAGAAGTTCTTTGCCTCTCACCCTCAGCTTCCTTGCTGATCCCTGCACAGCTTCAGCAGCTTGCCTGCCAAGCTCTGCATCTCACACCAGTTGTCTGCCACAATTACAAGCAGGCAAATAAGCAGTCATACAGCGTATTCTCCACTCTGCAGTCTTCTCAGAAGTTCATCACATCTCACCAGCAGCTTCCTTGCCAACTCTTGCATTGTTCTAGCCGCTTTCCTGTCAAGCTCTTCATGCTACTCCAGCCAATTGCCTTCTAGTCTAATCATACTATGCCCCAGAGATGACCCCCCCCCCCGATTGTAACATGCCTATTCATGCCTAATTATTATTATTATTCAGAATTAATACAGTGCCAACAGTTTGTGCAGCGCTGTACAAAATGAAGGTTGAAAAGTTACAGTTACAATACAATTTGGTACAAGAGGAAACAGAGTAAGGAAACTACTATTATAGTGAGTGCATTATTTAAATAAAAAATTTTAATAAAAAAAGAGAATAGTAATTAAAGAAGTGTTGCACCACATACACCAAACAAAATCTAAAGAAAAATGTTGTCTTCTTTCACCAGTAAGAACATAAAAAAGATCACATGTACATTACATGTAGAAAAGGTGATTAATACAAAACTGTTAACAGCCTTAGGTATCACAAAACATCCCCAATGTCTCCAGAAACCATGACGTTAATTCAATCAGATTAAATCAGTGTCTGAGTGCTGCAATGTCAACCAAATTTCTTTTCTTTTTTTTTTTCAGTTGCAAAAGAAACAAGGGAAAAGATTCCCCAGGGTATCAGATGAAGTAAAGTATAGAACCGAGAGTAAAGATGGGTTATAAACTTGAATGAGGTCTGCAGATCGGGGGTATGCGTTGATTGAGTAAAATAGGGGTAAAAACACAACCTTTTAGGGAGGAAGGGTAATAGGGAAGTGGAAGGGATGGGCCAGTACCATCTACATTCGTGCACAGATAAGTCTCAAGGTGTCATCCTACTGGGTCCTTTGCATCAGTTCCCACATGAAGAAGAAGAACATGAAGAAATTTGTGAGTTGCAATCCAGTCACAAAGTGTCAGGGCAGGAGCTGAGGAACGGACAGGCAGGCCTAATAACAATGTAACGCACTGGCTGACGACAACCACCACCCACAGACCGAAGTCCCTCAGGGCGCGGAGTCTAAGTCCCAGGCTGCCCTTCACCAGGGCCCCTGATGGTGGGGATGGACTTGACGCAGCCAGGAACCAGGTCGCGGCCCCCGAGACACCTCAGTTGCGGTAATGGCCGCCGCCAATGGTGTGTAGCTGGTGGAAAAGACAATAGAGTACTCAGGCAGGCTGGGTCGACAAAAACGGGACAAAACGGTACAAGACAGCAGATGAGAATCACAGGTCAGGAAACAAAGAATAGTCGAGTCACAAGCCGAGTCAGATTCCAGGAGAGTCACGAGAGTCAGAACAGAGTTATAGCAACACAAAGACACAAGTGCAAAGATCATGTGCGGACCACAGGCTTATATGTAATCAGCCACACCCCTCTGGGGGATGGACCTCAGAGACCTGAAGGCATAAAAGATTCCCACCATGCTCAGCAGAAATCCAAGATGGATGCCAACACATGGAGTAACATAACCTCTCGGAAAAGGTAGGACCTTGACACAAAGGAAACAAAAACATTGATATTACAGTATCTGGATTACTATTCCTTTTTAATAAACAGCTTACGCTTAGATGGTGGCACCCCCTTTTTACTGTTTCTACTCCGTAAAAGTTGGATCTCCATTGGTATCATTGGTTCAGAAAGTTATGGTGGCAAAAAGTTCATCCAAAGGATTGAATATTTTGTGGGACAGCTGCAGCCAGAATCAATGCTACAGCCATCTAGATAAGTATGATTTTTTTATTTTTCTGTATTCCTGCACTTATCTTTTAAAGCTCAATTCTAGTAAAAACTTACAAAAAATTGTCTCCCTGCCAATAAATGAAAAAATGTGACAGTAAATATCTCCCATGGGGATAAATTGCATATTACTTTCTGTCCTTCTGATCTCACTGGGACAGAAAGGGATAATTTCTCAAACATGAAGAAAGATAGCAAAGATAGCAAGGCAGTAATAAAGTGACAGGGGTTCTAAACCCTACTCATTTCAACAAAATAGAATTGGTCCCTGAAAGAGAAGAGCTCTTATACCCACCTCCTTTGGCCCATGTCTTCCACCATTGCAGTGTTTCGGTCCCCATCAGAGTCTTCAGCATTAAACATTTCTGTAAGTGCCAGATAGCTCTGTCCCCTACCATGAGCTGTGGTTCCATCCTAGGATAGGAGCCAAATAGCTTTATGCAGGCTACAGTGCTGGAATGGTAGAAAGGTAGGAGACAAGGACTGTGGGAGAGGTGAGTACAAGGTCTCCTTCACATGAGTGATTAGGGGCATACACCAAAGTCCAGAAGCAAGGATCAGAAGATTCTTATGGTTGGTATTACAGGTGTATACGAAAAGCAGTGCTCAAAGAATGCTCATTTGATAGTTCACAAGCCTGGCAAGCACTGTCTGATGTCTACAAAATAGCCTAAAGCTCCCCGTACACTATTAAAATTTTGGCCGGTTCCTGGTGGGCTACTCGGTGGGTGGAACCATTGGCACCTTCTACCTGATATCTTTGAATGAAAAATCAGAGGGGCCATACAAAAAATTATCCACTGAACAGAGGCTGCATACCATGAAGTGCAGACACTTTAGATTTACTAAAACTGATGTACTCAGAATCTGGTGCAGCTGTGCATGGTAGTCAATGAGCTTCTAACTTCAGCTTGTTCAATTAGGCTGTGGCAATAAAACCTGGAAGCTTATTGGTTTATATGTAGAGCTACACCAGATTTTGCGTTTTGGTATTCTGACAACTGTCACCACCTGTCTAAATACAATAGGCCAGCAGGGGAATTTGTCCATCTGCACTGTATATAGCATGGATGGAGCAATCTGTTACATTTTTTTATTCAGCCTGCAGGTGAAAAAAGTATGAAATGTAAATTGGTAGATGGGCAATCTTGTTTAAAAAGACTTTAGGGAATTAATTCTTTTTTTCCTTATTTAAAACAAGTAGCCTTTTAGCATGATTGCCATGGAAACCCCATTACATGCGGAAAAAGCATCATTGAATCAGGTCTCATAAATTCCATCCAATTGTTGTTTGAAAGTAGCATTGTGAGAAGAAAAAGGGTATATATATATATATATATATATATATATATATATACATACTATATTGCCAAAAGTATTGGGACGCCTTCTTTCCACACACATGAACTTTAATGGCACCCCAGTCTTAGTCTGTAGGGTTCAATATTGAGTTGGTCCGCCCTTTGCAGCTATAACAGCTTCAACTCTTCTGGGAAGGCCGTCCACAGGGTTTAGGAGGGTGTCTATGGGAATGTTTGACCATTCTTCCAGAAGTGCATTTGTGAGGCCTGCGCTGCGATCTAATTCAGTCTCCGCTCTAAGGTCAGGCACTGATGTCAGACGAGAAGGCCTGGCTCGCAGTCTCTGCTCTAATTTATCCCTAAGGTGTTCTGTCAGGTTGAGGTCAGGACTCTGTGCAGACCAGTCAAGTTTCTCCAACCCAAACTCACTCATCCATGTCTTTATGGACCTTGTTTTGTGCACTGGTGTGCAGTCATGTTGGAACTAGAAGGGGCCATCCCCAAACTGTTCCCACAATGTTAGAGTCCAGGGTGGTGTGCTTTACACCACTGCATCCGATGCTTTGCATTGCACTTGGTGATGTAAGCCTTGGATGCAGCTGCTCGGCCATGGAAACCCATTCCATGAAGCTCTCTACTGTATGTACTGTTGTTGTGCTAATTTGAAGGCCACATGAAGTTCAGAGATCTTTATCTATTGACTCTGCAGACAGTTGGCAACTTCTGTGCACTGTGCGCTTCAGCATTCACTGAGCCCGCTCTGTCATTTTGTGTGGCCTACCACGTCGTAGCTGAGTTGCTGTTGTTCCCAGTTGCTTCCACTTTGTTATAATACCACTAACAGTTGACCGTGGAATATTTAGTAGCCAGGAAATGTCACGGATGGAGTTATTGCATAGGTGACAACCTATCACAGTACCACACTTGGAGTCACTGAGCTCCTGAGAGCGACCCATTCTTTCACAAATGTTTGTAGAAGCAGTCTGCATGCCTAGGCGCTTGATTTTATACACCTGTGGCCATGGAGATGATGGGACACCCCTCCAAATGATTGTATTCAGTTGTTCCAAACACTTTTGGCAATGTAGGGGAAAATTTACTAAAACTTGTACACTTAGAAGCTGATTGGCTACCATGCACAGCTGCACCAGCTTCTAACTTCAGCTTGCTCAAATAAGCTTTTACAATAAAATATGGAAGCCGATTGGTTTCTATGCAGAGCTGCACCAGAGTTTGCACAATGGAGTTGTGGTAATAACCCCCAGAGTGTATTTTCATATATATATGTTGTACCATTTTTCCAGAAGCGCATTTGTGAGGCCTGCTGCGCTCTAATTCAGTCTCCACTCTAATTCATCCCAAAGGTCTTCTGTCGGGTTGAGGTCAGGACTCTAACATCAGATTGCTCAATTAAGCTTTGCATAGATACCATTCGGCTTCCAGGTTTTGTTGTTAAAGCTTAATTGAACAAGCTGATGTTAGAAGCTGATTGGCTACCATGCACAGCTGCACCAGATTCTGAGTGCACAAGTTTTAGTAAATCTTCCCCTACATTGCCAAACGTATTTGGAACACCTGTGGGAAGAGTTTGGGAATGGCCCCTTCTTGTTCCAACATGACTGCGCACCAGTGCACAAAGCAAGGTCCATAAAGACATGGAGGAGCGAGTTTGGGGTGGAGGAACTTGACTGGCCTGCACAGAGTCCTGACCTCAACCCAACAGAACACCTTTGGGATGAATTGGAGACTGCGAGCCAGGCCTTCTCGTCTGACATCAGTGCCTGACCTTTTGCACCATGGAGTGTATTTTGTATTTTCATAGATATATATATATATATATATATATATATATATATATATATATATAGTATATATGTTGTAAAGTGCTGCGTAAACTGTGCTATATAAATCCTGTATATATATATATATATATATATCACTGTATATTGTATATTAAATTCAGTAGATGCTAAAAATGATGGATTAAGTCTACGGAGCTGATTACATGAAGTGACAGAGTTGCACTACATAGAAAATATATTCTGGTTAATCATAACAATTTCCAGCTGTCCCTCATTTATAAAGGCAGTAATCGCTATCCAGTAATGCAGGCATCCATTAAAGCACTGTGTCTAGTTAACTATTCATCTTCTATATCATGTACTGCTAACCTGATTTACATGTATAAAACCCTATATTATAATGTATATTATACCACAACACCAGTATACATTTTTTTCTTGCTGTAGCAAAGTGTTATTGTAAGGCTGAATTACTTTGAACTGGAATGTCATTTTGATACGACACCTGCCATTGTATTGGCTTCTCCATGGCTTGTGAATGGCTTTCAAACGATAAGCACTACGCTCTCATTTTCTCTTATTGTGAAGCGTAGTGGAATACATAATGAATCTGTCGGTGTTTTCATTTAAATGCATTGTTAGCATTTGTCACATCAGCAAGATAGTCCTCCATCTCATTACGCCTGTCATATGAAGCTCCCCATGGCTCCGTTTCATCTCCTGAGCTGGGTCAATTCAAAGCATAGCATATGCAGTATTTTTATTAACCAGAGTTTTTTGCTAGTTTTCACTTTCAAAAATGTGTTTAGTTTACGAAAGGATTGAGAGCATGGATCAACTGGGTCAACTGATTTTACTAAATACATGTTATTTTGATGGTACTTTGGTAAAATTTAATTGACTGCAAATTGTTGTATGGACTTTCACCATCGACTTTATACACAATTGACAAAGCCAACACACCATGAGAGTCTTTATTTTTAAAAAAGTGACTTTTTTTTATTACGCCCAATGAATTTTGAAAATTGCAAGCACATGGTAAGGCACCAGTACCTTCAATACCTTGTTCTTGACATAATGGACAAATAAATGGACATATGATGGGGTGGGTAGTCCATTAAGAGTGTATTTATTTTTTTTGTGCGTTCCATCTTAAATATGAGGCAAAAAAGATTTTCAATTCCTATGCTGTTAACTGTATCTATTCATAGGGAGGGGCATAACTTGAAGTTGGGTTGTTGGCTATAAATTGTTGGGCATAGAGGTTACACTGGTCCACAACTGAATGTAATAAGTTATCCGGAACATGAAATAAAAAAAAAATTGGTGCAAATTGTTTCATGTTGGCCTGAACAGCAGTTAAAAGTGGCATATTAGCTGCTCCTGAGTTAGGGAGAAGCCATAGAGGTTTTGAAGTGTATATAGTAGACTGGCATGGGTTTGGGGGTGATGTGACACCCCACACGTACTTGACCTTTCATGCAGAGGTTCTCTGTTTCTGGTGGATGCTACTGCATTACTGGTGGTAGCCTGCTCTTTACCAGAACCTGTGTTTGGTGAGCACACCTTCCTCCTCCTCCTCTGATTGGGTGACAGTCCCACTACTTACCACCGGTTCCTATTCCAAATCAGAATCAGACACATAGAGCTCCTCACTGCTCTCGTCAATCATATTGAGGATTTGGTATGCCTCCTCACTGGTAAAGAATATTTTCGACATAGTGGCGACTGTGGGCTGTGGTGACACACTGCTGTGATGGGGACACTGGGATGTGGCTGCAATGATGTGCACTGATGAGGATGCACTGGGGTGTGCTATTGAGGCTGCACTGATTGGCACTGATGAGGCTGCTCTGATGGGTGCTGATGAGGCTGCACTGATGACACTGAACTTATTGGGTGCTGATGAGGCTGCACTGATGACGCTGAACTTATTGGGTGCTGATGAGGCTGCACTGATGACGCTGAACTTATTGGGTGCTGATGAGGCTGCACTGATGACACTGAACTTATTGGGTGCTGATGAGGCTGCACTGATGACGCTGAACTTATTGGGTGCTGATGAGGCTGCACTGATGACGCTGAACTTATTGGGTGCTGATGAGGCTGCACTGATGACGCTGAACTTATTGGGTGCTGATGAGGCTGCACTGATGACACTGAACTTATTGGGTGCTGATGAGGCTGCTCTGATGAGGCTGCACTGCTGGGTGCTGATGAGGTTACACTGCTGGGTGCTGATGAGGCTGCACTGATGACGCTGAACTTATTGGGTGCTGATGAGGTTGCTCTGATGAGGCTGCACTGCTGGGTGCTGATGAGGCTGCACTGCTGCGTACTGATGGAGCTGCACTGATGGATGCTGATGGAGCTGCACGGATGGGTGCTTATGAGGCTGCTCTGATGTGTGTTGATCATACTGCCCTGATGTGCACTGATGAGGCTTCCCTGATGGGGTGGCACTAGGGGTGGACTGACCATTTGGAAACTCGGGCACTGCCCGAGAGCCCGGGGTCAGTAGGGGGTCCCATGAGATGCCCCTGGTACCTTTTTCATAGGCTTTTTTGAGTTTGGGCAAGGACACAGGGGCCCCATGATCCCCTATTGCCCGGGGCCCCATGAGTTGTCAGTCCGCCCCTGGGTGGCACTGATGGGCACTGACAAGCTGCAGTGATGAAGCACTGATGGGCACTGATGGACACTGAACGGCAATGATGGACACTAATGGGCTACACTGATGAGGCTGCACTAAGCTACAATGATGTACACTGATGAGGCATCACTTATGGGCGCTGATGAGGATCCACTAATAAGGTTCCACTGATGGGGTGGCACTAATGAGCACTGGCGTGCACTGATAATCTGCAGTAATGAGGCACTGATGGACACTGAATGGCACTGATCTACACTGATGCACTGCACTGTGGTTGCACTGATGAGGCTGCACTGATAAGATACACTGATGAGCTTATGGTGTTTAGTGTCAATAAGTTCAGTGCCATAAGCTTTACAGCATATACAGACTGATTTTACTGTTGTGGGTTTAGTAACACTTTAAGTCCTGCTAGATCACTTCAGGCCGGCCCCTTTTGCAGGTATAGCTATGAAAAACATTAAAAATAAGTGTCTATACTGTATAAAATCCAGTATTACACTGTCTCACCCTGCTCTGCCCATGCTCAGTTGCTCTCTATTTTTAGGCATTTTTAGGCACTGAAGAATTTGTAGAGGCCGATCTGCTGACAGCTTTAAAGTGGATAAAACCCACTTATCCTTTACTGCATAGGAAGGTGCTTCTGTTTGATCTGCAACTGCCATGGTGCTGCACATGTGGTCAGTTGTGACCTCAGTTATTTGATGGTTTGACAGAATGGTTCAGGACACAAGCAAATGTTGCAGTTATGAATCCTGGCATACCATGAATGTGTTTTTTGAAAATCATTGGGTTTAGTTCCACTTTATGATTTACTGCTGCTCAGGGGCGCTGGGCTTCAGCAAAATGGCAGCCTCAAGCAAGAAGAATCAGGAACAATGCTGGAGACAATTTAAAGCACACACTAATTTTGGTAGCATCATTTGTAATGTGGAATGTATGTTTTTTGCTAAGGAACAATATTTTTTATCAAGTTGTTATGGGTAAAGTTTTGCTTTAAGCTGCTGTTAATATTTTGTGAATGGAGAATGCATGAAAATTCAAGATCGTTACAGAGCTCAAATTTCCCAATTAAAAAATGCTAGCTAAAAATGTAAAAGAATAAATAAAAATGACTTACCTTGGACTCTGGTCTGCCACTTTCTTCAGGTGATGGTGATGTCACCCTGCCTAGGGCTACCTCACCCTGCCTAGGTCTACCTCACCCTGCCTAGGGCTACCTCCTGGGAAAGCTAAGTACTCCAATGTCTCTGAGAATGCTTTCTTGCAGGAATTCCTTGACAACTGCTACTATCTTCTCTGATGCTTCTTCTGCAACTGAAGATTTATTAGAGCACCGATTATACAGCAAATATATTCATATTTAACAATCTTATATCCAATACTATGAGGAAGCCATCATATCCCGTATGGCCAAGCAGATATTCTGACAGGTATGCAGGAGACATGCATGGCACCAGTGATCTACTGATTGCTGGTGCAATGCTTTCCAGGCTCATGCAACCAAAAATAATAAATGCACATTTTTGTACCTGCAAAAAAAATTAGCATTTATTATTTTTTGTCAAAAGGTGAACTTTTCCTTTTATAAATGTTGTGGTGTTTTTAAATGATAAAACATGATGTGCTGTTTTATCTAAGTTGACTATGGAAGATAGAATATCTGGGTGATCTGATGTTATGGTTGAACCTACAAAAAAGCCACTGAAGGAAGGACGAGGAAACACTCAGTTAACCATTTAAACCAGGGGTCTCCAAACAAAGGGCCAGTTTACTGTCCTTCAGACGTTTGGAAGGGCGGACTGTGTCCTAGCATCAGTGGGAGTAAACAATCCCCCATCATTGGTATGAGCAGGAGTATTTATACCCCATCATTGGTGCCATTGGAGGAAATGTGCCTCATTATTGGTGCCATTGAGAAGAATTGTACCCCTTCATTAATGTCATTGGGAGGAATTGTGCCCCATCATTGGTGTCATTGGGCACCTTCTTTGGTTTCATTAGGAGGAACAATGCCCCATTGTTGGCTTCATTGAGAGGAATTATGCACTTGATTGGTGTCAGTGAATGAAATAGGGCCAGATAAAAGTATACAAAGGGCCGCATATGGCCCCCAGTTTGGAGACCACTGATTTAGACCCCTTAAAGGGTAAGGCGCATGGTGACCTGCATATAGGTTACATAGTTAGTCTGGCTGAAAAAAGACAAAAGTCCATCCAGTTCAACCATTAAAAAAAAGTTATAATTCTATACCCACAGTTGATCCAGAGGAAGGCAAAAAACCCAGCAAAGCATGATCCAATTTGCTCCTGCAGGGAAAACAATTCCTTCCTGATACCCCGAGAGGCAATTGGATATTCCCTGGATCAACTTTACCTATAAATGTTAGTATCCAGTTATATTCTGTGTATCTAGGAAAGAATCCAGGACTTTTGCAAAGCAATCCACTGAGCTGGCCAGAACCAACTCTTGAGGGAGTCTATTCCACATTTTCACAGCTCTCACTGTGAAGAAACCTTTCTGCGTTTGGAGATTACATTTCTCTTCCTCCAGACATAAAGAGTTCCCCCTTGTCCTCTGTGATGACCTCAGGGTGAATAGCTCTACACAGAGTTCACTATATGAACCACTGATGTATTTATACATGGAGATCATATCCCCCCTTATGTGTTATACATGGAGATCATATCCCCCCTTATGTATTATACATGGAGATCATATCCCCCCTTATGTATTATACATGGTGATCATACCCCCCCTTATGTATTATACATGGAAATCATATCCCCCCTTATGTATTATACATGGAGATCATATCCCCCTTATGTATTATACATGGAGATCATATCCCCCTTTATGTATTATACATGGAAATCATATCCCCCCTTATGTATTATACATGGAGATCATACCCCCCCTTATGTATTATACATGGAGATCATACCCCCCCCCCCTTATGTATTATCCATGGAGATCATATCTCCCCTTATATATTATACATGAAAATCATATCCCCCCTTATGTATTATACATGGAGATCATACCCCCCCTTATGTATTATACATGGAGATCATACCCCCCCTTATGTATTATACATGGAGATCATATCTCCCCTTATGTATTATACATGGAAATCATATCCCCCCTTATGCATTATACATGGAGATCATACCCCCCCCCCCCCTATGTATTATACATGGAGATCATACCCCCCACCTTATGTATTATACATGGAGATCATATCCCCCTTATGTATTATACATGGAAATCATATCCCCCCTTATGTATTATACATGGAGATCACATCCCCCTTATGTATTATACATGGAGATCATACCCCCCCCCCCTTAAGTATTATACATGGAGATCATACCCCCCACCTTATATATTATACATGGAGATCACATCCCCCTTATGTATTATACATGGAGATCATACCCCCCACCTTATATATTATACATGGAGATCACATCCCCCTTATGTATTATACATGGAGATCATATCCCCCCTTATGTATTATACATGGAGATCATGTCCCCACTTATGTATTATACATGGAAATCATATCCCTCCTTATGTATTATACATGGAGATAATATCCCCCCTTATGTATTATACATGGAGATCATATCCCCCCTTATGTATTATAAATGGTGATCATATCCCCCCTTATGTATTATACATGGAGATCATATCCCCCCTTATGTATTATACATGGAGATCATATCCCCACTTATGTATTATACATGGAGATCACATCCCCCTTATGTATTATACATGGAGATCACATCCCCCTTATGTATTATATATGGAGATCATATCCCCCCTTATGTATTATACATGGAGATCATACCCCCCCTTATGTATTATACATGGAGATCATATCCCCCTTATGTATTATACATGGAGATCATATCCCCCTTATGTATTATACATGGAGATCATATCCCCCTTATGTATTATACATGGTGATCATATCCCCCTTATGTATTATACATGAAGATCATATCCCCCTTATGTATTATACATGGAGATCATATCCCCCTTATGTATTATACATGGTGATCATATCCCCCCTTATGTATTATACATGGAGATCATATCCCCCCTTATGTATTATACATGGAGATCATATCCCCCCTTATGTATTATACATGGAGATCATATCCCCCCTTATGTATTATACATGGAGATCATATCCCCCCTTATGTACTATACATGGAGATCATATCCCCCCTTATGTACTATACATGGAGATCATATCCCCCTTATGTATTATACATGGAGATCATATCCCCCCTTATGTATTATACATGGAGATCATATCCCCCTTATGTATTATACATGGTGATCATATCCCCCTTATATATTATACATGGAGATCATACCCCCCCTTATGTATTATACATGGAGATCCTACCCCCCCCTTATGTATTATACATGGATATCATATCCCCCCTTATGTATTATACATGGAGATCATACCCCCCCCCTTATGTATTATACATGGAGATCATATCTCCTCTTATATATTATACATGGAAATCATATCCCCCATTATACATGGAGATCATACCCCCCTTATGTATTATACATGGAGATCATACCCCCCACCTTATGTATTATACATGGAGATCATACCCCCCCTTATGTATTATACATGGAGATCATATCTCCCCTTATGTATTATACATGGAAATCATATCCCCCCTTATGCATTATACATGGAGATCATACCCCCCCCCCCTTATGTATTATACATGGAGAGCATACCCCCCACCTTATGTATTATACATGGAGATCATATCCCCCTTAAGTATTATACATGGAAATCATATCCCCCCTTATGTATTATACATGGAGATCATATCCCCCCTTATGTATTATACATGGAGATCATATCCCCACTTATGTATTATACATGGAGATCACATCCCCCTTATGTATTATACATGGAGATCATACCCCCCCTTATGTATTATACATGGAGATCATACCCCCCACCTTATATATTATACATGGAGATCACATCCTTCTTATGTATTATACATGGAGATCACGTCCCCACTTATGTATTATACATGGAAATCATATCCCTCCTTATGTATTATACATGGAGATCATATCCCCCCTTATGTATTATACATGGAGATCATATCCCCACTTATGTATTATACATGGAGATCACATCCCCCTTATGTATTATACATGGAGATCACATCCCCCTTATGTATTATATATGGAGATCATATCCCCCCTTATGTATTATACATGGAGATCATACCCCCCCTTATGTATTATACATGGAGATCATATCCCCCTTATGTATTAAACATGGAGATCATATCCCCCTTATGTATTATACATGGAGATCATATCCCCCCTTATGTATTATACATGGAGATCATATCTCCCCTTATGTATTATACATGGAGATCATATCCCCCTTATGTATTATACATGGAGATCATATCCCCCTTATGTATTATACATGAAGATCATATCCCCCTTATGTATTATACATGAAGATCATATCCCCCTTATGTATTATACATGAAGATCATATCCCCCTTATGTAGTATACATGGAGATCATATCCCCCTTATGTATTATACATGGAGATCATATCCCCCTTATGTATTATACATGAAGATAATATCCCCCGTATGTATTATACATGGAGATCATATCCCCCTTATGTATTATACATGGAGATCATATCCCCCTTATGTATTATACATGGTGATCATACCCCCCTTATGTATTATACATGGAGATCATATCCCCCTTATGTATTATACATGGAGATCATATCCCCCTTATGTATTATACATGGAGACCATATCGCCCCTTATGTATTATACATGGAGATCATATCCCCCCTTATGTATTATACATGGTGATCATATCCCCCTTATGTATTATACATGGAGATCATATCCCCCTTATGTATTATACATGGTGATCATATCCCCCTTATGTATTATACATGGAGATACTACCCCCCCTTATGTATTATACATGGAGATCATATCTCCCCTTATGTATTATACATGGAGATCACATCCCCCTTATGTATTATACATGGAGATCATATCCCCCCCTTATGTATTATACATGGAGATCCTATCCCCACTTATGTATTATACATGGAGATCATATCCCCCTTATGTATTTATACATGGAGATCATATCCCCCCTTATGTATTATACATGGTGATCATATCCCCCCTTATGTATTATACATGGAGATCATATCCCCCCTTATGTATTATACATGGAGATCATATCCCCCCTTATGTATTATACATGGAGATCATATCCCCACTTATGTATTATACATGGAGATCACATCCCCCTTATGTATTATACATGGAGATCATACCCCCCCTTATGTATTATACATGGAGATCATACCCCCCACCTTATATATTATACATGGAGATCACATCCCCCTTATGTATTATACATGGAGATCATGTCCCCACTTATGTATTATACATGGAGATCATATCCCCCCTTATGTATTATACATGGAGATCATATCCCCACTTATGTATTATACATGGAGATCACATCCCCCTTATGTATTATATATGGAGATCATATCCCCCCTTATGTATTATACATGGAGATCATATCTCCCCTTATGTATTATACATGGAGATCATATCCCCCTTATGTATTATACATGGAGATCATATCCCCCTTATGTATTATACATGGTGATCATATCCCCCTTATGTATTATACATGAAGATCATATCCCCCTTATGTATTATACATGGAGATCATATCCCCCTTATGTATTATACATGGAGATCATATCCCCTTTATGTATTATACATGGAGATCATATCCCCCTTATGTATTATATATGAAGATCATATCCCCCTTATGTATTATACATGGAGATCATATCCCCCTTATGTATTATACATGGTGATCATACCCCCCTTATGTATTATACATGGAGATCATATCCCCCTTATGTATTATACATGGAGATCATATCCCCCCTTATGTATTATACATGGAGACCATATCCCCCCTTATGTATTATACATGGAGACCATATCCCCCCTTATGTATTATACATGGAGATCACATCCCCCTTATGTATTATACATGGAGATCATATCCCCCCTTATGTATTATACATGGAGATCCTATCCCCCCTCATGTATTTATACATGGAGATCATATCCCCCCTTATGTATTATACATGGTGATCATATCCCCCCTTATGTATTATACATGGAGATCATGTCCCCCCTTATGTATTATACATGGAGATCATATCCCCCTTATGTATTATATGTGGAGATCATATCCCCCTTATGTATTATACATGGAGATCACATCTCCCTTATTTATTATACATGGAGATCACATCCCCCCTTATGTATTATACATGGAGATCATATCCCCCTTATGTATTATACATAGAGATCATGCCCCCCCTTATGTATTATACATGGAGATCATATCCCCCCTTATGTATTATACATGGAGATCATACCCCCCTTTATGTATTATACATGGAGATCATATCCCCCTTATGTATTATACATGGTGATCATATCCCCCCTTATGTATTATACATGAAGATCATATCCCCCCTTATGTATTATACATGGAGACCATATCCCCCTTATGTGTTATACATGGTGATCATATCCCCTTTATGTATTATACATGGAGATCATATCCCCCTTATGTATTATACATGGTGATCATATCCCCCTTATGTATTATACATGGAGATCATATCCCCCCTTATGTATTATACATGGAGATCATATCCCCCCTTATTTATTATATGTGGAGATCATATCCCCTTTATGTATTATACATGGAGATCACATCTCCCTTATTTATTATACATGGAGATCACATCCCCCCTTATGTATTATACATGGAGATCATATCCCCCCCTTATGTATTATACATAGAGATCATGCCCCCCCCCTTATGTATTATACATGGAGATCATATCCCCCCTTATGTATTATACATGGAGATCATACCTCCCCTTATGTATTATACATGGAGATCATATCCCCCCTTATGTATTATACATGGAGATCATATCCCCCTTATGTATTATACATGGAGATCATATCCCCCCTATGTATTATACATGGAGATCATATCCCCCTTATGTATTATACATGGTGATCATACCCCCCTTATGTATTATACATGGTGATCATATCCCCCTTATGTATTATACATGAAGATCATATCCCCCCTTATGTATTATACATGGAGACCATATCCCCCTTATGTATTATACATGGTGATCATATCCCCCTTATGTATTATACATGGAGATACTACCCCCCCCCCCCTTATGTATTATACATGGAGATCATATCTCCCCTTATGTATTATACATGGAGATCACATCCCCCTTATGTATTATACATGGAGATCATATCCCCCCCTTATGTATTATACATGGAGATCCTATCCCCACTTATGTATTATACATGGAGATCATATCCCCCTTATGTATTTATACATGGAGATCATATCCCCCCTTATGTATTATACATGGTGATCATATCCCCCCTTATGTATTATACATGGAGATCATATCCCCCCTTATGTATTATACATGGAGATCATATCCCCCCTTATGTATTATACATGGAGATCATATCCCCACTTATGTATTATACATGGAGATCACATCCCCCTTATGTATTATACATGGAGATCATACCCCCCCTTATATATTATACATGGAGATCACATCCCCCTTATGTATTATACATGGAGATCATGTCCCCACTTATGTATTATACATGGAGATCATATCCCCCCTTATGTATTATACATGGAGATCATATCCCCACTTATGTATTATACATGGAGATCACATCCCCCTTATGTATTATATATGGAGATCATATCCCCCCTTATGTATTATACATGGAGATCATATCTCCCCTTATGTATTATACATGGAGATCATATCCCCCTTATGTATTATACATGGAGATCATATCCCCCTTATGTATTATACATGGTGATCATATCCCCCTTATGTATTATACATGAAGATCATATCCCCCTTATGTATTATACATGGAGATCATATCCTCCTTATGTATTATACATGGAGATCATATCCCCCTTATGTATTATACATGGAGATCATATCCCCCTTATGTATTATATATGAAGATCATATCCCCCTTATGTATTATACATGGAGATCATATCCCCCTTATGTATTATACATGGTGATCATACCCCCCTTATGTATTATACATGGAGATCATATCCCCCTTATGTATTATACATGGAGATCATATCCCCCCTTATGTATTATACATGGAGACCATATCCCCCCTTATGTATTATACATGGAGATCATATCCCCCCTTATGTATTATACATGGTGATCATATCCCCCTTATGTATTATACATGGAGATCATATCCCCCCTTATGTATTATACATGGAGATCATATCCCCCTTATGTATTATACATGGTGATCATATCCCCCTTATGTATTATACATGGAGATCATATCTCCCCTTATGTATTATACATGGAGATCACATCCCCCTTATGTATTATACATGGAGATCATATCCCCCCTTATGTATTATACATGGAGATCCTATCCCCCCTCATGTATTTATACATGGAGATCATATCCCCCCTTATGTATTATACATGGTGATCATATCCCCCCTTATGTATTATACATGGAGATCATGTCCCCCCTTATGTATTATACATGGAGATCATATCCCCCCTTATGTATTATACATGAAGATCATATCCCCCCTTATGTATTATACATGGAGATCACATCTCCCTTATTTATTATACATGGAGATCACATCCCCCCTTATGTATTATACATGGAGATCATATCCCCCTTATGTATTATACATAGAGATCATGCCCCCCCTTATGTATTATACATGGAGATCATATCCCCCCTTATGTATTATACATGGAGATCATACCCCCCTTTATGTATTATACATGGAGATCATATCCCCCTTATGTATTATACATGGTGATCATATCCCCCCTTATGTATTATACATGAAGATCATATCCCCCCTTATGTATTATACATGGAGACCATATCCCCCTTATGTGTTATACATGGTGATCATATCCCCTTTATGTATTATACATGGAGATCATATCCCCCTTATGTATTATACATGGTGATCATATCCCCCTTATGTATTATACATGGAGATCATATCCCCCCTTATGTATTATACATGGAGATCATATCCCCCCTTATTTATTATATGTGGAGATCATATCCCCTTTATGTATTATACATGGAGATCACATCTCCCTTATTTATTATACATGGAGATCACATCCCCCCTTATGTATTATACATGGAGATCATATCCCCCCCTTATGTATTATACATAGAGATCATGCCCCCCCCCCCCCCTTATGTATTATACATGGAGATCATATCCCCCCTTATGTATTATACATGGAGATCATACCTCCCCTTATGTATTATACATGGAGATCATATCCCCCCTTATGTATTATACATGGAGATCATATCCCCCTTATGTATTATACATGGAGATCATATCCCCCCTATGTATTATACATGGAGATCATATCCCCCTTATGTATTATACATGGTGATCATACCCCCCTTATGTATTATACATGGTGATCATATCCCCCTTATGTATTATACATGAAGATCATATCCCCCCTTATGTATTATACATGGAGACCATATCCCCCTTATGTATTATACATGGTGATCATATCCCCCTTATGTATTATACATGGAGATCATATCCCCCTTATGTATTATACATGGTGATCATATCCCCCTTATGTATTATACATGGAGATCATATCCCCCTTATGTATTATACATGGAGATCATATCCCCCTTATGTATTATACATGGTGATCATATCCCCCCTTATGTATTATACATGGAGATCATACCCCCCCTTATGTATTATACATGGAGATCCTACCCCCCCCCCCCTTATGTATTATACATGGAGATCATATCTCCTCTTATGTATTATACATGGAGATCACATCCCCCTTATGTATTATACATGGAGATCATATCCCCCCCCTTATGTATTATACATGGAGATCCTATCCCCACTTATGTATTATACATGGAGATCATATCCCCATTATGTATTATACATGGAGATCATATCCCCCCTTATGTATTTATACATGGAGATCATATCCCCCCTTATGTATTATACATGGTGATCATATCCCCCCTTATGTAATATACATGGAGATCATATCCCCCCTTATGTATTATACATGGAGATCATATCCCCCCTTATGTATTATATGTGGAGATCATATCCCCCTTATGTATTATACATGGAGATCACATCTCCCTTATTTATTATACATGGAGATCACATCCCCCCTTATGTATTATACATGGAGATCATATCCCCCCTTATGTATTATACATAGAGATCATATCCCCCTTATGTATTATACATGGAGATCATATCCCCCTTATGTATTATACATGGAGATCATATCCCCCCTTACGTATTTATACATTTTGATTATATCCCCCCTTATGTATTATACATGGTGATCATATCCCCCCTTATGTATTATACATGGAGATCACATCCCCCCTTATGTATTATACATGGAGATCATATCCCACCTTATGTATTATACATAGAGATCATATCCTCCTTATGTATTATACATGGAGACCATATCCCCCTTATGTATTATACATGGTGATCATATCCCCCTTATGTATTATACATGGAGATCATATCCCCCTTATGTATTATACATGGTGATCATATCCCCCTTATGTATTATACATGGAGATCATATCCCCCTTATGTATTATACATGGAGATCGTATCCCCCCTTATGTATTATACATGGAGATCATATCCCCCCTTATGTATTATACATGGTGATCATATCCCCCCTTATGTATTATACATGGAGATCATACCCCCCTTTATGTATTATACATGGAGATCCTACCCCCCCCCCCTTATGTATTATACATGGAGATCATATCTCCTCTTATGTATTATACATGGAGATCACATCCCCCTTATGTATTATACATGGAGATCATATCCCCCCCTTATGTATTATACATGGAGATCCTATCCCCACTTATGTATTATACATGGAGATCATATCCCCCTTATGTATTATACATGGAGATCATATCCCCCCTTATGTATTTATACATGGAGATCATATCCCCCCTTATGTATTATACATGGTGATCATATCCCCCCTTATGTAATATACATGGAGATCATATCCCCCCTTATGTATTATACATGGAGATCATATCCCCCCTTATGTATTATATGTGGAGATCATATCCCCCTTATGTATTATACATGGAGATCACATCTCCCTTATTTATTATACATGGAGATCACATCCCCCCTTATGTATTATACATGGAGATCATATCCCCCCTTATGTATTATACATAGAGATCATATCCCCCTTATGTATTATACATGGAGATCATATCCCCCTTATTGTATTATACATGGAGATCATATCCCCCCTTACGTATTTATACATTTTGATTATATCCCCCCTTATGTATTATACATGGTGATCATATCCCCCCTTATGTATTATACATGGAGATCACATCCCCCCTTATGTATTATACATGGAGATCATATCCCACCTTATGTATTATACATAGAGATCATATCCCCCTTATGTATTATACATGGAGACCATATCCCCCTTATGTATTATACATGGAGATCATATCCCCCTTATGTATTATACATGGTGATCATATCCCCCTTATGTATTATACATGGAGATCATATCCCCCTTATGTATTATACATGGTGATCATATCCCCCTTATGTATTATACATGGAGATCATATCCCCCTTATGTATTATACATGGAGATCATATCCCCCTTATGTATTATACATGGTGATCATATCCCCCCTTATGTATTATACATGGAGATCATACCCCCCTTTATGTATTATACATGGAGATCCTACCCCCCCCCCCCTTATGTATTATACATGGAGATCATATCTCCTCTTATGTATTATACATGGAGATCACATCCCCCTTATGTATTATACATGGAGATCATATCCCCCCCTTATGTATTATACATGGAGATCCTATCCCCACTTATGTATTATACATGGAGATCATATCCCCCTTATGTATTATACATGGAGATCATATCCCCCCTTATGTATTTATACATGGAGATCATATCCCCCCTTATGTATTATACATGGTGATCATATCCCCCCTTATGTAATATACATGGAGATCATATCCCCCCTTATGTATTATACATGGAGATCATATCCCCCCTTATGTATTATATGTGGAGATCATATCCCCCTTATGTATTATACATGGAGATCACATCTCCCTTATTTATTATACATGGAGATCACATCCCCCCTTATGTATTATACATGGAGATCATATCCCCCCTTATGTATTATACATAGAGATCATATCCCCCTTATGTATTATACATGGAGATCATATCCCCCTTATGTATTATACATGGAGATCATATCCCCCCTTACGTATTTATACATTTTGATTATATCCCCCCTTATGTATTATACATGGTGATCATATCCCCCCTTATGTATTATACATGGAGATCATATCCCCCTTATGTATTATACATGGAGATCACATCCCCCCTTATGTATTATACATGGAGATCATATCCCCCCTTATGTATTCTACATAGAGATCATATCCCCCTTATGTATTATACATGGAGATCATATCCCCCTTATGTATTATACATGGAGATCATATCCCCCCTTACGTATTTATACATTTTGATTATATCCCCCCTTATGTATTATACATGGTGATCATATCCCCCCTTATGTATTATACATGGAGATCATATCCCCCCTTATGTATTATACATGGAGATCATACCCCCCTTTATGTATTATACATGGAGATCATATCCCCCTTATGTATTATACATGGAGATCATATCCCCCCTTATGTATTATACATGGAGATCATATCCCCCTTATTTATTATACATGGAGATCATGTCCCCCCTTATGTATTATACATAGAGATCATATCCCCCCTTATGTATTATACATGGAGATCATATCCCCCCTTATGTATTATACATGGAGATTATATCCCCCCTTATGTATTATACATGGTGATCATATCCCCCCTTATGTATTATACATGGAGATCATATCCCCCCTTATGTATTATACATGGAGATCATATCCCCCTTATGCATTATACATGGGGATCATACCCCCCCTTATGTATTATACATGGAGATCATTTCCCCCTTTTAATCTCCTCTTCTCAAGAGAGAATAAATTCAGTTCCTCTAAACTTTCCTCATAGCTGAGCTCCTCCATGCCTCTTATCAGTTTGGTTGCCCTTCTCTGTACTTTCTCCAGTTCCCCAATGTTCTTTTTGTGAATTGGTGCCCAAAACTGAACTGCATATTCCAGATGAGGTGTTACTAATGATTTGTACCGGGGGAAATTATATCTCTCTCTGGAGTCTATACCTCTTTTAATACAAGAGAGGATTTTGCTCGCTTTGGAAACCGCAGCTTGGCATTACATGCCATTATTAAGCTTGTGATAAGGTCAAAAGCCAAGGTGGGAGCGGAGAGTGAATAAAGGTGTGCGTCACTCTTTTTTTGCAAAATTGATTGGAACTGTTGAATTTGAAGATCTTAAGTTGGAATTGTTGAATCTGTGAACATCTCTGTCCATTGAAAAACATAATAGGGGTGATTGTACTCCTTAACAGTTGCACTACGTGTATTTTGTATAGTGTTGGTGTGTCACAGAATTGCGACAACCGGCAACAAATGTTTGCAACATCAAAGTGGTGGTGAGACTCTCTTGCATTTGTTGTATGTTTAAGTTATATATAAGACTTATTTAAACACAGGTGTATTTTAGCAAATCAATATTACCAACACAAAATGATTTTAGCTTTTATTATTTATGATTTAGTAATGTAGCGCAGCACTTCGTTTTTTAATTTTAGCCTTTATGAATGCTGATTCAAAATTTTGGTGCATTATTAAAGTTTGCTTGTTTCAATAAAATGGACTATATAAGTGCTCCGCCGATGTTTCTTCTTGTTCATTCTAGGTAAAGAGAGGTCCTGAGATCTCTGCTTCTTGAACTCAGCATAGCTTTGTCAGTCTTTGAATCTTTGAGTCTCAGAAGTGCTCCCATGTACAGCACAGTCAGGGTCACTGGCAAAAATCAGGGCAGTCTTTTGATAATGAGCTGGGCACTGCTAGGGAAAATAGAAAGGAGTTACAGTGGTGGTACTCAAGGGGAAAGGGAGTAAGATGGAAAGGGAAAACCAAGAAACTGACTATATTTATCTGATGCTTTGCCTCTTATATTACTAGGAGGTTGTAAAATTATGGGCCTTAATTCAAAGTATATCTAAGTTTAAAAATAAAAATTTTATTTATGTTGTCCGGCAAGGTCCTTAGATGTGGTGGCTGCATTCGTTTTCCTTTTTCAGGCTTATTCTTGCCAGTACCATCATACCAATAACAAAGTTCTGTCTTAAGATTAAAGTGTTAATGGAAAATGTGGTAGGACTACACAGCATCTCTCCCTCTCCTTATCGGCATAATATAGGCAGGAGACATTCTAAATTGAATGATAAGACTGCTTGAGATAAGACCAGCGGTATATTTACCATGAGGTAAACAAGGTTTTTGCCTGTAGCTGTATTTTTTTTTGGGGGGGTTGCTGCCCCCTGACAGAAATTACACAGGCTGCAAGGATGGGGATCTGGTGGAGCGCTGCCAGCGATCCACCAGGCTGCTCGCTGCTGGAGTGGCCGACTTCTTCTGTGGAGTCTGTTAAGGTTAGTACTTTAATAGGGTGGTTCCAGGAAACGAGCGGCAGAGGCAGAGGGAAATGAAGGGGTGTTGGTGGGGTTTGTGGTGGGATCAGTGGGTGGATGCGATGGCTGAAAGTTGTGGTGCCTGTGGGGAGTGGGTGGCCAGTTTTAGTGTTGCCTAGGGCAGCACAATGAGTAAATACACCACTGGATAAGACTGCAGAGTGCACAAGACACAGGACTGAATTTCAGGCAGAATCAACGAGTATTGTTTTGCACTTACCAAATAGAATTTATGTAGCACTCTCTTAGATAGGCACAAGTAGTTACTGACGCACTGTAATCAGCTGAGCTGCATGTAGTTATTTTGGTCTGTTCTGTGTTCCTCCTGTCTGCCTGGAGAGTTCTGGAAGACAGTGACCTGGGACAGTCAAATCAGCAACTGAATATTTATGCAGTCCTAGCCAGTTCCTGGGGGATGATGCCCAGATGGTGGCTGGGAGGGAGCATAAATAGCCTGGGGCCTGGAACAGAGGGCTTCTTGTCCTAGAGGAGGAGACCTCAGCCTGGAGGGCTGCTTCCATTCTGGTCTGCCATGCTTCTACGGTTCATCAAGGTTCCAGCTATGCTAGTTGGGTGGCCATTTCTGCTGAAGTTTGCTGGTGTCTCTTTGTAGCTCAGCCCATTATTTGCTCCTGAAAGTGTTTACATTCTTCAGAAGAAAGATTGGTGTCCTAAAATTACTTCTTAACGTTACTGGAGTATCCCAGTTACCTTGCACCCATCCAAGTTCAGGTTCTGCATTAAAGCATCGAAAAAGCATACCCCCAGGCCAGGGTGGACTGACAACTCATGGGGCTCCCGGGCAATAGTGGATCATGGGGCCCCTGTGTCCTTGCCCAAACTCAAAAAAGCCTATGAAAAAGGTACCAGGGGCATCTCATGGGGCCCCCTACTGACCCCGGGCCCTCAGGCAGTGACCGAGTTTCCAAATGGTCAGTCCGCCCCTGCCCCAGGCTGATTACGGAGCCAAAACAGTGACTGTGACTTGGTGCCTGGCTACTGGTGCATCTACTGGGAAAGAATCTCAGGACCAAAATAGCGGAACCTAAACAGCGGGGTAAGCGCTACCTTTACAAACTGCTTTCAATGATATTTTAAAAAGAAGAAAGTGTAGTCAGTGGCGTCCCTAGGCAGGTGCAGGGGGTGCGCCCTGGACCGGGTGACACCTACCGCACGGGGTGACAACGGACCTGCTCCGCGAAAAGGTAAGTTGTAAAGCAAGCAGACAATCCCTGCAGAATGGATCAGATCTGCGAATTGAGCATAATGGATTGGAGTCCGATCCATTATGCTCAATCCGCAGATCTGATCCATTCTGCAGGGATCGTCGGAGGGGAGGTCACCAAGTGTTACCGCACCGGGTGACACCAACCCTAGGGCCGCCTCTGAGTGTAGTGAATAAGAAAAGTTAATCGATAGGACTCACAAACACTCTAATTCAAAGGGAATTTATAACATATTTTCAGTGAGTACTTATTTTCTATCATTATTGTAAGACCACAGTGAAAGCAAGTTTTATGTTTTCATGTTTTACATCATATGTGCAGATTAGGCAGTGGGTAACTTTTGTTTTTCAGGAGGGTAGCAGGTGTTGTTCATCTTAATTGACATGGACATACATCGCTAGACAACATGATTGATGATGGATGTACTGTACATTGGGGGACATTTTTTAAAAAATTTACCACTGGCTGTTTTTTGGTGAATGAGTAGGGGTACAAGCCTCGCTCATTGACATGGGAGGGCTGTGATCTCGGGGCCCCTTGTTATTAAAGGGGGTGTCCAGATTCTGATATGCCTCCTGCCCACAGACACCCACAACCACTGGTCTCAGGCTGTGGGGAAGAGGCCTTTGTCCTTATCAACATGGGGAAGAGATGCTTTGCTTGGGCGGTCCACATGTGGCCTGGTATGGTTCAGGAAGAGGGGGGCACACGCTCCCTTCTCTCCCTTTTTCTGGCCTGCCAGGCTGCATAGTATGGATTTTAGGGGGACCCATGCCATTTTTTTTATGTTTGATGTTTTGATGTGGGGTCCCCCTAAAAATCCACACTAAACCCTAAGGTCTTGGGATGGATTGTGGGGAACCCCCATGTCATTTTTTCCCCATTTTTGCTGACAAGCTCCTTTGTTTGCATTCAGCTGTCAGCTGGGGATTTCTGACTGACAGCAGGGATGAGTTATTGGTATGAAGGAGGTGGGGGCCCAGAAACTTAACAATCTGCAAAAAAGTATCAAAAACACATACAAAATTCATGTGCATGCATTTTTTGGTGCATTTCCATTGAAGTCCTTAGAGCAAAAATCGCACTAAGCTCATTTCTGGGTGAAATAAGGAATGATATCAAATGGCCATTTAAAAGCTGACCAAGTCTTTCCTATAATGAATGGTAGCTTGTACTGAGAGCATATGAACACTGACCATTTGGAAAGTCGGGCAGTGCCCGAGGGCTCGGGGTCAATAGGGGGCCCCATGAGATGCCCCTGGTACTTTTTTCATAGGCTTTTTTGAGTTTGGGCAAGGACACAGGGGCCCCATGACCCCCTATTGCCCGGAGGCTCCATGAGTTGTCAGTCTGCCCCTAACTGCCACTGTCAAGTTCTTCTTCTTAAAATGCCAAAAGCTTGGCTATCACACAGATCCAATGACCTAGGAAAGGAAGCACCGCCCTGATACAAGCATACAGATCAGGAGTCCTGACTTGTTTCTGGCTTCTAGGCAATTTCAACTGCTGGAATAGGTTTGTAATGGTAGCCATACCATAATATTTGTCTCAAAAGTCCCTCAAATTAAAAAAAAAAAACATATATATATATATATATATATATATATATATATATATAATGTATTTTTTTTTGTTTGCTTTGGGCCAGCTTGAACAGATCACTAATAATGATGTCTTTCTATGGTACTACCCTGGAATAAGCATTATGAATCTTGTTGCAATAATGCTAAATGCATTTTCATATGTTTCCTTGTTCAGTCATTAAAGATAAATGTTATTGTTCATCTCTGACCTCCCCGTCTGGTACAAAATTTGTAGAGTAAAAGCAAAACAACAATATGCTTTTATATATAACTTGTCTGCCTTCTAGGCAAGTCCAAAATGCTCATAGAGCTGTTGCTTAATGAAATCGCACTCTATTATTGCAAATATTCATAGTCCTATAACCCTCAAAACATTTTTCGTCTGTTTCTTCAGGTGACTGAACGTAGTCGAGAACAATTCTAAATTTCTCACTGCTTTAAATTGACAAGAAACATTTCAAGTTTAACAAAAAAATTCAAGTCAAACTTTTTTTCACTTCTGGATAGAGTGTTGAAGGCTTAAAACCTCATTTGTTTTTTTTTCCTTGCCATCTGTTTCTTATAAAAAAAAAAGAGTTCTAACCCTTACTACAACTTTTTTCAAACAAAAAAAATTGTTTTTAGATACACTTTAATAAATAAGTCCATTAGTTTAAAAAAATGACCGAAAGTCTATCGTGGGACCATTTGTGAATTAAAATGGGTAGGTGAAAGTTGGGTGAATCATTAAAACACATTTTTTAATGACTAAATATTTAAAACATTATTCAGTTTTTTTTTCTTGCCATCATTGACTTATAAAAAAAAGACATACAAACGAAAAAAAAAACAACAAAAAACAAAACAGGAGATCTAACCCTTACCACAACTTTTTCAAACAAAAAATTGTTTTTAGATACACTTTAATAAATAAGTTAATGCATTTTTTTTTTTAAATAACCGAAAGCCTATAGTGGGACCATTTGTGAATTAAAACTCATTTTTAATGATTAAAGGCTTAAAACTCCTTAATTTTGTTGTCTTGTCATTTGTGTCAAGTTTTAATAAAAAAATTAAAGTCAAACCTTTTTTTTTAAACTTTGGAGTATGGAAGGCTTAAAACCCCATTCATTTTTTTTTCTTGCCATTTCTGTCTTATAAAAAAAAAGTTCTAACCCTTACCACAACTTTTTTCAAGACAGAAATGGCAAGAAAAAGCATAGGCTTTTGGTTATTTTTTAAAAAATTAACGTATTTATTAAAGTGTATCTAGAAAAATTATTTTTGTTTGAAAAAGTTGTGGTAAGGGTTAGATCTCCTGTTTTGTTTTGTTTTTCGCTGGTTTTTTTGTTTGTATGTTTTTTTTTAATAAGTCACTGATGGCAAGAAAAAAATTGAATGATGTTTTTAATATTTTGTCATTAAAAAATGTGTTTTTATAATTAATTCAACTTGTACCTATCCATTTTATTTCACAAATGGTCCCACGATAGACTTTCGGTCATTTTGTTAAATTAATGAACTTATTTAATAAAGTGTATCTAAAAACAATTTTTTTTTGTTTGAGAAATGTTGTTCTAAGGGTTAGAACTTTTTTTTTTTATAAGACGGAAATGGCAAGAAAAAAAAAATGAATGAGGTTTTAAGCCTTCCATAAAAATGAATGGGGTTTTAAGCCTTCCATACTCCAAAGTTTAAAAAAAAAGGTTTGACTTTAATTTTTTTTTTAAAACTTGACACAAATGACAAGACAACAAAATAAAGGAGTTTTAAGCCTTTAATCATTAAAAATTAGTTTTAATTCACAAATGGTCCCACTATAGGCTTTCGGTTATTTAAAAACAAAATTCATTAACTTATTTATTAAAGTGTATCTACAAAAAATTTTTTTGTTTGAAAAAGTTGTGGTGAGGGTTAGATCTCCTGTTTTGTTTTGTTTTTCGCTGTTTTTTTTTGTTTGTATGTTTTTTTTTAATAAGTCACTGATGGCAATAAAAAAAACTGAATGATGTTTTTAATATTTGGTCATTAAAAAAATGTGTTTTAATAATTCATTCAACTTGCACCTATCCATTTTAATTCACAAATGGTCCCACGATAGACTTTCGGTCATTTTTTAAAAGTAATTAACTTATTTAATAAAGTGTATCTAAAAAAAAATTTTTGGTTTGTTTGAAAAAAGTTGTGGCAAGGGTTAGAACTTTTTTATAACAAAAAAAAACATTTTAGATACTATATAATGAATAAGTTAACTAATTTTTAAAAATAACCATCAGCCTATAATGGGTCTATATGTGAATTAAAATGGGTAAGTGTAAGTTAGATAAATCTTTAAAACACGTATTTAGACATTTATTCATCTTTTAAGTTATGGAAGTAAGAGAATGGACAATCCCTCAGATATAATAAGAGGTAGCTTTTTTTTTTTGTTAATATTGTAGTATTTGTTGAGCAGATTTTATATGCATGAGAAGCCAACAGATAAACTGGATATTTTTGGCAATAGCACCTGCCAGTGTATCTGCATTAAATATTAACTGGAATTCAAAGATGGACACAAATGTGGATCTGAGATGAGATCAAACCCAAACAAAGCCTTTTGCAATTATTAGCACAATGTGATGTTTGTCCAGTTTTTTGCATTCCTCTTGCACTTGGCACAGGAGGGAATGTTCTGTACCACATAAAAGCAACAAATATTTACATGCTGAACGGAGAAAGGCATGTGATCACAAGTCACTGCTCCTGAGTTGTGATATAGAATGCTAATCTGGTGTTTGCTACATGAAATATTCAATACTTGAATTTGAGCTCATGAAATGACATGCTGTATTGTTTGTATCAATCTAAATAACTTTTGAAGTATATATCAGAAATGCAAAAATAGACATGGGAAAGCTGGTGTACCTTACAGAACTGAATATTCTCCCTACAACATGGAAACATTCTGCAAGTATACTTTTATCTATCTCACAACAGGGATAGCCTGAGACCTGTAGACTTAAAGTATATGTAAACCTTGTAAAACAACCCATTCAATTTACCCGCTTGAAAAGAAGGCTAGAGGGCTAGAGCGTGGTCATCTAGTTCTGGGAGGGTATAGATGTCCCCCCAGAACCCCAGCCCCTTGTGTCCCCCCCCGGGGCACACATCGGGTACGCTTGGTGATTGCTGCGTTCTTTGAACACAGCTGCTCACAGATCGAAGTAAAGAACAAATCACAGTGGTCCTTTACCATGTGATCAGTTGTGTCCAATCACAGCTGATCACATGTTAACAGTCTTTTCCTCACACTCTGTGTCTATGTGAGCAAAGGAAAGTCAATTACCAGCAAAACTGTCAGTACATAGTTTACACTGATAAACAGGGCACTGATCATTAGCGCAGCCCCATCAGTGCCTATCAGTGCCCATCAATGCAGCATATCAGTGCCCATTGGTGCAGCATATCAGTGCCCATCAGTGCAGAATATAAGTGTCCATTAGTGTCGCCTATCAGTACCCATCAGTGCCACCTATCAGTGCCACCTTATCAGTGCAGCCTCACTAGTGCCTCCTCATCAGTGCCCATCAGTGCAGCTTATCAGTGCCCATCAGTGCCGCCTCATCAGTGCAAAAAAGAAAAAAAGCCAGTGGTGATTAAATACCATCAAAATAAAGCTCTATTTGTCTCAAAAAATGATAGAAATGGGTACAGTGTTGCATGACCGTGCAATTGTCATTCAAAGTGTGACAGCACCGAAAGCTAAAAATTGGCCTGGGCAGAAAGGGGGTGAAAATGCCCAGTATTTAAGTGGTTAAAATAGAAATGGAAGGCAAAATGTTGTGTTATATTTATAAAAAAATTATAAATACCTTTTGTTCCTTTTTTATAGGTGATCACATATCCCATGTTCACGGCTGTATAAGGGGCTTAGAGAGGTGGGGCTGGAGAAACAGCAGTACACTGATCTTCCCAGTAAATGGGTGTACAGGGGTGGGCATGTCAGCACAAGTCTGATCACTGGAGGACAGGCAGTATGTGCTCCCAGCACAGCCAGAAAACTGACCATGCTGAGATGGATGTGCATCTATGCCTAGCGTGGTCAGTTTGAAATAGGATAGCAGTGGGACTGGCAGGAACACCAGGGATTTCACACAAATTAAGCAATACAAAAAAAACAGGCTACTTTTTAACACAAGTGCTGTACATGGTACACAAAGCACATATCAGAAATATTAAATGATGGGGTAACATATTCTTTAAAGACTACATGCATTCCAGGAGCTACTCCATGGTGTTTCTCAGGGAAGGTTTCCTGATGTGACAACAGTGGAATACACTTGTGCAATGTGTACCAACACAATCATTTGTAGTCTACATTGACGGGTGAGTGTATGACTTGGTAACAAACAAGGGAATGATTGGGAGACAGATACAGAGCGTTATCATTGAATAACATGAAGGATCTACAGAAGGACCTTCCTGGCAGGACCATGAGTTATGGAATTTGAAATTACTTTAACTTGTTAAAGCCTATGTGAAATTTGGTTTAGATATACGGTATGATTTTTTTTCTTTTAATATTGTCATGTGTACCTTACAGCAGAGCCTGGCTTGTAGCATGAGGCCTCTTTTACAGCCCAAGACTCAAGGGCCACTGATGGTGAGACAGTGATCATGAGTGCCTGTATGATGTCAAGATGACCATATAGGTAAGTAGCAGGTACTTCGCCAGTAATGGGGGTCAAGTGGCCAGAACAGCAAGTGGCAGCAGTCCCCAGACTTTCCAGACAGCAAGTGGAAAGTTGCTTGGATGGCAGATGGCTGGTCACCGGTGCAAAAGTGGCAGGCAACATGTGACAGATGAAGGACTAGCGGGGACCAGGTAAGTAGGATGCAGAGCTGAGCAGATGGACAACTGAATGTGTGGTCAGACAAACCAGATCAGCACCAGACGGTGGGGTACAAGCATGGATAGCAGGCAGGAGAATGGTAAAGGTACAAGCAGAGGTCAGCAACACTGGAGCAAACGGATGAGCAGGAGGCAAAGCAGAATCCAAAGACAAGCCAAGGTCAGGGCAGGCCAGGTCAATCATAGAAGTCAAACTCAGATGCAGGAACAAAGGTGAAGCTGTAGATCAGACAGCACTGACTAGTACAACTGCTGCACTTAAATAGTCCACTTTGCGCCATAGTTAGCAGCAGGTGCACGCGCGCCCACTCATGTACACGTGCGCGCATATCTGCACGTCTATCCACAGCCAAATGAGCACCCGCAGGCCTGTGCCTAGACATCTGTATGCACCTTGAGCCTTCATCTGTGATATGGCCAGTGCTTTCTTGACAGATATACTGTAGATAAAAAAGAGAGATACGCTTAATGTAAGTAACAAGATTAGTGTATGCCGAGGAAAATGTTGTTTCTTGATTTGCACCACAAAAATTTCAAGTTCTTATTCATAGCATGGATAGATCTGCATGAAGACATGAAGTCTCACAGATGTCAGCAAGCCACGTATGAAATCGCACTGATAGTCGGCTTTGAAGTTGTGCTGAAGTAGAGGGACTTCAAAGCCGCAAAGGTGTGAACCAGGGCTTAAAGCAGAGCTCCAACCAAAAGGGGAAGTTCCGCTTTAAGGCTTTGTCCCCCGCTTCCCATTAAGGATTGGCACCTTTGGGGAGCGGGTACCTGAATTTGACAGGTACCCGCTCCCACGTCCGCTGCAATCACTAAAGGTGATCAGGAGCAGAAGTTGTCCTCCCCGTATTCTTCTGGGACACATGACAGGTCCAAGAAGATGACGGGTCCATTCACAAAGTGCAGCGCTTCTTGCGCATCTACGGTGGGTTGTGAAGCCGCAAGCTGTCACAGCCGGATGCCCACACTGTAGATGCTGGCGCCAGGGAGAGAAGACGGCCAGTGAAACCAGCCATGATGAGGACACCGCTGGATCGTGGGACAGGTAAGTGTCTGTATTTTAAAAGTCAGCAGCTACAGTTTTTGTAGCTGCTGACTTTTATTTTTTTTCTCTTTTCAGCTGGAACTAATGCAACATGGATCCACCAATCATAAGGGGAGGGTTATGAAGCTAGACAGGGCTGCCAAGAACTCTCCGCCACCAACAAGCTATGAAAACTGTGTAGAATGTATGGTCACTTGCGATCAGGGGCGGACTGACCATTTGGAAACGCGGGCACTGTCCGAGGGCCCAGGGTCAGTTGGGGGCCCCATGAGATGCCCCTGGTACCTTTTTCATAGGCTTTTTTGAGTTTGGGCAAGGACCAAGGGGCCCCATGATCCCCTATTGCCCGGGGGCCCCATGAGTTATCAGTCCGCCCCTGCTTGCGATGCAGTTTTGCGTTTGGGCCTCTAAGCTGAATAATGGGTTTCGATTCTTAGTGCAGCAGTCATATCTACTCCCAGCTCCATGTTTGTTAGTCATTATTAACTCACACATTCATCAATACTGTTGTGATGATTGCGATTGCTAATCAGTGCCATATTATATTGCAAGTTATGGACAGAGTTATCATCTCTACACAAGTCACATAATAAATTATAATATATGCATTCTTACCGCTTGCTAGTGCTCCTTATTACTTAACCTTCCTGGCGGTCTAACTAATCAATATTTTTGAATGTCAAAGCGGTACATTGTTTTACATGGAAATGTGTTGTTTTATATTGTAGGCTTGTAATTCTTAGGAATAACTCACTTAAATCTGTCCAAACAAGAGTCTAGTAAACATTCCGGGTATGATAAAGTTTGAAACATGAAATCATAAATGATAATATAATAAATAATTATAAAAAATAATAATATAATAATAATACATTTAATTAAATAATGTAATCAAACCAAAAACACTGAAATTTGGAATATAGCGCCAAGTTCGCACATCACTGAGCTTAGTCGCAAAATCGTTTTCAGTGTCTGATGAGGAATTTCCCCCACGAATCATTATCACTCAATTCTGCAAGTGGTTCTCATTTACTATCGCTGTTCTCTAGCCGATCTAAAACCGCTTTTGACCTAAAGGGACGCTTTTTGGACGCCATGGACGTTTCTCAGTTTCCAGGCAGAAAGAACAGTAAAAATGCAGGCAGGGGACAGGACAAAGCACTAGGGACAAAATGTATGTAAAATGGTTTGATACAGTAATGGAATACTAACAGATTACAATGTATTGTGTGTATGTCAAATATTTACTTTTTTGAATCTCCCACCGGTTCCACTCCCCTACGTCCCGATGCTTGCAGGGAACAGGACCTGGAAGACGGGTGCCGGCATCGGCCGGAGGACAGATCGGGAGGACATCGCGGGATCGCAGGACAAGGTAAGGACCGGGGGATCGCACGAGAAGCACTATAGAGTAATCTAGAGTGTGTCTTGGGCTCACCGCTTTTGGTACTGTAAATTAACCTCCCTGGCGGCAATTCTGAGTGTGGCTTGGAGTTAAAGTGTTACTAAACCCACAACAGTAAAATCAGTCTGTATATGCAGTAAATCATGCTTGTTATACTCACAGTGGAACTTAAGGTGTTAATCCTCTGCATTCCGTAAAAAAACTGTTTATTCCTGTCTTCTCTGATCCTCCCCTTCTTCCACTGTCCTCAACTCATCTGCTGATAGAAGTAAGCCTTAGGGGAAAGCTGCACATGCTCAGTTTGGTGTGTATTGCTAGAGGGTTTTTTTTTCTTCGGAGAGTGCATGTGATCAGCATAGGGCCAATCAGACAGAGGGTCAGGGGTCCTGCAGTCTCATAGGATAGTGAGAGCAGAATGAAAACTCCTCCTACAAGCTTTAGCGAGTGCTCTGCTGGACACTGATACAAGTCACAAGACTGCTGATGAGAAAAGATATTTAGCAGTATATATTTACAAAAATAATTGTATTTCCATGTTGTGTGTATTGTGGGATACCATCTGTAGTGAATGCAGGGTCCAGGGCAGGGGCGGACTGACAATTCATGGGGCCCCCAGGCAATAGGGGATCATGGGGCCCCTGTGTCCTTGCCCAAACTCAAAAAAGCCTATGAAAAAGGTACTAGGGGCATCTCATGGGGCCCCCTACTGACCCTGGGCCCTCGGGCAGTGCCCGAGTTTCCAAATGGTCAGTCCGCCCCTGGTCCAGGGTTTAGTAACACTTAGTAACACAGGTTTCTGCAACGGATGTGAAGTTAAAGTGGTTGTAAACCCTCACATATACCCAATGAAGTGACTGGCCTCAGATGATACACAGAGAAGAAACAAATTCTCCTACATAAGTTGTACCTGTTTATCTAAAACAATCTTTCCACTACATCCATTCAAAGTGCTGAATTTACACAGGATCTCTCAGCTCTGAAAAGCAGGGAAAGGAGATCTGACTCTGTCAATTACAGGCTGTGTCCTCCCCTGTCACCTTTTTTCACTAGGTGTCAGGAAAACTTGTCGGAAGTGATTCATGTTGCTAGCAGAGGAACAAAGCTGCTGACACTTAGTGCCCTGAGTGATATGCTTTGTTCATATTTCCTATGTCTGAGGTTTACATTGCAAAAAATGTACTTGTCATTGCAGCAGAAGAGAGAAGATAGGGCAGAATGTTGCTATGTGGCTGCAAAATAACCAGATCTGTTTGGTTGCAAAAAACTCAAAGATTCATGACATTTTTGCATGCAAATAGCACATTATTTAATACATTTATAAAATGTATTCAATTTAAAATTGCTTTAATAAATGCCTCCCACTGTTTTGTTATCACTGCAGGTGGAAGCTGAGCCACTATAAGTGAAATTGCTATTACAAACCTGAAAATAGACTAAAGAAAATCTGTTGCAAACCTTGGAAATTCAAATTGAACACTTGAGGAAACAAAACGCATAAGCAGCGTTATCATCGGTGAAAGTCATGCATCAAAATGATCAATAGACCCCAAAATATTGGCAACTTAACTGCAAATCTTTTTTGTTCTTTACTGTATAAGCCAAGTTTGTCTTCTAAGGTCTATATTGGCACTTTGATAGACAACTTATTTTAAAAAATGCTGCCACAAAACTTGAGATTTATTAGTACATAGTCTGGCTGAAAAAAGACAAAAGTTCATCCAGTTTAACCATTAAAAAAATATATATATCGCTTCTTCAGGAGATATAAGAAGATTTATAAATAGGGAATATAAAATTACATTGATAACACATATCAATCCTACATAAAGTAATTATAGCATGCATATGTCAAAACATAAGATGATACAACATATATAGTTATATAGTTACATAGTCTGGCTGAAAAAAGACAAAAGTTCATCCAGTTCAACCATTAAAAAAAAAGTTATAATCCTATACCCACAGTTGATCCAGAGGAAGGCAAAGAACCCAGCAAATCATGATCCAATTTTCTCCTGCCTGATCCCCCCCGAGAGGCAATCGGATATTCCCTGGATCAACTTGATGTACTGTTTTATCTGAGTTGACTATGGAAGATAGAATATCTGGGTGATCTGATGTTATGGTTGAACCTACAAAAAAGCCACTGAAGGAAGGACGAGGAAACACTCAGTTAACCATTTAAACCAGGGGTCTCCAAACAAAGGGCCAGTTTACTGTCCTTCAGACTTTTGGAGGGACGGACTGTGTCCCAGCATCACCATTAACCATTTAGACCAGGGGTCTCCAAACAAAGGGCCAGTTTACTGTCCTTCAGACTTTTGGAGGGACGGACTGTGTCCCAGCATCAGTGGGAGTAAACAATCCCCCATCATTGGTATGAGCAGGAGGAATTATACCCCATCATTGGTGCCATTGGAGGAAATGTGCCTCATTATTGGTGCCATTGAGAAGAATTGTACCCCTTCATTAATGTCATTGGAAGGAATTGTGCCCCATCATTGGTGTCATTGGGCGCCATCTTTGGTGTCATTAGGAGGAACAATGCCCCATTGTTGGCTTCATTGAGAGGAATTATGCACTTCAATAGTGTCAGGGAAAACAATTCCTTCCTGATACCCCGAGAAGCAATCGGATATTCCCTGGATCAACTTTACCTATAAATGTTAGTATCCAGTTATATTCTGTGTATCAAGGAAAGAATCCAGGACTTTTGCAAAGCAATCCACTGAGCTGGCCAGAACCAACTCTTGAGGGAGTCTATTCCACATTTTCACAGCTCTCACTGTGAAGAAACCTTTCTGTATTTGGAGATTACATTTCTTTTCCTCCAGACATAAAGAGTGCCCCCTTGTCCTCTGTGATGACCTCAGGGTGACTAACTCTACACCGAGTTCACTATATGAACCACTGATGTATTTATACATGGAGATCATATCCCCCCTTATGTATTATACATGGAGATCATATCCCCCCTTATGTATTATACATGGAGATCATATCCCCCTTATGTATTATACATGGTGATCATATCCCCCCTTATGTATTATACATGGTGATCATATCCCCCCTTATGTATTATACATGGAGATCATATCCCCCTTATGTATTATACATGGAGATCATATCCCCCTTATGTATTATACATGGAGATCATATTCCCCCTTATGTAATATACATGGAGATCATATCCCCCCTTATGTATTATACATGGAGATCATATCCCCCCTTATGTATTATACATGGAGATCATATCCCCCCTTATGTATTATACATGGAGATCATATCCCCCCTTATGTATTATACATGGAGATCATATCCCCCCCTTACGTATTATACATGGTGATCATATCCCCCCTTATGTATTATACATGGAGATCATATCCCCCCTTATGTATTATACATGGAGATCATATCCCCCTTATGTATTATACATGGAGATCATATCTCCCTTATGTATTATACATGGTGATCATATCCCCCCTTATGTATTATACATGGAGATCACATCTCCCTTATGTATTATACATGGTGATCATATCCCCCTTATGTATTATACATGGAGATCATATCTCCCTTATGTATTATACATGGAGATCATATCCCCCCTTATGTATTATACATGGAGATCATATCCCCCCTTATGTATTATACATGGTGATCATATCCCCCTTATGTATTATACATGGAGATCATATCCCCCCTTATGTATTATACATGGAGATCATATCCCCCCTTATGTATTATACATGGAGATCATATCCCCCCTTATGTATTATACATGGAGATCATATCCCCCCTTATGTATTATACATGGAGATCATATCTCCCTTATGTATTATACATGGTGATCATATCCCCCCTTATGTATTATACATGGAGATCATATCCCCTCTTATGTATTATACATGGAGATCATATCCCCCCTTATGTATTATACATGGAGATCATATCCCCCCTTATGTATTATACATGGAGATCATATCCCCTCTTATGTATTATACATGGAGATCATATCCCCCCTTATGTATTATACATGGAGATCATATCTCCCTTATGTATTATACATGGTGATCATATCCCCTCTTATGTATTATACATGGAGATCATATCCCCCTTATGTATTATACATGGTGATCATATCCCCCCTTATGTAATATACATGGAGATCATATCCCCCCTTATGTATTATACATGGAGATCATATCCCCCTTATGTATTATACATGGAGATCATATCCCCCCTTATGTATTATACATGGAGATCATATCCCCCTTATGTATTATACATGGAGATCATATCCCTCCTTATGTATTATACATGGAGATCATATCCCCCCTTATGTATTATACATGGAGATCATATCCCCCTTATGTATTTATACATGGAGATCATATCCCCCCTTATGTATTATACATGGAGATCATATCCCCCTTATGTATTATACATGGAGATCATATCCACCCTTATGTATTATACATGGAGATCATATCCACCCTTATGTATTATACATGGAGATCATATCCCCCCTTATGTATTATACATGGAGATCATATCCCCCCTTATGTATTATACATGGAGATCTTATAACTGAAGAAATGTTTTAAGTTGAAATAGGATTATCATTTGGAAATATTCTCACTCATTGATGTTCATGGACATTATATTTATAATGCTGATGATTATCTAATGTATTAGCATTGCATTTTGGCACATAGTACTTATGAACATAGTGAACTTTGATGCTTATATATATATGAGTTGTACCATTGTTGATGTCATTATGTGACTGTATGGAGAGAGTACAAATGGTACAGTAAACTCTCATAATTGTGATTATTGAGCTCCAGAAAACATCTCACGTTCATGTGGACAAAGCAGTCAATTTACCAAGGCTCAATGTCTGGTGTGGACTGTCATCCAGGGGTTTAATTAGACCATTCTTGTTTGAAGGTACAGTTACTGGTCCAGTGTACCTCAACATGCTTCACACATCCATTTTACCGCCCATTCGTGTGGTTTATGTGAATGAGCGATTTTACTTCCAGCAAGACGAAACACCACCTCACTACCACCGAGACCTGAGAGCCTATCTCAACGACATTCTGCCAGGACATTGAATAGGATGTAGAGGTGCTGTTGAATTCCCTCTGTGTTCCCTGAGCTTAACACCCCTCGATTTCTATATTTGGGGACCACTAAAGGATATGGTGTTCCATAGAAAACCACCTACACTGACTGCAAAATGGGACATCAACTTGAAACATCATGAAAAGCAGTTCCTGTGGCCAAGATCAAAAGTGTCTGGATGCTAATGGTGACCACTTTGAGCATCTAATATGATTGCATATGGAATAAAAGTAAAGCGAGCGCTCAAAAAATCAGCTGCTGAAACACTCCAAGGAATCACTGGACCTCATAACAAGAATACTAAATATATAGTGCAGCGCTGTAATCTAATCAAATAAGTAAAAAAGTAATTAAATGAATAAAAGTTAGAGATAAATTAAAAATAGTTCATAAAGTCCTTTCACAATAAAGTGATCATAAACATGTGAAGGCCTCCTCCTCATTAGGTGACTGGAATCAAACAGAAAAAATGCGCACTCACCGACCGCGCATTTTAAATGCGCATGTATGCAATCTTATCCAGATGACCAGTCAGGCATGCAGATCCAAAGAACACATAGGACATCCCTCTCAAATAATGACATTCGCCTTGGGTGCAGTGATATACCTCCAGGTCCAGAGAGCCCTCTCGCCCCAAATGATAGGTAGACAGGGATCCCCCTCCTGGTTCCAGGTACCCTAGAAATGGTAGATGCAAATCTGAAACCCTCCAGTTAGCTTTCAGAGCTCTCCTCACTGCTGTAACTTCAGCTATCCTCCTCTGATTTTCAGGGCTCTCTGGACCTGGAGGTATATCACTGCACCCAAGGATAAGATTGCATGCATGCGCATTTAAAATGCGCGGTCGGTGAGTGCGCATTTTTTCTGTTTGATTCCAGTCACCTAATGAGGAGGAGGCCTTCACATGTTTATGATCACTTTATTGTGAAAGGACTTTATGAACTATTTTTAATTTATCTCTAACTTTTATTCATTTAATTACTTTTTTACTTATTTGATTAGATTACAGTGCTGCACTATATATTTAATATGATTGCATAATACAAACATGACTTACAGCTATCCTTTAATGTTTATCTAAATCTAGTAATACAATTTACATATATTTTTCATGTTGAAGTGTGAAAACTTTTTTTTTTTGGGGGCTCCTCTGAATTTCCAGGACATTCATGGGTTTTGAGGGTGTATCAAAGCATTAATCTTTCTATTGTGCTCGTTGTCACTGTTTGACAAGGAGCTATGCCAGGAGGTGATTGAGCTGTTACTCAGTGGTCTAGGTAGAGTTTGGTAAAGCTAGCTGGGTCATTTTATGTAAAGTCTGGCTTCTAATGTGCTGCCCCACATGGAAGAAAAATATATTTTAAATTAATTTTAAAAACATTCTTTCCAAATATATTGACATATATTCGAAATACTACAAGTTTGGCCGTATTCAATATATATATATATATATATACAATTATTATACAGTATTTATATAGTGCCAACAGTTTGCTCAGCGCTGTACATTACAATGGGAGACAGTACACAAGACATTACATGAGACAGTACATGAGACAGTACACGAGACAGTACAGTAACAATACAATGCGATACACGAGAGGTTCGAGGATATATATATATATGTTGAAATGTGTTTTTTATATATTACAAAATATATGGAAAATATGTTAAAAATATGTATTTTTTAAATATATTCTTCAGATTTTTTTTTAGCATATGAAAAAGTAAATTTAACATATATTTTTACATATATTTGTAAATTCATTCCAAAAATGTAGATTAAATGTATTTTTAAAGACATACCGTATATTTGAAATGTAAAATGTAATACATAAAAAAACGCATTTCAACGTACAGTATATATATATATATATATATATATATATATAAATATAAAATATTTTGAAATATATTGAATACAACCAAAATTGTAGTATTTCAAATACATGTCAATATATTTGGGAAGAATATTTTAAAAATATATTTAAAATATATTTTTCTTCCATGTGGGGCTGTCTCTAACAGCCCATAATGGTGTTTTGTGTTTTGTTTGGAATGTTTCTACTGTTTGTCTAACTCAGTTTCCTTTTCAGGGCTTTTATTGTCAATAAAGTCCCAGTTCTGGCTGTGTTGGTGTTCCTCTGGTCCATGTACAGGGGTACAGGGTGGGTTATCACTGGAGCATGGCAGACGGACCCAAGTAAACCTGTGACTTCTCTAGGGGTATCTATATATTATAATAAATCTATTTTTTCTTATATTTAGCTATACTTTTATTTTATACTATAGTAGTATATCCCTTCCTTGTGTGACCTTGTTTTAGGTTAGGTTGCTGTAGACATTTTGCTGTGCAGCATTTGAAAGAGTTGGGGAAAAAGACTTGAAATAAGCTGTTTGTCATCTACATTGATGTGATTGTGTCAAGGATTGTAACCAAGTGCCTGGATGAAGGGCAAAAAGAGAAGTGCAGCTCATACAGTCGCCATGCTAGAATGACATTGATTGAAAAGATAAAGTCATGAAGGTCAAGTGCATTTGGAATTACTCATACAAATTTGAATAATATGCCTCTTTTAAGTGTTGAATATTTAAGCCTGAATGTGCAGCTAGTTAACGAAAGTACATGGGGAAGTAGACAACATTATAAATGCAGTCATAATTGGAAGAGGCATAGCATATTTCATACACTATGGAAGAAGAGACTACAGATTGGAGGAAAGGCAAGGACAGGGGAGTTATGGAATAATAAAAGGGATGACTGAAAGCCTGGGAAATGCCTAATAAATGTAGAGAAGATCAAAAGGGATAGGTTAGCTTTAAAGTGGGTCTCCAGTCATACAGCTAAAGTACTTTGTTTTGAAAGGCTTTACTTTGAAATTATTTGTAATTTTGTTGTGTTACTCTTGTGGTTCACATCTTACTGCCACACTGCATAGTTAGCCCTTTTCTATCTAATGGGTGTGGGGAGAGCGTTGGTTGCCTGTTGCTATAAATTTCTATGAATGTAGATAGACTGTTTGAAGTCATAGGTGAATGACTGTGGAGGACGTTAAATGGAGTTATGAGCTAAACCCTTAAATAACCTATTAAACACCATTGGCATTAACCAATTCAATACCGGGCAATTTTACACCTTCCTGGCCAGGCCAGTTTTCAGGTTTCAGCGCTCTCACACTTTGGGTACAATGTTGTATGACCGTGCAATTGTCATTCAAACTAAAATTTTATCATTTTCTTCACACAACTAGAGCTTTCTTTTGGTGGTATTTAATCACCGCTGGGGTTTTTATTTTTTGCCAAATTAACACAAAAAGACCAAAAATTTTGAAAAAAAAAGTTTTTCTTTGTTTCTGTTATACAAGTTTGCAAATAAATAGTTGTTCTTCATAAATTTAGGCCGAGATGTATTCTGCTACATGTCTTTGGTGAAAATAACCCAAATTAGGATGTATTTTTTAGTTTGTAGGAAAGTTATAGAGTTCACAAACTATGGGATAGATCTGAATATTGATCAATCCTGAAGTACTGACAGCCAATCTAATTTCTTGAGGTCCAAGAATGTCAGAACAGTACAGATATCCCCCAAATGACCACTTTTTGCAAAGTAGACAGTCCGACGTACTTCATAAGAGGCATGGCAAGTTTTTTGAAGTTGTATTTTTTTTGTCATAATTTTTTGGAAAATTAAAAAATTAAACAAATTAGTTTCACTATTTTTTTTTACATATTGTTACCAGTGCAGTACAGCGTCATCATATAACTGGCATGGCGGTGAACAGGGACACTGACTGGTGACAGTATGAAAAAAAAAAAAATCACGCCGCTCTGCATAAGCGCAATCTGCACATGTGGGGGATGACGCCATGTGGCGTCCACCCGGAACGCTGATGACATTTGCCGCCCGCCATTCGGCCATAGGGTGGGTAGCAAATGGTTAAACAAAAAAGAATTCCTATAAGTGCCTGATATAAGTATTAGCACACCTCACATTTCTCTGTGCTTGTTGCTTTTATGTCTACTTGCTGGGGTTTGTTTTCAGGTGATGTTAACACTCAACTGGTTTGAGGAGCTGAGGAAGACTTCTACAGCTGGATTTTTTCTTGTTTTGATATATAATATGTCAATAAGTGGAATGTTTTAATTAACGGAGAGTGGTCCCAGGAGTCAATTTTAACTTGGTCCCAGAAAATGTTAGTTTTTGAGTCCCATCTTAAAAAAAGGCTGGACACCATGCAAATACATGGTTAGGCTAAAAAGACACTAGTTTATCTAGTTCAACCAATAAAAAAAAATATGGCACACAGGCAGAAGTGCAGGAACAGCTTGGCAAACAACACACTGGCAGAGGTGCAGGAAGAGCTTGGCAGACGACACACTGGCAGAGGTGAAGGAGCAGACTGGAAGACGACACACAGGCAGAAGTGCAGGAACAGCTTGGCAGACAACACACTGGCAGAGGTGAAGGAGCAGACTGGCAGATGGCACACAGGCAGAAGTGTAGGAACAGCTTGGCAGACAACACACTGGCAGAGGTGCAGGAAGAGCTTGGCAGACGACACACTGGCAGAGGAGAAGGAGCAGACTGGATGATGGCACACAGGCAGAAGTGCAGGAACAGCTTGGCAGACGACACTCTGGCAGAGGTGCAGGAGCAGACTGGCAGATGGCACACAGGCAGAAGTGCAGGAATAGCTTGGCAGACGACACACAGGCAGAAGTGCAGGAACAGCTTGGCAGACAACACACTGGCAGAGGTGCAGGAAGAGCTTGGCAGATGACACACTGGCAGAGGTGAAGGAGCAGACTGGAAGATGACACACAGGCAGAAGTGCAGGAACAGCTTGGCAGACTACACACTGGCAGAGGAGAAGGAGCAGACTGGAAGATGGCACACAGGCAGAAGTGTAGGAACAGCTTGGCAGAAAACACACTGGCAGAGGTGCAGGAACAGCTTGGCAGATGACACACTGGCAGAGGAGAAGGAGCAGACTGGATGATGGCACACAGGCAGACGTGCAGGAACAGCTTGGCAGACGACACACTGGCAGAGGTGAAGGAACAGCTTGGCAGGCGACACACTGGCAGAGGTGAAGGAACAGCTTGGCAGACAACAAACTGGCAGAGGTGCAGGAACAGCTTGGCAGGCGACACACTGGCAGAGGTGCAGGAGCAGATTGGCAGATGGCAGATGGCACGCAGGCAGAAGTGCAGGAGCCGGATACCGGCAAGGATAAGCTGGTTCTGGTGCAGGAGCAGAGTAAGGCAAGGTCAGACAGGCCGGGTCGGCAACTAGCAGGCAAAGCAAGCATAAACAGCAGGTAGAAGAGTAGTCAAAGAGCAGGCCAGGGGTCGGTACAGTCAGCGTTCAAGCAGGGTCAATAACAGATCAGATCAGCAACGGAATCACAGGTAAAAGGATGCATGGGTGCTCAAAAGTAAAAGACCGAACGGCACTAATGCAAGGCAATAGCCCAGCTTAAATAGCCTGCCTGGCAGCAATGCGCCGTCGTGCATGCGCATTTGCAAAATCTGCCACGAGCATGGCTAACAGGCATTCTGCGCCTGCACATATATATGCGCATTCTCTGACAGCCCGTTTGTCTATTTGGATCAGTAAAAAAATGGGTCATAGTGATATATATGTACAGTACCTGGTAGATTAATAAACACATTTGCTCATAAATGTATACATTGTAAAGGGTATAAAAGCCCCCTTGGTTCTCCCCATTCCAGATTTTTGCTATTCTTTTTTACAGCAGAACACTACATTTCTAATAGCATCTGGCTTTTTTTTACGACATCGTTATAGCACATACGTATTGCTCCAGAGGTGAATTTTAAAAATGAATTGCGTCACGCTCCAGCAATGAATGTCCCTGAGCGTTTTTACTCCAGGTTATTTTTAACCCGTCAGCCACCCCAGCGCTCCTCCTGCACTCCCATGGTACTACAGCAAAATGTGCTCATCTGTTGTGTACTTGATGCAAATGAAACATGAAAGTGATCGACTTCAACAAGGTTCTCTTGACTTTACAAAACTTTGGAGCATGTGAAGTCGACGTTCCTATATTTTCGTTTCGAAAGCGACTGGGGTATCCAACTGTTAAATATTTATTTTTAGCAATGCAGTGCATCAGAATGTAGACCTGCCCTCTTTATGTTCAAAAGAATACAACTTGTAAGAGATCAAAGACAAGAGAAAGAGCACAATTATAGCCGAGGCCTTTATACTCCCCCCCATAGCTGCTCTAAAGGCTGCAATTAATTAAAATCTCTTCAAGTTTCTTAGTTGCGTTTCTCATTGTTTAATATGATGAGAAAGCATCTAAGAAAGCTGAAGTGAATTTAATTAATTGGCAGTTTTGATGCGGCTTTTGGGGATGGGTAGCAAAATGTTTAATTGTTGGTATTTATTTTAACATGTTCAACAGTTTTCAAATGTAATACAAACAGGTGGATCAATATGAGAGTATTAATATGGAGTTTGTAATGGGACACTAGAAAGCATTACCAGTTGCCTGACCTGTATAAGCAGCTTTTTCTAAAGATTGGGCATATTTGTCACAAAAAAAAGAAAAAGAGAGGTCTGAAGAAGGAGCCTATTGAGCATGCTCCGAAATGCATTACCGCCCCCTTTACCTGCCACATCTGACTCTGCTCTCCAAGCATCATTTTGATGCACAGGCACATCCTGGACTCTACTTCCTGATCCTATAGGCATAGTTTGCTGTTGGACGGCTGGATGTCCCACCTGGATCTAATCACCACACGATGAGTCTTTTTAACCGTTTATCTTGTAAGTGCAAATTTTCCATTGTTCACTGAATAAATTGTCAATACTGCACTTAGAGGCACCTTCCTCTCTTTTTCTTGTTACTGCATTAGAGCCTTGCTTCCACTCTAAGAAGAGCTGCCTAAGTGTTTCTGCTCCCATCCATCCATCCCTGATATCCATCTGGAACCTTTATCTTACAGCTACAGAGGTTGGGCTCCAACAAGTGCGCCCTATACAATATACATTTTCATATTTGTCACAAACTAGCTGCATTCAGAGGAAATAACAAAATGAGGCTATAAGGATTTGCGGAAAATCTTGGAATCTTGGGCACTGCCCAAGGGCCCGGGGTCAGTAGGGGGCCCCATGAGATGCCCCTGGTACCTTTTTCATAGGCTTTTTTGAGTTTGGGCAAGGACACAGGGGCCCCATGATCCCCTATTGCCCGGGGGCCCCATAAGCTGTCAGTCCGCCCCTGGTTGGGGGGGTTGTTTTACCAACCCCCCCAACTGCTCTCCCTTTAGCTGCAAAGGCAGCATCCAGGGGTGTACACATGTCAGGGTGCTTTGCTTTCTGGGTGTGCAGAAAATATATGCCGGTCATGTCTGGTGGGCGCTATCATCTGCTGAACATTAACCGCTTCCCGACTGCCCTATAGCAGAAGTATTGCTACAGGGTGGCAGGGATGTGCAAAATCACATATATATACACAAATTTGCATTTCCGGGTAGGGGGCGCTCTAGCTGCTATTGGCTCCTCGGCATGTCAATCACCGGATCCCGCCCACCAATTCTCAGCCAGTGACTGTTGGCAGAGCTAAATGGGGAGAGGTTTGTATGTAAACAAAAGCCCTGGTGGTGACACCATGTACTCAATTGTTCTCAACTTTCTCAGCTGAATAAAACAAGGCTTCATTTAACCTAGAAGACTGAGGACATCTAGTGGTGAAGAAGACGTACTGGGGACAGCTCGGGGTTGAAGGTGAATGTTTCGGCCAGAGCTGAATTTTCAGTACAGCCTAGGGGACTATTTCATGACATTAAAATGTATGCCAGAGTTGGGATTTGACCTCTTTTTAGCAAAACAGCTAATCTTACTAGTAGTGTAAAAAAGAAAAAAGAAAAGGAAAGTGCCGGAGCTGTAATATCAAGCAGAAAGAAGGCACATTGCATGCAGGGGGTGCACTGGACACCTTGGTTGCCATTTTGCTATATGCTGGGTGTCCAGTGCACCCTTGTACCTTTAAGGAGGGTTGGGATACCTCAGGTTCACCTGCCCTCAGTCTATCCATTAAATACATGTGCTTCTACTATGGAGGCTCTCAAAATTTATAGAGTTAGGAACTGCAGAATATTGGGGTGTCTTGAAGAGGCTCTGCAGCTTATGCATGTGTTAGAAACAGGGTTTTAGCACACATTTTCAAACGCATACTGTTAGACAAGTTAATTCAGTTGGTTTGCAAGCTGGTTGGTAAGTTGAGCTGGGAATGTTTCTCTTTTACTGTTTGGCATTGCATGTTTTATCTTTAACCCCCCGGCGGTATTCCCGAGTGTAGCTTTGGGTTAACTTTCAGTACCAGAAGCGGTAACCCCGAGCTACACTTGGGATTACACTGCACCGTTGCTCAGGGATTCCCTCCAGCACTTACCTTGTCCTGCGCTCCCACAATGTCCCTCCTATAGTGTCCCCGGCCATCTCCTCAGGCCGATGCCGGCATCTGTCTTCCGGGTTCCGTTCCCTGCGAGTGTTGGGACGTACGGGGGACAGAACCGGTGGGAAATTCAAAAATTTTAAAAGTGACATTCACTCAATACACTAAAATCACATAGTAAAACATTACTGTATCAAACCATTTCACATACATTTTGTCCCTAGTGCTTTGTCCTGTCCCCTGCCTGCATTTTTACTGTTCTTTCTGCCTGGAAACTGAGAAACGTCCATGGCGTCCATAAAGCGTCCCTTTAGGTCAAAAGCGGATTTAGATCAGCTAGAGAACAGCGATAGTAAATCAGAACCACTTGCAGAATTGAGTGGTAATGATTCGTGGAGAAATTCGTCATCAGACACTGAAAACGATTTTGCAACTTTGCAAAATTTATGATTTCGTGTTTCAAATTTTATCATACCCGGGATGTTTAATAGACTCTTGTTCGGACAAATTTCAGTGAGTTAGACCAGCTAGAGAACAGCGATAGTAAATCAGAACCACTTGCAGCATTGAGTGATTTGTGGGGAAATTCGTCATCAGACACTGAAAACAATTTTGTGACTTTGCTCCGTGATGTGCGAACTTGGCGCTATATTTCAAATTTCAGTGTTTTTGGTTTGATTACATTATTAAATTAAATGTATTATTATTATATTATTATTTTTTATGATTATTTATTATAATTTATGATTTTGTGTTTCAAATTTTATCATACCCGGGATGTTTACTAGACTCTTGTTCGGACAGATTTCAGTGAGTTATTCCTAAGAATTACAGGCCTACAATAAAAAAACAACATATTTCTATGCAAAAAAATGTACCGCTTTGAGCACAGAAATATGGACATAATCAGACTGCTAGGGGGGTTAATAGTGTAGCAGAAGTCACCTATTCAGAACAGAGAGCCTTGTACACATGATCAGAAAATCATACAAAAAATATTGCTTTTGAAGTGATCGTACGAAAATCTGATCGTTAGCACACAGCTTTCAACAGTCAATCACGGAAGTTCATCCGACATTATCCACTTCTGAAATTCTGTTTTGTTGTAGAAGAATTTTCATAAGTTGAATAACCTCTTCATTTTCATTATCAAACTAGCATGCAAAAAAAAAAAAAGGATGATCATACGTCCCCATATTCCCACTGTGTATGAGGCTTAAAGTGTTACTAAACCCCAGACCCTGCATTCACCATATCTCGTCTCCCAGGACCCTGCATTCACCATATCTGGTCTCCCCGGACCCTGCATTCACCATCTCTCATCTACCAGGACCCTGCATTCACCATATCTGGTCTTCCAGGACCCTGCATTCATCATATCTGGTCTCCCAGGACCCTGCATTCACCATATCTGGTCTCCCAGGACCCTGCATTCACTATATCTGGTCTCCCCGGACCCTGCATTCACCATATCTGGTCTACCCGGACCCTGCATTCACTATATCTGGTCTCCCCAGACCCTGCATTCACCATATCTGGTCTCCCCGGACCCTGCATTCACCATATCTGGTCTCCCCGGACCCTGCATTCACTATATCTGGTCTCCCCGGACCCTGCATTCACTATATCTGGTCTCCCCAGACCCTGCATTCACCATATCTGGTCTCCCAGGACCCTTCATTCACCATATCTGGTCTCCCAGGACCCTGCATTCACTATATCTGGTCTCCCCGGACCCTGCATTCACCATATCTGGTCTACCCGGACCCTGCATTCACTATATCTGGTCTCCCCAGACCCTGCATTCACCATATCTGGTCTCCCCGGACCCTGCATTCACCATATCTGGTCTCCCCGGACCCTGCATTCACTATATCTGGTCTCCCCGGACCCTGCATTCACTATATCTGGTCTCCCCAGACCCTGCATTCACCATATCTGGTCTCCCAGGACCCTTCATTCACCATATCTGGTCTCCCAGGACCCTGCATTCACTATCTCTGGCCTCCCACAGTACACAGAACATGGAAATGCAAATATTTTAGTAAATATAAACTGCTAAATACCTTTTCTCATCTGCAGTTAGAGCAGTCTTGTAACTTCTATCAGTGTCCAGCAGAGCATGGGTTGAAGCTTGTAGGAGGAGTTTTCATTTTGTTCTAGGATGATGCACAACCCCTGGCCTCTGTCTGGATAGTGCTGATTAGCCCTGTGTTGATCACATGCACTCTACCAAGAAGACAAAAACCTCTCTAGCAATGCACACCAAACTGAGCATGTGCAGAGTGACTCCACACAATATGTCTTATCAGGAGATAAGAGGGGGACACTGGAAGATGGAGAGGATCAGAGAAGTCAGGATCAAGCAGCGTTTTTACACAATGCAGAGGATTAACCCCTTAGGTTCCACAGTGAGTATAACAAGCATGCTTTACTGCATATACAGACTGATTTTACTGTTGTTGGTTTAGTAACACTTAAGTCTTCTTGCTTACACTTTCAAAGCACAGGACTGCAATTATTGTACAACGTATTGATTCAGCAACCAATACATGTAAACAGCTAACCCCTGTATAATCCACAATATATTTAGTGTACCATGTATAACTCACCACTTAAAACAGAAAAATACCATACTTAGCAAGAGTGATTTGACAAAAATCAATTGCTATTCAGTATACCTTTTCAGATAGAAGCGTTGTTCAAGTTGAATAATTTCTCCAAACTTCTCTTGAATTGCCATTAAAAATAGGACTGGAAGGAATAACAGTCTGCTCATCATGTAATTATAATTTGATTTTACATGCAAGGAAAGAAACAACCCAGGACCCTCACAAGATCCAAATCCTTAGAGTAGCTAATAAAGTGAAGTTGTGGTCACTTTGAACAGCCAGTGAATGCTAGTGAAAATCCAGGTTTTTTTTTTTTACGTTTTACTCTCACGTGATTGGGTATTCAAAGAAACATAGCTTCACCTTACTTATTAACATTCACTTTACAAAATAAATGTACACATTACTTGGTGAACAGTAAATCAATTCCACCATCCTACCATGTCTTTTGAATCTGGCTTTTTAATGCTACGTTGGGAGAATATTGGAGAAATGGTTCAATGGAATATCTTGAACAGCACTTCATTCTGGAAAGCCTGTAAATACATTGGAGTTGATTTACTAAAAATGGAAAATGCAAAAGCTGGAGCAGCTGTGCATTGTGGCCAATCGGCTTCTAACTTCAGCTTATTCAGTTAAGTTTTGACAAAAAACCTGGAAGCTGATTGGTTTCTATGCAGAAATGCACCAAATTGTGCACCCTGCAGTTTTAGTAAATAACCCCTATTATCTTCTTTTTATTAATGTGGTGGTAAACCTCAGACATGGAAAATAAACAAAGCACATCCCATTACTCACCTAAATCAATAGCACGGAGTATGATTCCTCTCCGATCCCTCCTCTCTCTGCTATCTATATGATACACTTTTAATAGAGTAAGCTGACAACCTCCTGAGAGATGCCACCACCACAAGCACATAGCAGATAACTCACACCCTCAGCTCTATGGATCTCTGAGCCCGTGAAATAAGTGTGGGTGTCACTTTCCTCCAATCAGCTCTCAGATTGCACTCATCTCTGTGCTCTAACTCTGCAGTGTGTGTATCATCAGATCCCTGCCCCCTACTTTCTGCTACTGAGAAAAATCCTTTAATCTGTGTGTTGTAGAAGGCTGTAGAGGACAGATGGCTGCAGATAACCAGGTATAACTTACACAAAGATTTTTAAAAAACCTGCTGCGTATCACCTGGGGCCAGGGCTGTCTTAATAGCATCATGGGCCCCTGGGCAAAGTAAGGCACTGGAGCCCCTACCATCCTGCCCCAATTTACGCACCTACTAACAAGAATTAAAGTATAAATAGTTGATAGATTTAAACATATATTTATTAGTGAATAAATGAACACACAACACATAATAAATATAGTGTTATATTGGCGCTAAATGAATAATAAAGTGATAAAGTGAATACCACAAAATAAATGTGAACAATGAAACTAATAAAACATCCGTGATTAACATGCTAAAAAATTAATTTAAATTATAGTGATCCAAAGTCCATAGAAAACATAATATAGTGATCCAAACTCCATAAACGTATTTCTTTTCCTTCACCACGTGCTTTAAACAGATAATTGCCTTCCACTCTCGTGATTGGCAAACAAGCTTCCTGGGATAATCTTCCCAATTATAGATGATGCTTATACATTGCATAAGAAAGACCCCTATGAGTATGTCGGAAGTGAAGAAACGCTTCAGGGCATGACGGTGCAGCGACCGGAAGTGACGTGGACCGTAAGCGGAAGTGACGCAACGGCGTCAGTTACCACCAATCTGGAAGTGGTGAGAGCAACTGGTCTACGATCACTTCAGGCTTATCCATGGTCAAATTATTTGTGCTTGTACTTGTTTGCTTGTGAGTAATGTCCATTCACTAAATTAAAGGATCTTGTTTTTTTTACTATACCATTGGAGCGTCTTTCTGTTTATGTTTTACATGGTATATTTTGAGGTAGTGGAGTTTTCTTTCTTATGCAATGTATAAGCATCATCTATAATTGGGAAGATTATCCCAGGAAGCTTGTTTGCCAACCACGAGAGTAGAAGGCAATTATCTGTGGTGGGTGTACATCCATGTGGGGGATTTCTGTGAAGCAATCGGTTTTCAGTTTAAAGCACGTGGTGAAGGAAAAGAAATACGTTTATGGACCTTGGATCACTATATTATATTTTCTATGGACTTTGAACAATGAAACGAATCAAACATCCGTGATTAATGTGCTAAAAATTAATATAAATTATAGTGATCCACACTTATTTTGTGGTATTCACTTTATCACTTTATTATTCATTAAGCGCCACTATAACACTATATTTATTATGTGTTGTGTTCATTTATTCATTATGGTTTATATAAAGTGGCAGCTTTTCACATATTGATCACATTCAGCGCAATATAATAGGTGATGATAATTATCACGATTTTATTAGCACATTTATTTCTTTATATATTCATTAGTACTTTAAATTCAATTCTTGTTTAAAATAAATTTTATTGAAACTATAATTGATTTTCTGATTTGTTTTCTTATTTAAAATAAAAGACAAATCAACATGAAGGACTTGGTATGGAGGAAAGGGCGGGGAAAGGCACAGTACAGGGGGAGTCAGGAGGGCACGATAGTCTGGGACGCTGCCTGGGCCTCCTGGGACAGCCTAGTAAAAAGCACGACTGTTTCAGCAAATCCATGACAGTTGGGAAGTATGATGTAATGCAAGATAATCATGGGACCCCAATGCATCTGGGGCCCCTGGGCAGTATTTAGGGGTGCCCTTGCACTAAGACAGCCCTGCCTGGGGCCAGTCACTTCACTGAGTACATGTGAGGGTTTACAACCACTTTAAATGGACCATCACAGAGACTGATCCTTTTGCAATGAGTGTTGTAGTGGCGCAACTTTGAAGACAAAGAAGTTCACTTCTATCGTTGGCTTTATACATGGGTTTTTTTCAAGGACTTTTTATATCTGATGACTTTTTTTTACTGCAGAATCTGTCACAGCCAGGGGCAGACTGACCATTTGGAAACACGAGGGCCCGGGGTCAGTAGGGGGCCCCATGAGGTGCCCCTGGTACCTTTTTCATAGGCTTTTTTGAGTTTGGACAAGGACACAGGGGTCCCATGATCCCTTATTGCCCAGGGGGCCCCATGAGTTGTCAGTCCGCCCCTGGTCACAGCATTTTATTTGTATACCATTGTTTTTACTTGTAGTGTTGAACTTTATTTTATATAGTGTTCATTTACACATTTAATGTCACAGCTTTTTGGATTACATCGGGTTAAAGAACATTGTTTGGTTAAATTATATGATACAGCCTTGTAGCTCTGTTAAATATTGGACAATCAAGATATAATGGCTACTGCAAAATTCACAGCTAAAATGATAGTGCAATGTGAAAGACACCAAAATGAAAGCCCAAGAGTTCTAACAATTATGCAACAGATTCTGATGGGAAAAATTGTTGAAGATGAAGGAATCATCTGTGTGTTTGTAGTTATCATGGGATATAAAAGACCAACCTCTGGGTATGAGCAAACAACTTAATCAATATATCTTTTTTTTTTACAAAATAGGTGTATCTATACAAACCATATCCAGGGGTACCTTGGTTTACGAACGCCTTGGTTAACATAATTTTCGGTTTACAAATGAAAATCTATTGAAAATAATGCCTCGGTTTACAAATGTGTTTTTTCGCAATACAAACAGATCAATTGGTTTTCAATGCATTTAAGAATTTTTTTTTCAATCATGTCCTTGTACAGTACTATGCTTTTAAAGTGCACTTTATACAGAGTTCTGAACTGATGAGACTTTTTTTGACTTTTTTCTAACCTCCAGAATGGATTAATTGGTTTTCAATGCATTTACATTTTTTTTTAAATCATGTCCCTTTAAACACTTGCCTACAGGGCACTTACAGTCAGGTCCATATATATTGGGACATTGACACAATTCTAACATTTTTGGCTCTATACACCACCACAATGGATTTGAAATGAAACGAACAAGATGCGCTTTAACTGCAGACGATTAGCTTTAATTTGAGAGTATTTACATCCAAATCAGGTGAACGGCGTAGGAATTACAACAGTTTGCATATGTACCTCCCACTTGTTAAGGGACCAAAAGTAATGAGACAGAATAATAATCATAAATCAAATTTTCACTTTTTAATACTTGGTTGCAAATCCTTTGTAGTCAGTTACAGCCTGAAGTCTGGAATGCATAGACATCACCAGACGCTGGGTTTCATCCCTGGTGATGCTCTGCCAGGCCTCTACTGCAACTGTCTTCAGTTCCTGCTTGTTCTTGGGGCATTTTCACTTCAATGTTGTCTTCAGCAAGTGAAATGCATGCTCAATCGGATTCAGGTCAGGTGATTGACTTGGCCATTGCATAACATTCCACTTCTTTCCCTTAAAAAACTCTTTGGTTGCTTTTGCAGTATGCAAAACAAACCCATCAGAGAGATAGCAAAAACATTAGGCGTGGCCAAAACAACTGTTTGGAACATTCTTAAAAAGAAGGAACGCACCAGTGAGCTCAGCAACACCAATAGACCTGGAAGACCACGGAAAACAACTGTGGTGGATGACTGAAGAATTCTTTCCCTGGTGAAGAAAACACCCTTCACAACAGTTGGCCAGATCAAGAACACTCTCCAGGAGGTAGGTGTATGTGTGTCAAAATCAACAATCAAGAGAAGACTTCACCAGAGTGAATACAGAGGGTTCACCACAAGATGGAAACCATTGGTGAGCCTCAAAAACAGGAAGGCCAGATTAGAGTTTGCCAAATGACATCTAAAAAAGCCTTCACAGTTCTGGAACAACATCCTATGGACAGATGAGTTGCAAGGTGGGGCATGAGTGGATTGGACATCCCAGAGATGCTTGTTTGGATTGTGATCTGGAGAGTTTGGAGGCCAAGTGAACATCTCAAACTTGTTGTTGTGTTCCTCAAACAATTCTTGAACCATTTTTGCAGTGTGGCAGGGTGCATTATCCTTTTGAAAGGAATCAGGGAATACCATTTCCATGAAGGGGTGTATTTGGTCAAATGTTTTTGTCAATGTTTAGGTAGGTGGTACATGTCAAGTAGCATCCACATGAATAGCAGGACCTAAGGCTTTCCAACAGAACGTTGCCAAAAGCATCAGAATGCCTCCTCCAATTAGCACTCAGACACAACGTAAAAGAAAATGTGATTCATCAAACCAGGCCACCTTCTTCCTTTGCTTTGTGGTTCAGTTCTGATGCTCATATGCCCATTGTAGGCACTTTTGGCTGTGGACACCGGTCATCATGAGCATCCTGACTGATCTGCAGCAATGCAGCCCAATACACAACAAACTGCAATGCCCATTTTTTTCATGTATACTCTTTTTTTACATAGCTTTTGAATATTAACATCTTACATATCAGCTGGGCTTACAGTCTTCTCTGGAATTAGTTAGCATACAAAACTATACCTGGAGGAGTTTTGATTTTCCAAACCTAATTTACAAGAAATTTGTTGTTATGATGATAGCTTGGTAAAATATATCACAATATGCAAATAATCCAATTAAAAAAGTCATCAATAAATGTTGGCAGGTAATAAAAGCCTACCATCTATGCCATGTAAAAAGCAGCACTAATATTACAATAATTAATGTTGTTTTCTCATGCAATGTTGTGTATACAAATATCACACTTATCATTTCTATTAATGCTACAGTCACGCAGGAAATGATTTGTGATAGGGAATGTACCAGGATAAAAAAAGTCAGTTTATTTTAATATTTAGGTTGAACAGCTGAACAAATAAAAATAGTAAAATCACATGTTGCTTGTCTGTTGTACAAAGGAATCTTGTTCTTATTCATAACATAAGTACTTTAAAAGACTCAACATTCAGCTTGAAGAGATCAACCTTATAATAATTCGTTTTAAATGGTTACCATTAAAATTAGAAATTTTCTTTACATTTTGTTTATTTTTTTATGAGCAGAGGTTATTAATGCCCAGCTGCCCAGGCCAAATTAAGTTTTTCAGTATGGGCCTGTGTTGATGGGCTTTTGTTCATGTGTGATAGTAGATTCAGTTTGATAGGTCCACTTTATGGAGATATCTGATGTCTCCCCTGCACTACTCCAGGAAAGATCAAGTACAGACTGTGCTCAGTTTGGCCAGGAAAAGGAGCCAGGATCTCACTGCTGTAACAATACTGTATAGTGGAAAGATCGGTGAATGTATGTTCTCTGATATTCCTCTATTTGACATGTGAACAGTTTAGACCTCCTTGGTGCTAACCCACTCAAGCATTACTTGGAATCAGAATTCTGCATAAAAATGGTTATCTGGAATGATGCTAGGTTATTCTTTTTTTATATAGGATTCAGAGCCTAAGTAATGCTTGGGGTTAGTGCTAAAACATTAAAAAACATGACATCTTGCTTACTACTTTGCATGTGATCACTGATTGGCCAACCAGTGATCACATGATCGGGACCTCACACAGAGGTCCCGTGCGACAATCGGTGTTCCACTGTGTCCGAAGTACACAGCGGGCACTGGATCACGGTGCTGCGTGCTCCCAGGGAGCTATGTATGAACGGCAACCCGCCCCTGGACTACCACCATCCGGCCATTCATATACAGCGGCCGGATGGCAAATGGATAAGAATTATTATAGAAACTCCACTTTTGTTGAGAAAAACATTCCCCTCTGAGTAATCAATGTACATTGCAAGGCTTTTAACAAACTTTGTTGCAGAGTCCTCCCTGTTTCTGCTCTGAAGGAATAACTCTTTGTAAGATCATGTCTTGTGCAGGACTGATTAGGATTGACTTGATCAGCTGATGCACTTGCAGGGCCCTAATTAGGAGAGTGGCAGGGTCTGCATACCTTTATTATCCCTTTAGGAGATTCTCAGCAAAACTGAAATTTTGGTTGTGGAGCATGCCTAAAATCTACATTTATCTTAGGGCAGACTTCTGGAAAAATCAGTAAGCCAATCACACAAGCAGAAAATTACATCACTAGGGACGTTCCATATACCAACATTGTACAGAATGCCTCCAGGTTGTCATATTGCATTACATTTTATGGAAAATTACAGCACTGCAGATTGAAAACGAAAGGTCATTTTTTATAACATTCATTTACAATATGGCTTGTGTTGCAATTGTATATGCTATATATATATATATTTTTTTTTTATTTGCAATATTTACCCTTTGAAATTATTGCTCTCCCCTTCTGTGTTTGTCCCCACCTGCGCTTCCATGGGTGATTGACGCTTTTAATTTTTACCCTTTTTGTAGGTGAGGGATTTTCTCAGGTAACATGCATCAAATGTACACCATTGAAGATGAATAGATGGATTTTAAAATGCCGACTTTGATTGTTTTAGAGCTAATTGACCCTCTAACTCCTGAAGAAGCGGAATAATACAAATCCTGAAAATGTCTCAAGCTGAATTATCTATCACAATCACTATAGAAGGAAATTATTATTAATATTATTATGGTTTATCCATAGTCTGTCAATATGTACTCCAGCTGTGTTAGAATCAAGTTTGGGTCTCTGTGACTATATCGCTATTGTTGTTTTATCTTCCAGTATATTGTTTTTTATATGTTTTGTACTAATAAAGCTATATTGTTTTATGGAAAAAGGATTGTAATCTTTAGTGCTTCAAAACTCCTGCCTCATAAAAGTTCATGTTTATACACAGTAGACGTATGGCCAGGGGCGGACTGGCAACTCATGGGGCCCCCAGGCAATAGGGGATCATGGGGCCCCTGTGTCCTTGCCCAAACTCAAAAAAGCCTATGAAAAAGGTACCAGGGGCATCTCATGGGGCCCCCTATTGACCCCGGGCCCTCGGGCAGTGCCCTAGTTTCCAAATGGTCAGTCTGCCCCTGGATGTGACACAACTAAGAGAGCAGAATTAGGCATTAATTACTGCTCCTACTCCAATAAAACCGCTAACATTTTTTTTTTTTGCTTTGGCAAATTTCCAGGGCAGTGCCCAGCCCCCATGTTATTTGTTTGACAAACTCTTGCCTATTAGCCTAGAAAATGGTCATTACTGTTTTTTAATGTTCAGCTCTCATTGACTTTAATGAAGCATGAATTTGGCATCCAGTTGTTTATAATTTTTGCCAAACTTGCCTTGAATTGAACCCAGGTATGTTCAGCTCATAAGTTTGGTTCATGAACAGTTTTACAATTTTTTTGCTCAAAGTTTGAATTTTGTGACAAACTCAATTGAAGTATATGGGTTTGAATGTTGTTCTTCAATTCAAGTTTTTGGTAGGGCTAATAGCCAGCTATTGTCAAACAAAATGCATTGGAAGCTGAGCATTGCTGTCGGGGATTTGTACCAATGCCAAATAAAAACACATATATATATATATATATATATATATATATATATATATATATATATAACAGAATTGTCATCTCTCCCTAACACTCACTGACAATATGGCTGCTGTGAGCCCACCCAAGTGTTACTAAACCCAGGACCCTGCATTCACTATATCTGGTCTCCCACAGTACACACAACATGGAAGTGCAATTATTTTAGTAAATATAAATTGCTAAATATCTTTTCTCATCAGCAGTTAGAGCAGTCTTGTGACTTCTATCAGTGTCCAGCCGAAAACATGTTAAAGCTTGTAGGAGGAATTTTAATTCTGCTCTAGGAGGATGCAGAACCTTTGACATTTGTCCGGACAGTGCTGATTGGCCCTGTGCTGATCCCATGCAATCTCCCAAGAAAAAAACAAAATCTAGCAATACACACCAAACAGAGCTTGTGCAGAGTGTCTCCACATGATATGTCTTGTCAGGTGATAAGAGGGGGACACTGCAAGAAGGGAAGGATCAGAGAAGACAGGATCAAACAGCATTTTTGCACAATGCGTAGGATAACCCCTTAGGTTCCACAGTGAGTATAAGAAGCATGCTTTACTGCATATACAGACTGATTTTACTGTTGTGGGTTTAGTAACACTTTAATGGAAAGAGGTCAGGGCTATACATTCTTTTGAAAAATCAGACTCTTGTGACACAGCTGACAATGGAAAATGCTATGCACTGCATTTAAAGTTTTTCCTTCTTTCTTGCAGCAAACCTACAAAGTTTTTGGCCAACAATGTGCTATTTTCAAACTTCAAGAACTGTGGAGATTCACCACAAACCCATGGTAGTGACAGACCCAAACCCCATCCCTACGCCCTACCCAATACTAAAAGCGACAGGACCTGAAGAACTATTAAGAGGACCCTAACAGTAACTTTGCAAGTCTGTGTGAATGCATTCAAGACATGTTACAATATATAGCAATAGGTTAAAAAAACAAAATCTCCTAATGGAAAAGTATGTCAATGCAAGCCAAGTGCTTTACCAAACCAAGCTATTATGTTTGTTTTTTTAAATTCCAGAACTTCTCTTTTAAGGTAGCACTCCTGGCCCTCCAAATGCACAAACATTCATACTCACCTAGGTGGATGCTGCATCTGTCCCTTGCCAGCTTTAAGATGAAGAACTGAGCAATCAAACACCACTGATTGCTAAGCTCTTGGTCTTCTGTCTGCAGAGAGCCAGTGACTGTTAGTCACCGGCTCTCTGCTTTGCCCCTCCAGTGTTCACTGGAGTGCCAGGATGTGGATGGCATGGCTCAGACTCTCAGTGGCTTGCTGTGAGGCTGAGCGAGCTGCCAGACCTGGATTCTGGGTGGATCTAGATTGTTGGGATCCAGAGCCTGAACAGGTTAAGTGACGTCAGGAGACAGCAAGCTTTAGTCTGCTGTCAGTTGAGAACGTGCCATAGGAGTGCAGAACGAAGAGACCTCTTGTGACCGACCGAAAGAGCTTTGGCCATACTTCTGCTTTAAAGTAGATAGTTTTGTGCATAAGCATCTGACACTCCTTGAATATCCAATGGATACTCTTGGTCTAGTCAACCATGAGGTTGAACACTGCACCCTTTCAACACCCTTCACGTTTAATGCCGATATTTTTGGGACATCTTGTGAGATCCTAAATAAAGGCATTTCTTAGACCTTGGGAACAACTTCCAAGAACTTTACAACTTTTGAATCTCAGTGTAGGCACATACTTTGTAATTTATTATTCTTATTTGAAATGTCTTGTTACTCAGAAGACATAGCAAATGAGTTCTGTTGTGCTTCAACATATGACATGACTTTGAAGAAACTTATTAGATCTGTTTATCTTATTTTATCTTAATATCTTTCTCATATTTCACTTTCAAGTCTGCATTGACATTGATCCCATGAATATATCAAATTAAATTATGTATGTGGTGCTAGTCACATAAATCAATACTTCATTTGAGTGTGCTACATATTTTTGCAGCATGTATGGGGTATTTTTTTGGTTTTGCTATTGGTCTAATAAGTTGGTGTTTAACAAATACATTCAAGTAGAACTAAAGGCATTTTTTAACTGGAATAAATTGGTGAGGGGTTAGAACATCTATCAGGTTTATATTGTTATCTCTGTTAGGGAGATTCATTCATCTGAATTATCCTGATCACCAATATCACCAGAAACAAAAGTGAGAGAAAATCCAACATTTCGAGTGGTCACAAGAATAGGAATGGAGGGGACATTTTTTCATGGTGACACTTGTTCCTGTGACAACTGTCTAAGGGGGGATTTTCCCCACATTATAAAAATATTCTTGTGTAGCACTTATCCCCAAACACAGTAATATATATATATATATACCAGAAAATGACACCAAAATGATTGAGTAAAGGCAAAGTGTATAGCAACAGGTGTAAGTGTGGGTGTAAATGAAAAAAAAAAAAACTATACAGTGATAAATCAACAAGGGAATGTTATACTGGATTAATTCACCATCAAAAGTGATAAAACAGCTATCAACAATCAAACAACAACAAATAGTAGTATTGTAGTAGTTAACTAATATAATTAACAGGCTGCAAATAGTAAATACTTAAAATTCCACCTCTTTCTTATACCTACACAGGGTAGCCTAACTAAGGGGAGGACCTATAGGTTGATACTGCAGCCACAGTCAGCAATTGGTAGTACACATAGGTTAGGCATGTTCTGCTGGCCAGATCGTTAGGGTCCAAAATCTTGCACTGCAGCTTTTGGGGTATTGTCCCTTTAAGAGTTTGTACATACAGTGGTAAAGTGTTCCTATCTGGCAATTCTGTCCTTCTGCTAATAACTGCGCTGTATGCTTGACCAGCAGACGCTCACCAGTCCCGTGTAAGCAGAGATTTTCTGTCCAAGTGCCAGGAAAAGGGCTTCTCTCTCTCTCTGGTGGTATTCTCAACAGTCCAAATTGCAATCCAAAGCTTTGAAATAATGTTCGCTCTGCCTCCACTGCTCTCAGATAAGGATCGCTCACTGTCCTCAGATAAGTCACAGTCTGTCTTATTCCTTTTTAAGCCCCTGAAAACTACTCTAGTATTGTAGCTTGCAGCCAAACTGAAGTAATAACTCAATCTCTTCGGTAAACTGCATTCCCCACATTGTCCATGATTTTCCTCCACTTCAGTGCATCACACAGTCCCCTTTTGTTGTGTGTAAAAAAAATTCACGTACAGCAGTGCAGTGAATTGTGCTGTTGTATAGTGATATGCAATTTTTCTGTATGCTGCAATAAAATGCAGCCTGTCTGCATTTTATTGCAGCTCATTGCACCACACCTCTGGACTACATTGCAGTGTTAATAGAATATGTACTAAAAAAGCGCTTTCTGTGTGTCCTAGCAGTGACCTGAATTCGTGCAGTACGGTAAAATGCAGGTAACTGTATTGTGTGAACATGGTGTAAAAGTAAAACGTACTTATGTCAATTCTACCTGGTCCTTGGTACAATTTATAGTTTGGATCCCTTGACTCTACAGTAATGTTGTAAGAATTACTGGTCCCTCATAAAGTGATTCTCAGCTATCCCTAATGATCCCTGTTGTCAAAGCATGAGCTGTCAGCTGACCTTATCTATCTTTTCTTTTCCCCTGGACATGGTAGTACAGAGCTAATGCCACCCAGCCAAAAGGTCTGTGGGAGTGTGTTGTAGTGTTTGCTAATGCTCAGCTAAACACCCTTAATGCCAACTACCCTGAGTTAGGCTGGCCATACATTATACAGTTATCTGTTCAATTTCTGTCCAATTTCCTTTAGATTTACCATCAACTATGTAGTGCAAGGGCCTGCCTAATTGGATACAATTGAAAGTGTTGTTTAGGTTTGACCTCATATTATATGGTTTTTTGGTAAATCTAAAGCAAAACTCTCAAGAAGATTGTATAATGTATGGCCAGCCTAAGTCTATAGTTCCAAACAAGTCCTATACGACAAGGCTTCATGCTCTGAAAACTAGCATATCAGTTATTAGTATAAAATTATGGTTTGTTAGAGACCAAGCGTGATATGTATCCAATGCATTTTTCTCCTGTGAGGTTTAAGGTGTCTTATTAGTCTTTTGGTCCTTACAATATAGCCATGTTTGGTGTCTAATGGAGTTATTTCTTATCCACATTAATGTAATCACTTTTCAGAATAGTAACTCTATTATAGTGAGATATATAGAATATGTACTAAAATAACTCCATGACATTCAGTTATAGGTCAGTACCACAGTTGTGTAGTCTCATACTGCACACAAGACTATTTATTGATAGAACCATTTATAATGGGGCCTTATAAAAAAATTCTTTCGACCCTAGTCTAGTTAAGGTTTATAATCCCTCTGCCTTCCTTGTAAACTGACTCATGTTTTTTGTTGGTTAAATGTGCTTCCCAACTTTTTCAACAGCACTTCCCTCTTCTCCAAACACAGTATGGAGTCCATCTGACCCCACTATCATCATACTGTGGCTTTGACACCGCCTGGTACAGTCCAATTGCTGTAGAGATATGTAAATTCAGTGTTCCCCAGACCTGTCTTTTCAGGCTGAGGGCGGTCAACACTTTTGTGATTTTTTATTTTTTTACGTAACCACTATCATGAAAAATATTGGATTCTTATAACCATCTAACAAAAAAATCACAGTGGCTATAAGCTATACCCACTGCCAGGGGTGCTTGAATTAACCATTCATTTTTTACACTTGAACCATGAAAAGATAGCCAACATGAAAGCCTACGGTTTTGTTTTAACTTATCCAACTCCTGTCACCGTAACTCTGGCCAGAGAGTATTGTTGAATTTGAAGCGCCACACCACTGTAAGAGGTCCAGATACAACTTTACTCCAATAAATGTCAGGTGTGTAATTTGAGAAGTATCCAACGCATTTTGGGGGGTCCAATTGCCCCTTCATTAGGGATTGACTGGCTATAAAGTGAAAAGACCAGGAGTGAACTGGACCTACAATGGTATTTATTCCAGTGTGAATTAAAAGCAAAGCCCTAATCAGCAGCTTGTATGGCAGTTCATTCTATGTCTGTTCACTTGATTGCCAGTCAAGCCCTGATGAAGGGGGCACTTGGACAACCAAAACGTGATGGCTACTTCTCAAATTATACCCCTTACCCAGTGATTGACATGCTGAGTAGTCAATAGCAGCTTGGGTAGGGAGAGCGCATATGCCCCCCACCCGGAAATGCAAAATCATGTATATTTACGTGATTTTGTGCATCCCTGCTGCCCTGTAGCAGTACTTCTGTTATAGGGTAGTCGGGAAGGGGTTAAAGAATGTATGAAATTAATACAGCTGAAGGTTAAGAAGGTGACACCCGCTGGCAGCCTATCAACTAGTGATTCATCACTGCTGTCACCCAGGTCAACCAGTGATGTAATTGACCATATATGGACAATTTTATAGGAAATGACATGCTTCTGTTATAAATGCTGCGTGGGTTATTTTGACCTTTGCTTTGCTTAGCTCAGGGAAAGATTGATGATGAGTGGGGACAGCATAAGGGACATCGTCTGATGCTGAAGAACCTTTTTAGGATCCTCTTCTGTGGGTTAGTGCTATTTGTTGGTGCAGCAGACCATCTCCCCTCCAACAGAGCTGTCGTCCGGTAACATTACAGTGTCATATAATATTGCTCACTTTAACTGTTACAATTCTGTACAATAATCATAAAGTTTCCACTTTATTGAAGCCAGTGCACATGTAATCCCTCGCAAGTGGATTGGTGGATAACGCTTCCTCCATGTTCCCCTCCTCATTAGGTGCCAAGTGTGGGTCATATAGGAGGCCTACCCCAAGGTGGGTTCTTCTGGGCTACCTGATCTGGGTCACTTTTCTGCACATGGGGTACCTTTGCTTGAATAAATAATTCAACTCTAGTAAACTCTCTTGATGTTAATACACACCACTAATTCATTTGTTGCATTTAGGAGGGACACACAGAGTCTATGCCCTCTCCACCTGTCCAGTGTATCTTCACTACCTCATTCCCAGTAGTGGAATGGAACACCCCCGTGCATCTAGCATGGGCTTCATGTGTGCACTAACTTAACTCTTGATCATCCGCACTTCTGTATGGAATGGGGACCACTGTGGTGCTGATCTGCTCTCATTGATATGAGAGACGGACCGATCATGGAAGGAGTGCCAACAACATCTCCCTCGCAGCAAGAAGCTATCCCATCCTACACAGGCACAAGCCTATGACAGGCTGCTTGGCTGACTGTTAGCTTCCCTTACCCCCGGTAAGCATTAGCTGTCTTCATACTCCAATGAGCTGTTAACCCAGAACTGGTCTGCAAGTGGTGCCGGTTAATTGTATTACACTCCTTTAATAACCTCAGACCAGGCAGAAGGAAATGTTTGAAAGCTTTAGTAGGAATGTTTCAGTATTTACAAGTACACAGAAACAATTTCTTCCCTACATCCCTAAACCCTATCTCAGGCTTGTGTACTGCCCTGGCATACCTGCAAAGGCAAAGTCCATGTGTAGCAGTGTCCATTTCTTGCAGAACCCAGCATCTACAATTCCTCCCTCCATGCTGCCATGCTGCCATGCTGCCAAACAAGCCTACTTTGTCACTCTCATCAATAGCTTATCATCCAGTCCTCATCATCTCTTCTCTACTTTTAACTCTCTACTTTCTCCACCTCCACCCAGTAACTCACTCACTGCTTACAAGATTGCAAATCCTTTCAAAAACATGATTGATGCAGTTCATTGGGGCATCTCCACTGCACAGACATCCATCCCACTTAGCATACCTTATACTAAACTTCCCTCAACACTTTCCTCTTTAAACCTTGCAGTACCGAAGAGGTCACTAAGGTTTTCTCAGAAGTCCGTCTCACTACCTGCCCCTGGATCCTGTCCCCTCACAATTACTGTGGTCACCCTCTTCTTCTATCCTATGCTCCCTTACTCACATCTTCAATTTCTCCCTCTCTAACGATGCCTTCCCCACCCCTCTAAAGCCTGTGCACATCACTCCCATACAGTACTTAAAAAGCCCTCCCTGGACTCCACCAACCTGAACAACTTAAAAACTATCTCTCTACTCCCATTTACCTCTAAACTCTTAGAACGCTTAGTCTACAATCGCCTGAGCTCCTACCTCACTGACAACAACCTTTTTGACCCTTTATAGTCTGGCTTTCACTCACTGAACTTGCGCTACTAAAACTCACTAATCATTTACTAACTGCTAAAACCAATGGCCACTACTCCATTCTCTTACTACTTGACCTCTCTGTGGCTTTTGATACTGTTGACCATCCCCTCATCCTCAAAAAACTCCACTCTCTTGGCTTCTGAGACTCTGCTCTCTCCTGGTTCTCCTGCTACCTATCGCAATGCTCCTTCAGTGTTACCTATAACTCTGTCTCCTCCTCTCCACTCCCTCTTTCTGTAGGAGTCCCTCAAGGGTCTGTCCTTGGACCCCTACTCTTCTCCATCTACACCTCCTCCCTTGGTCACTTGATAAACTCCCATGGCTTTAAGTACCATGTCTATGCTGATGACACACAAATCTATCTTTCTACACCTCACCCCTTCAGTCTCCTCTCGCATTATTAACCTACTAAGTGACATATCGGCATGGATGTCACTCCAGTTCCTCAAACTAAATCTTTCTAAACCTGAGCTTATACTATTCCCTCCAGCCCATGCCCCCTCCCCTGACTTCTCTATCAAGATCAATAACACAACCATCAGTCTCTCCTCTCATGCCAGGGTACTAGGTGTAATCCTAGACTCCCATCTGTCCTTTCACCTCCAAATCCAATCACTGTTTTAGATCTTGTAGACTTCACCTCCGCAACATCTCCAAGATACTCCCGTTCTTAACCTCTAAAACTACTAAGCAACTTATTCACTCCCTGGTTATCTCTCGTATTGACTATTGTAACTCCCTCCTCATTGGCCTACCTCATCGTAGGCTATCCCCTCTTCAGTCTATCATGAATACTGTTGCCAGACTCATCCACCTTACTAACCATTCCATATCTGTCACTCCTCTCTGCCAATCCCTCCACTGGCTCCCCATTGCCCAACGGATACAATTCAAAACATTAACAATAACATATAAAACCATTTATAACTCTGCCCCAAATTACATCACCAATCTTGTCTCCACATATCACCCAAACCGTACTCTCCATTCCTCGCACTACCCCCTGCTCTCTAGCTCCCTTGTCTCCTCCTCTCATGCTCGTCTCCAGGACTTCTGGAAAGCTTCCCCCATCCTCTGGAACTCTCTACCTCAATTTAGCAGACTGTTGCCTACTCTGCTCACTTTTAGGCGATCTCTGAAAACCTATCTCTTCAGGGAAGCCTATCCTGCCCTCAGCTAATAATGGAATCTTCTATTCCTCCTACTAGTCCACCCCCCACAGTTATTACCTTTTGTACCACTAGCCCCTCCCTCTTAGATTGTAAACTCCAAGGAGCAGGGCCCTCCTAACCCTCTTGTATTGAACTGTATTATATTGTAAATCCTTATAATGTATATCATCACAGGACCAGTGAGTCAGACCCAAAAGCCCCCAAGGGAAAAACCCGAGAACAGATTTAACCCTGACCCTCTTGTCCCGGGCAGCATCTACCAAGGCTAAATTACAACCTGCCTATAAGTGGAACTAAACTCATCAATTTACCTGTTTAAAAAAACAATTACATTCCAGGAACATGCAGGGAATGTACCTGTCACATTTGCTTGTGCTCTCATCCAAACTGTCAATTCATCAAGTGGCTGGTGTCATAGCTGATCACATGTGCAGCATCATGGCGGATGAAGATCAAACAGAGTCTAAGATGGCAGCTTCCTTGGCTGAAAATGAGGGTTTGCTTCCTCAGTTAGGTAAACCTATTGTTTTCTCCTGCATTGGACAAGCACAAGTTCACTGCTTAGAAGTGCAAAATGTAATCAGTATGTGCAAACTTCACTAACCCTTCACAGCCAATCAGCTTTAATCACTTCTGGAACTGAAAAGTATTAACTGAATCTGATTGGCTTTTCAGTGATAACTAGCAGTAAATTGTTTATTTGAACTTGTATTAATGTCATGAGGCTTTGAGACTATCATCATTATCATCATCATCATCTTCTAACGCATCTTAATGGCTTTTCTGGATTACTGCTTTACTTATTAAATAATATTGTTGTGTTTTTATCTTCTTTTCCGTGCTGTAAAATAAAGGCATTTTATATTTTAAAAAATAATGTTTTATTGCCTATGAAAGTTAAACAGAACCTCCTGACCTTCAATGACCTTTTCTACCGATCTCTGCCAATAAACATAACCTTTACGTTTACAGCTTTTATTGGTTTAGCGTGTACATTAAAAAGAGCAGAATATTTCCCCATTTGCAACATGACTGTTATTAGTCATTCTTTCACTTACAAAATGTGCTAAAAAGAAATGATAATAATACCAGTGAGAGTACAAATCTTCTCCCACTGCCTCGCTTCACGAGACCTCGTCCGTGTCTTGCAGACCAATATAACACTTTTTCTATGTGTCAAATGGAAACAGAAGGATATGTTATATCATGAGCTGGCGGCTTCTCACAAAGTAATCACACAGACAGGAACAAGAGTCTGGATTGTCAGGTCAGCTTTGGTCACATGCTTATCATTCATAGCATCTTCAGCAAGGATTCCTAACACTGCCTACTCTAGATAACAGTGTCCAAACCTACCTACAGAGACTACCAATCAATACTGGAAAACAGTGGTGTCATCGAGTATTTTACTATTTATTTTTAACCTCCCTAATGGTATTCCCGAGTGTAGTTTGGGGTAAAATGTCAGTGCCAAAAGCGGTAACCCCGAGCTACACTCGGGCTTACCATGCGGCGCTGCATAGGGAGTCCCTGCAGCACTTACCTTGTCCTTCGCTCCTGCGTTGTGTCCCCTGCAGCGTCCCCGGCCATCTCCTCCAGCCGATGCTGGCATCCGGCTTCTGTGTTCCGGTCCCTGTGACGTCGGGACGTACGGGCGCCGGCGGTGAGGGGAAATTTGAAAATTTAAAAAAATTAAATTTTTTTCAAAACACATTTTTCATAGTAAAACATTGCTGTTTCAACTCATTTCACATACATATTGCCCCGAGTGCTTTGTCCTGTGCCCTGCCTGCATTTTGTCTGTTCTTTCTGCCTGGAAACTGAGAAACGTCCATGGCGTCCAAAAAGTGTCCCTTTTGGTCAAAAGCGGATTTAGATCAGCTAGAGAACAGCGATAGTAAATCAGAACCACTTGCAGAATTGAGTGGTAATGATTCGTGGAGAAATTCGTCATCAGACACTGAAAACGATTTTGCAACTTTGCTCAGCAATGTGCGAACTTGGTGCTATATTTCAAATTTCAGTGTTTTCGGTTTGATTATATTATTGAATTAAATGTATTATTATTATATTAATATTTTTTATGATTATTTATTAAATTATAATTTATGATTTCGTGTTTCAAATTTTATCATACCCGGGATGTTTAATAGACTCTTGTTCGGACAGATTTCAGTGAGTTATTCCTAAAAATTACAGCCTACAATAAAAAAACTACATATTTCCATGCAAAATAATGGTACCACTTTCAGCACCAAAAATCTGAAATAATCAGACCGCTGGGGAGGTTAAATTGAATTGTATTATTAGCCATGGAAGAAGATAAACCTATAAGGGGACACCAGATGCCACCCCTCTATGTGAATGAGTAAAGGGTGCACAGTACCTCTAATTATTCACAAAAAAAGACAGCTAAATGTTTGACAAGTCCTTTATTAGAAAAGAAATAAAATTCCCCCAAAAGTCCCTCTTTGTAAATCCATCATCAATCACATCAGCGATGCAGATCCATGTGAGTAATGATGCCTGGTGCCTGGATCCCAATGACGTCATTGACCATATATGGCCATGTTCATATATACAGTTGTGCTCAAAAGTTTACATACCCTGGCAGAAATTGTGGCATTGATATTGAAAATATGACCAATCATACCAAAAAATGCTCTTTTATTGAAGTTTGATGGTCATATGAAGCCATTTCTTATCAAATAGTTGTTTGGCTCTTTTTTAAATCATAATGATAACAGAAATCACCCAAATGGCCCGGATCAAAAGTTTCCATCCCCTGGAATGTTGGCCTTGGTACAGACACACAAGGTGACACACGCGGGTTAAAATGCCAATTAAAGGTTAATGTCCCACATCTGTGGCTTTTTAAATTGCAATTAGTGTCAGTGTATAACTAGTCAATGAGTTTGTTAGCTCTTACGTGGATGCACTGACTAGGCTAGATACTGAGCCATGGGGATCAGAAAAGAATTGTCAAAAGTCCTGCATAACAAGGTAATGGAACTTTATAAAGATGGAAAAGGACATAAAAAGATGTCCAAAGCCTTGAATATGCCAATCAGTACTGTTAAATCACTTATTAAGAAGTGGAAAGTTTGGGGATCTCTTGATACCAAGCCAAGGTCAGGTAGACCAAGAAAGATTGCAGCCATAGCTGACAGAAGAATTGTCTGGGATTCAAAGAAAAACCCATAGGTAACCTCAAAAGAAATACAGGCTGCTCTGTAAAAAGACAGTGTGTTTGTTTTGAAGGAGCACAATATGATGAGCTGCATGGTCCAGGTGCCAGAAAGAAGCCTTTACTGCATCAATGACACAAGAAGGCCCGGTTAGGCATGTCAAGGTGTTGTCAGGCATATTGTAGCCGGGCTTTTTTGTAGCATTGATGCAGTAAAAGCTTCTTTCTGGCACCTCGACCAAACAGCTCATTTTTGTTCATGTATAACTGTATTGTACTCCTTAAAAACAACCACACCATCTTTTTCCAGAGCAACCTGTATTTTTGAGGTTACCTATGGGTTTTTCTTTGAATTCCAGACAATTCGTCTGTCAGTTATGGCTGCAATCTTTCTTGGTCTACCTGACTTTGGCTTGGTAAGAAGAGATCTCCCAACTTTCCACTTCTTAATAGGTTATTTAAAAGTACTGATTGGCATATTCAAGGCTTTGGACATCTTTTTATGTCCTTTTCCATCTTTATAAAGTTCCATTACCTTGTTACGCAGGACTTTTGACAGTTGTTTTCTGATCACCATGGCTTAGTATCTAGCCTAGTCAGTGCTTCCACGTAAGAGCTAACAAACTCATTGACTATGTATACACTGAAACTAATTGCAATTTAAGAAGCCATAGATGTGGGACATTAACCTCTAATTTGCATTTTAACCCGTGTTTGTCACCTTGTGTGTCTGTACCAAGGCCAAATATTCCAGGGGATGGAAACTTATGATCATGGCCATTTGTGTGATTTTTGTTATCATTGTGTATTAAAAAGGAGCCAAACAACTATTTAATAATAAATGGCTTCATATGACCATCATCCTTCAATAAAAGAGCATTTTTTGGCATGATCAGTCATATTTTCAATATCAATGCCAAAATTTCACAATTTCTGCCAGGGTATGTAAACTTTTGAGCACAACTGTATGGCCAATGACATCACCTAGGGACCCTGCCACCTTGTATACAACAGTTTCCATCCATCAGACTTGCCATTTGGTGGGTGACAAATGAATGGATGAGTCTCAGCAGGTAGTGTTTTTTTTTTTCTCTCAGGTGTTGAGCATTGTAATTGGCATGGATCTGCATCACTGAATGATGTGATTAATGAAGGATTTACAACGAGAGACATTTTGTGGGGATTTTTATTTTTAATAAAGGACTTGTCATAGATTTGGGTGTCCTTATTTCTATATTACAACTTTTTTTCGTGAATGATTAACCTATACTCATACACATAGGGGGGGTTGGGTGCCCCCTTATGGTTAAAGAGGGCTTCCAGTTTTTGACAAGCCCCTTGTCTGTAGACCCCCACAACCACAGGACAGGGTTGTGGGGAATAGGCCCTTGTCCTCATCGACATGAAAGCAAGGTGCATGCAGAAGTGGGAAGGGGGGGAGCGTATTCTCATCCCCTCCCTTTCCTGACTAACCAGGCTGCATTCTAGGATTTAGGATCTGGTAAAGATTTTTTAAGGAGCCCCTACACACATTTATTTTTGCATGGGTCCCTTTAAAATCCATATTGGATATGAAGTGTCTGGTATGGAATTCCTGGGAAACCTCACATTTATTTGTGTTTTTGGATAGGGTATCCCCTTAAAATCCATAACAATACTAAAGGCACTGGTATGAATAAGAAGGGGGAACCCAATGTGCTTTTTATTTTATTAAGCTATCCCCGCCTTTTTGCTTATATGGCTAGTATTTTCCAGATATGTAAATGAAATTGTCCAATTACATTACTGGTTGTCAAGGAGTCAAAAGCATGAAACAGCAAAGTTTGGTTTGAAGTTGTGTTTGGACCGAACCTTGAGCTCATCCTTTCTTGTGACTTGTAAAGCTCACTTCTATATATATTTAGACACAATTATGTTACAAAGAACAGGTCAATAATATTGAACCTTCTGACATGACCATCTGTGTAACAACTCCAATTAGAAAATTTTAAATCTTAGCACTTAAGGTTATAAACTTAATCTCCTAAGGGTCTAAATTTTCTTCGTTTTCCATCTTCTTTTTAGTTGAATGAAGTGAGTGCTAGAAATTAGAGCACAGGGGATATCACATTGTTCCTAGGCGCCCAGCCATTTAAGCATTTAGGAGGTAATTGCAGAACTGCAAGCTTGCATTCTGTCTTTTGTGCCAAGTCTGTAATTCCACCTGTAATTGCCAGAACATAATTTTTGTACGTCTAACCTAGGAAGCCTTCTCCTTTTCTGGGTGGTGTTGAGCTACAACAACCATAGCTTGCAAAGTATTTTATTTACAGCTGGAAATGCACATGTTGTAGAGGGGTTGCATACGTATAATGGTTGGTAAACTCAGTCAGAAGTAACAGAGTATTCTTAGCCTCACCATGGACGGGATTTCAAAAGCTGGGTGTAAGTGATGTAGTAACCAATATTTACAAAAATATCAAAGACTTAGGGGTTGATTTACTAAAGTAAAACAGGCTGTTCACTTTGCAAGAGTAATATCCTCAGACCTTAGTGAATGAGGTGAAGCTCTGCTGGCTTCCATCATCTAATCATATGCAAGGAAAAATGCTGTTTTTTTCCTTGCACGAATTGGGTATTCTTTGCAAAGTGAAACGTCCCCACATCCACTAAGCTCTTTGGCAAAATGGCCATTTTATTTATTATTACAGGTACTTATAGAGCGCTGTCAATGTACACAGCACTTTACAAATATTGTACATTCACATCAGTCCCTAATAAGCAAGGAGTGTACAATCTAAGGTCACTAACTCACATGCATACACATACTAAGGAGAATTTAGACAGGAGCCAATAAACCTACCAGCATGTTTTCTGGAGTGTGGGAGGAAACCCACACAGACACAGGGAGAACATGCAGACTCCAGGCAGGTAGTACCATAGTTGGAATTCAAACCAACAACCCTAGTGCTGCTAGGCAGAAGTGCTAACCACTTAGCCACTGTGCTTGCAGGCAAAGTCAATGGCCTATTTGTCTTTGGAAATCAACCTCATAGTCTCCATATATTATTTAGTGCCATCCACTCAAGTCCGAGTCCTAGTGACGTGCTGAATAAGAGCTCTAAAATGAAGTCTGTTTTGTGCTAGTCTGGTGAGATCTCCATTTGGGAGTGTCCAATTACTGAATGTGCTGATCCAGCTCCTCCTCCCCTCCCACCTCCTCCGTACATAACCTTATTTGTAGCTGCTGGGGGAGGAGCAAAGGGCAATACTATTCGGCATCCCTTGAGAATCAGTCTGCTGGGACTGCTGACATCACATTCAAGATAGCGGTGCTCAACAGCAGTCTTGGAGCTTTAGGATGTTTACAAAAGGAAAGATTTTACAGGTAATGAACGACATATTCAACATTTGTTTAATGCACATACAGTATAATCTTATGGGAATATTAAAAATAAACAGTAAAAATGCGGCGGTAGAGTGTGCAAACGATAAATTAATAATCAACTGAAGTAAAATCTTAGGTATCCAAATAATGTGTCCAAACAAAGATCAATTTCTTGATAGGAAGACGCTTCCTACTCCACTGAAGAAGATGCAAATCAATCACAGGTGCTCTTCAAATACTTCAAAAAACAAAATCTCAACATAGTATATTACCTTTTAAATCCCAGAACTAAAGTGCCACATGTGTATCATGCAAAAAAAACACTCCAGTGTCACAGCACTCATGTGAAAAAAAAAAAAAAATTAATAAATATCACTGCAAACTATATATAAAGTGCATAATTACCCTAAAACAAACAGATTCCAGCTTGTAATCAACCACATATGTACAGAGTGTCCTTAGATTGGTATCCTCTTGTTCCTCAGGACCTCATAAACAGACCAGGAATCAATATGTGAATTATAATCATATATAAAATTTATTGTAGCCACTTACATATAAAAACGATAAGATCAGCAAGACAGCATCAAACTCCTCATGCGCAGTATACGATCCCCTTTCCTTGTGTAGAGGGTCTCCCGATCACCAGGTAATTCCCCCTTGCTACTCTTATCCAGCACTATCACTTTCTAGCTCTGGGGGACACCTGAAGTGCACCGTTACTCTCCAGACCTCCAACACACAGGGATTCCAGAATCCAAAATGGCTGCCGCAGCACTTCCGGGAACGTCACGTGCCCTGGACGCGTTTCGTCTCTTCCGGACTTTGTCAAAAATCTTAGGTATAGTTCATGAGATGCAGTGTGACAATAGTGGTTCCATGAGTAACTCTTAAACGTTTGTGACTTCCGTGGCTGTGAGGAATGAGCATACAATGCACTAACCAGATAGCACAAGTTCTTGTGCGTTGGAGTACATAAGACCTACTCCAAGGTGCTCTGGGGACAGGAACTCTGCATGCGGCTGAAGTCGTCAGGTGGGGTTGTGTCACCAGATGTCATCCAACCAAGGCAGGTTGCCTCTCTCCAGCAGTGTGTAAACACATCAGATTAACTACATCCTGCAGTACGGATTTCAGCCATCGGGGGGATCATACATTCAAGTGTGAATCCACTGTTAAAAGCACCTTCAGGGGGAGAGGGCTCAAAATGCCAAAAAATGAGCCCAGAAGAGAGAAAACTCCAATAGTGTAGTATTTTTAATGGACAAATGGAGTAACATCAAATTCAGGTAAAAAAAGGATCAACACTTACATCATAGGTGAACATTAAGTCATGCAGTTCAATAATCCATGATAAGGGGAGTCTCCTTAACGCGTTTCGTGTGATAAAACATTTTCAAAAGGGATTGCTTTTGAAATGAATAGTCAGGTGACAGGGTCTCTTTAAAATAAACTTGTTGCAAATTGGATCGTGTCTATGAGAAGATTTGTAGCGATTTTCTCTCGTTTTCTGTTGTTTCACCAGAACAAGAAGGGAGGAAAATCTCACAAGTTGTGGTACAGATTAAAAACAAATAAGTGACAGCGGTTCTAGCCATTTCCCCTCTATTAAAAAAGGTTTGCATATAAATATAGTTTTGGAAATAGCATTCCTTTCACAAAACCACAGTTAACATTTCTAAGTCAGTTCAGTTTGAATTCTCTTGACTTGAACTATTTGAAGGATAACAGGGTATCCTTCTTGGAGCCTAGCACATCCAGGATTAGCCTGTCTTTAGATTCCATTGCTTCATGCACACTATTTTACCAAGTTACAAAACCAACTTGGCTCCTGCTGCCTTTACGCAGGGAATAGTGCCAGCTCTATTCTCCTGGTGCCAGGTTCACACAGGATAATTTCCCTTGGTAGCTGACCTAAGTCTGAGTATGTGATTCAGCAGAATCCTACTCATGCCAACAAATGAAAATGCGTGCCTCTACACATTGATATACATCTTAATACAGAAATAGTAAATGTTGAACAGAATAAATGTCGATTTTTTTTCCAATAAGCTAATGCAAGATGCAGATGCTCATAACAACCAAACAAATTTCAGTTCATCTAAAGAGGAACTTATATTATCTTATTGGCTTTTATGATTTGCAACTATTATAGGGTTGTTGCATTGTGCACTGTTAGAAAAAAGCCAATAATTTGGGGTTTTTTTTGCAAAATTAAGACTGTGAAAACCATTTATTTTAAAAGATAATCTAAATATATTTCTCTGAAAACAAAAAAAAAGCTTACATGTTGCAATCTTTTTGTAAATGCCAAGTGTATGGGTTGAATGTTACCTGTTTGTTGTGTCTAACCCTTGTTTGGAGAAGATTATAGATGCACTAGCCTCAAACAGGTGTAGCGCTACTCTCGTAAGGGCCACTGGATTTGTTTTGTGTCCCCCTTATACCCTGCACAGCCAGGCAACACATTCTCTACACTTGTACTTTCAGATTCAGTAAAACAATCCTTGATCCTTGGTTTTTTGTTGTTTTTCTTAAGGGGTTAAGAGTTTGGAGGGGTCTTGTGGTAGATGGAATGCCCGAGGAACTGTAGAGCGCAAGGACAAACGTCTTAGCAACAATGTGCAAAAATGTGGATTAACAACAGTCTCTATTAAGGAGCACTAATGCCCCTTCGGTGCATCTCCTCAGACCGTGGAAGATTGCCCTTCTTCATCCAGAGTCACTGAGGGTATCCCTGGGCAAGGGGACCCAAGACTTTACAGTTATTTAGTCCTGGAGGAGAACTGGTTGGGTCTTGCACCTGACTGCGCTCTCTGCTTATCTGGCCCAGAGGGTGTAGGAGTACTGTTCTGTCAGTGTGGTGGGATGGTAGCTTCTTTCAGGCCTTTTGCTGGGCTGTGTCCTTACTTGCTAACAGGTTGTCCTCCTAAGGAGACAATGAGGCAGTAGAGATCTTCCTGTCCAACAACCAGCCTGTAGGTAGTTTCCCCTCCTTGGGGCCCCCTCCCAGGCTCCACACTCCAGCCTTCTCTCAATCCATCTTCCACCTGACTCTGCACACTGCTCCCCAGGCTTTGTTATATTTGAGGGTTGCCCTGGTCACCATGCGCAGTCTCCTGCTAGGGGATTGGCCAAGGTCCCTCAAACTTGCAGATCTGGGCCTCCTCCCCTCCTCCACCTTTCTTCCAGAAAGTTCTCAAGTTTCTGGAAAGGTGGGAGGGCTCCAGAAGCCCTGGCCTGAGGTGAACTCACTGCCTAACTCCCAGGCTGACTCACCCCAGGCCGCTACTCTAGCTTCTGTCTAAAAAAAGAAAAAAAAAAACAAACAGCCTATCTAGCTGACCTGGAGGATGTTACACAGGGGGGAAAAAAGTGAGATTCCATATTCCAACAGCATATGGGATTATTTCTTAGTTTGCTTTGCATGGTCTGTGCTATAATGTACAGCTATGTGTGAGAATGTTGGACACTGCTTTTCCTAGTAATTATCTTCAGTACTCAGTATAGCTGGGGGTCATTTGCCAACAGATGGAGAGAACAGAATATAGTCACTTGTATACAATACCACATCTGTAAAAGAAAAGGCAAACACTTACCTTTCTGGTTGCTGGTTTACTGCTCCCAGACTGTTGCATGTATTCCACACTTACAGGTATGTGTGATACTTACTAACCACCAAACATGTGATTACTTCTGCCAGCTTGTATGTCAATACAGGATAAATGAGTCACTGGAAGAAACTAGGTCCGTCACTAGTGCCCTGTGCTTTTCACAGATGAGAGCAGTTTCACCCTGAGCACACGTGACAGACATGAAGGGGTCTGGAGAAGCCATGGAGAATGTTATGCTGCCTGTAACATCATTCAGCATGACTGTTTTGGTGGTGGGTCAGTGATGGTCTGAGGAGGCATATCCATGGAGGGACACACAGATCTCTACAGGCTAGACAATGGCACCCTGACTGCCATTAGATATTGGGATGAAATCCTTGGACCCAGTGTCGGATCCTATGCTGGTGCAGTGGGTCCTGGGTTCCTCCTGGAGCACGACAATGCCCGGCCTCATGTGACGAGAGTATGCTAGCAGTTCCTGGAGGATGAAGTAATTGATACCATTGAATGACCCTCACGCTCGCCTGATGTAAATCCAATAGAACACCTCTGGGATATCATGTTTCGATCCATCAAACGCCGCCAGGTTGCACATCAGACTGTCCAGGAGCTCAGTGATGCCCTGGTCTAGATCTGGGAGGAAATACCCCAGGACATCATCTGTTGTCTCATTAGGAGCATGCCCTAACCTTGTCAGGCATGCATACAAACACATGGGGGCCGTACAAACTACTGAGTACCATTTTGAGTTGCTACAATGAAATTTCAGCAAAATGAACTAGCCTGCTGCATCATTTTTTCACTTTGATTTTCGGTCCTCTGTAGGTTGATCATTCTCATTTCCATCAAACGATGGGCCATCCTTAGCACATTACCCCGTCCATATCAGTATAGCTATCCAGCATGACATTGAGATCTAATGTGTTTTCAAAGTGTTCCTTTAATTTTTTTGAGCAGTGTTTTATGAGTTGTAAATTTAGTAATTTTTAGCAGGGTTTCCCTGAGATAGGAAAGGTATTTCAAGAGTGTTGAAAAGGTTGTGAAAGGCTGCTCTACACCCTTCCTCTGCTACAAGTTTACTCAGCATTAAAACTTGAAAAGACATCTCCTTGGCTGGTCACTGGGTCAATGTGCATGGAGTTGTTGAAGTGTGTTGCTGGCAGCCTCTGCACGTTCAGGAGCAGAACCCAGATGATTAAAGTACAGTCACACAGATGACTTTGATAATCTTTCATCAGTCACGGCCCTCACGAGGGGTTCCGCTACATATGTAAGGAATCTGATTTTGTTACCAAATTATTCAATTTTGATTTGATCAGGTCAGTCCAAGCACCAACCTCAGACTGATAACTAAAACCAAGATAAAGTTCTCACTGCAAGTAAAGGTCTGTGGTTATGTGGAATGACTTCAGAGCTATAGGCTAGGATAAAAAAAAACACAGAGTATTGCAGAATGCTCCTTGTGTCATCAACCTGACATATTTCATTTACAATGTAGGAATTCAACCTAAACAGCAGAAACAATTACTTCATTAATATATTGTAAATGATACCCTTATTGACTGTATACATGAAACTGGAAACCATGTGGGATCATGTTTGGGATCTTTTTTATGTCATGCCATCTCAAATCTATATTAGGGCAATAATGGAGCAATGTCATGTTGATGCAGTCATGTGTGTGTTTTCCCCTATGGGTAGCAGGTTTCATGTGTTAGACTGACAGCACTGTTAGATGTGATAGAGCCTGATTTGTTTACATCATTGGCCCTGCCTTTGCCCATCAGAGTCCTACCATGCAGGTGATTACAGGAAACTGATGCTAGCACATCTAGGTATACCAGATGTACCTAATAAATGTAATGTTTTTAAAGAATAGTGCAACTGCACTAGGGTCAAATCTTAACTATAGTAGTAACTTCCTGGAGTTTACATGTTCTCCCTGTGCCTGCGTGAGTTTTCTTTGGGTATGCCGGTTTCCTCCCACACTCCAAAGACATGCTGGTAGACTAATTAGCTCCTGTCTAAGTTGGACCTAGTATGTGTAGGTATGAATGTGAGTTAGAAGCTTTAGGTTGTAAGCTCCTTGAGGGTTAGGGACTGATGTGAATGTACAATATATATGTAAAGCACTGCATAAATTGGCGATGCTATGTAGGTACCAATAATAATAATAATAATAATAATAATAATAACTGCTTTAAATGGTGTGTCATTATAGCTGCTGGACTTCAGTCTTAAAGTCAGTACAAAAGTCTAAACACAGAAAAAAAGCTATGTACTGTATAATGTTAGCATTTAATTTCATATAAAAATGATTAAATAGTTATACAGTATACTGTATTTATCATTTATAAGTAATAGTTACTGAATCATTGATTATCTACAAAAATGTATATATTATGTAATTAAATGCAAATCTAAATAAAGTTACACAACATACAACATATAATGGCATCACCCCTACTGTAGACGTGTATTGACACGAAACGCGTCTAGGAGGAGCCTTCGCACGCCTTGACGTCATGCCGCTGGATCAGGAGGTCCGGCGGCCAACCCTTGAATTTCACTGGTCAGTGTTTTTTGGATGTTTTTTCACAGCCGCTTTAACTGGCTACAGGCTGCAGGCATGTGTTTTGTGATCTTTATTTTATACATTGGAATTTAATAAATTTTTTAAAATCACTACACTATGAGCATTTTTACTTCTCATACCTGGCACTGAGCTCCCATACCTCAGCCCCAGCACTTTAGGCTTCTGTGTGGATCCAAGGAGCAGTGTGATCCGACCAGACCAGCATCTCCTTACCACTGAGGCACTACCAGGGTACTACCAAGCAGCGCCTACATGAGACCTCGGCTACATGTGACCTGCATATGTGCATTGAGATTGCGCTTCTGGTAAGTGGGTAATCTACCTACTCCTCGATATTGATTGGATTACACCAGCGTGGTTGGAAGTTTCTCCATAACTGAACTGATTACCACATCTGACACTATTGCATTGGACAATTATTTCTTTGCTAGTCATTGGACAATTTCTTCTTTTTTTACCAGTCATTTTAATCTAATTGTTATAAGGATATTGTTTGTAGCGCTGCACTTTTATTTTGTCAATTCCAGTTGGAAAGGCTCTGTAGTTCTTTCTTAGTGCATTTTGCCGCTTACTGGAGTGCGCTTGCTAACCTGCCTACATAGTATCTGTACAATGTACCTAATTCATCAAAAGAAACTCACCAGCAATGTCATATTCTGACATTTGAGTTCACAGGTAAACCTATGTTGCATCATTCACTTCCACCTTTTTTCCTCTTGTTGTATCAGCAAAACAAAAAGCGATGGAGAGAGTTGTTTTCAGGCTTGGGAATGTTTAAAATATTTGTGATATGCAGAAAGCTATTCAGGGTCTAATTTACTCAATGTCAAATGGCAAGGTGTTGCATCAGGGATAATAAAGACTTTATAAAGTCCAAAACAAGGGCCACTGCAATTATGTACTATGCCCATGCTTGTCATCAACATACTGGATTTAATTTACTAAAGGCAAATAGACTGTGCACTTTGCAAGTGCAGTTGCACTCTGTAGGGGTATTTGTGCCAGAGCTTAGTAAATATTGTAAGCCCTGCTAGCTTCCATTATCTAATCATGTGCAAGTAAAAATGCTGATTTTTTTTTTGCTTGTATGTGATTGGGTATTCGTTACAAAGTGAAGATTCATCTCATTTACTAAGCTCCAGAGCAACCGCACTTCCAAAATGAAAAGTCTAATTGCCTTTCGTAAATCCACCCCAATGTGTGATGTACAATTGGCCAAGTCACATGCTGAACAAAGTCAGAGGATGGATGAAGTGCCTGTTATCTGGAAGGGTATTTGGGTGGGAGGGGAATCTGTGTTCAGCCTGCTCTAAGCACAGAGAATAAGTTTTCCTGATTGGAGTACTATAGCTGTGACTCAGTGGGTAGTCACCTTCATTATATATATATATATATACACACAGTATGTACACTATATTGCTAAAAGTATTGTGATGCCTGCCTTTACACGCACATGAATTTTAATGGCATCCCACTGTTAGTCTGTAGGGTTCAATATTGAGTTGGCCCACCCTTTGCAGCTATAACAGCTTCAACTCTTCTGGGAAGGCCGTCCACAAGGTTCAGAAGGGTGTCTATGGGAATATCTGACCATTCTTCCAGCACATTTGTGAGGTCAGGCACGGATATTGAATGCGAAGGCTTGGCTTGCAGTCTCTGCTCTAATTCATCCCAAAAGTGTTCTATTGTGTTGAGGTCAGGACTCTGTGCAGGCCAGTCAAGTTCCTCCACCCCAAACTCACTCATCCATGACTTTATGGACTTTGCTTTGTTCACTGGTGTGCAGTCATGTTGGAATAGGAAGGGGCCATCCCCAAGCTGTTCCCACAAAGGGAGCAAGAAATTGTACAACATGTCTTGGTATGCTGACACCTTAAGAGTTCCCTTAACTGGAACTGGCCAAGCCCAACCCCTGAAAACAACCCCATATCATAATCCCCCCTCCACCAAACTTTACACTTGGCACAATGCAGTCAGCCAAGTACTGTTCTCCTGGCAACCACCAAACCCACACAAGTCCATTGGATTGCCAGACAGAGAAGCGTGATTCATCACTCCAGAGAAGATGTTCCCACTGCTCTAGAGTCCAGTGGTGGCGTGATTTACACCACTGCATCCAACGCTCTGCATTGCACTTGGTGATGTAAGGCTTGGATGCAGCTGCTCGGCCATGGAAACCCATTCCATGAAGCTCTCTACACACTGTTGTTGTGCTAATCTGAAGGTCACACAAAGTTTAGAGGTCTTTAGCTATTGACTCTGCAGACAGTTGGTGACTTCTGTGCACTGTGCGCTTCAGTATGCACTGACCCCGCTCTGTCATTTTACGTGGCCTACCACTTGGTGGCTGAGTTGCTGTTGTTTTCAGTTGCTTCCACTTTGTTATAATACCACTAACAGTTGACCGTGGAATATTTAGTAGCCAGGAAATGTCACGGATGGACTTATTGCACAGGTGGCAACCTATCACACTACCACTCTTGACTTCATTGAGCTTCTGAAAGTGACCCATTCTTTCACAAATGTTTGTAGAAGCAGTCTGCATACCTAAGTGCTGATGTAGAGGGGATTACAAGAAGCATCAAATTAGGTTCAAGTATTTCTACTAGATGCATCACCTTTTTTTTTGCTAAATAAATACATAATTGCATTTATTTTTTTAAATATCTTCTTAAGTTCAGCTTTACAGTTTTTAGTTTTATGTAATGTGGTTGTAATAGCTCAAAGTTTTTTACCTTCATGCATTCAATACTTACCTAGGCCCCAGCGTGATCCAGCGATGTGCACAAGAACCTCAGCTCTCCCAGGTCTATCCTGAGCAGGTAATGGTTTTGCACAGACACAGGGGCACGCGCCCAAGGCGATCGGTGGACCACCAATCGCAGTAAAGAGCCCATGACGTAGGCTCTGTCATGTGATCAGCTGTGTCCAATCACAACTGATCGCATGTAAATAGGAAATGCTGGTTATCGGCAGTTATCCTCACATTGACAGATCATGGGAATAGGAGAGCCGGTAAGCAGCATTTCTCAGACAGGACATCTACACTGATCATCAGTGCTCTGATCATCAGTGTAGCCCATCAGTGCTCCCTTTCTGTGCACATAATTGCCACCTGTCACTGCCCATCAATGCCACATACCAGTGCCTATTAGTGCACATCAACACCACATATCAGTGCCCATCAGTGCACATCAACACCACATATCACTGCCCATCAGAGCTGTTTTCAGTGCTACCTATAAGTGCCAGTCAGTGATACCGATCAGTGCCGCCAATCATCTTTAGCTTGGCTTATATCTGATTCTTAAAGGAGACCTCCACTGCTTGATTTTTATTAACATTACGCATCTGGTGAGTGCGTATTCTTACCCCACTGTTTTGGAGCACCAGCACTGAAGTATTGCTGCTATCTTCACCTATACCTGCACAGATTTTCACTTATGGACTAATACAGCTTTATTGGCATCTAACATTATTTTTTTTTACGTGGACTATTTAATTTATCATTTTAAGCGCTGCACAGTCTTATTTGATTATTTTTGAGGTTTTATTATTGGTTACCTTTTAGTGTTACAGCTGCTACTGAGAGAGCGCTCACTTTCCCCCCCTTTGTATTACCTGCATTTTTGCTTCCACATTGGATGATGGAAGTGGATGATGGCAGAGCTTAATTTCATTCACTAAGCTTGGGAAAACTCCCTTGAAAACAACAATTTTCTTTGCAAAGTGAACAGTCTATTTGCCTTTAGTGAATCAATTCCTTGTCTGCATGTGCTTGACTTCATGCTGTGGAACTAAATATCCCTGCAATATCACAATTTAATTAAAGCGGAGCTCCACCCAAAAGGGGAAGTTCCATTTTAAAGATTGGTCCCCCGCTCCCCATTAAGGATTGGCACTTTTGGGGAGCGGGTACCCGAAATTGACAGGTACCTGCTCCCACTTTTGCTTCCAATCGCCTATGCGATCGCAGTGGAAGTTGTCCTCCCCCCTCCCTCCCCGTATTCTTCTGGGACACGTGACAAGTCCCAGAAGACTATGGGGCCATTCAGGAAGCACAGCACTACTCACGCATGTGCAGTGGGCACCTGGATGTGAAGCCGCAAGAGATCACAGCCGGGTGCTCACACTGAAGATGCCGGCGCCTGGAACACCAGACGGCTGGTAAAACAGGCTACGAGGAGGATACCGCAGGATCGTGGAACATGTCAGTGGCTGTTTTTCAACCATTAGCCGCCCGGCCTATAGCTGTTTGGCGGCCGCAAAAATGCTTTAGCTTTCCGGGGTGTACGCCATTTGGCGTCCTCCCGCACATGCGCAGTTCGCACGGTTGCAGAGCCGCGCAGCAGCGCGATCTGTCACCGGCCGTGTACCTTGGACACGGCCAATGACAGATCTGAGTACCGGCCCCCGTTTCCGGTACCATGTGACCTGCTGTGACCAATCACAGCAGGTCACATGACAGTTGTATACAATGGATGGCTTCATTCATGCCATCCATTGTATACTAGTGCCTAGCTGTGAATGGTCACAGCAGGTCACTTGCACATGTCATGTGATTAGCTGTGGCCAAATCACAGCTAAGCACAAAAAAAAAAAACCTGAATGAATCGATGTCATTCAGGTAAATGCTTGCTTATAGCAAAGTAGTTCTTTGCTATAAGCAAATTGGGTAAAAAAATAAAAATAAAAAATACTGATCACTTCCCCAAAGTAGTACAATGTTACTATGGTAACATTGTACTACTTTGGTCATAGTAAAATATGAAAAAAAAATCTTAAAAAAAATAAAAACAAATGATATAAAAAATTTTAAATAATAAAAAAATTAAAAAAAAAATATATATATTTTTTTTTTTCATACTGTCACCAGTCAGTGTCCCTGTTCACTGCCATGCCAGTTATATGATGACGCTGTACTGCACTGGTGACAGTATGTAAAAACAAAACTAATTTTTTAATTTTCCGAAAAATTATGACAAAAAAAATACAACTTCAAAAAACTCGCCATTCCTCTTATGAAGTACGTCGGACTGTCTACTCTGCAAAAAGGGGTCATTTGGGGGGATATCTGTACTGTTCTGACATTCTTGGACCTCAAGAAATTAGATTGGCTGTCAGTACTTCAGGATTGATCAATTTTCAGATCTATCCCATAGTTTGTGAACTCTATAACTTTCCTACAAACTAAATAATACATCCTAATTTGGGTTATTTTCACCAAAGACATGTAGCAGAATACATCTCGGCCTAAATTTATGAAGAACAATTATTTATTTGTAAACTTTTATAACAGAAACAAAGAAAAACGGGTTTTTTTTCAAAATTTTTTTTGTTAATTTAGCAAAAAATAAAATCCCCAGCGGTGATTAAATACTACCAAAAGAAAGCTCTAGTTGTGTGAAGAAAATGATAAAATTTTAGTTTGGGTACAATGTTGTATGACCGCGCAATTGTCATTCAAAGTGTGAGAGCGCTGAAATGTGAAAAATGGCCTGGGAAGGAAGGTGTAAAATTGCCCGGTATTCAAATGGTTAAAAGTCAGCAGTTACAGTTTTTGTAGCTTCTGACTTTTATTTTTTTACAGTGTAAGTGAAACTCCGCTTTAACTGTAGCTGGCATCGGTAACAACGTTTTGCAGGTAAATATCCCATTGTACCTAACACAGATATAACACTGTGAAGAGAAATTTGTAAAAGGAGAAAAATTCTGAATAATTCACAGAGGAACTGCAGATGTTTTGTGCAGAAACTAGGCCAGGTTTATAACCCTCCCACCCACTCTGCCTGAGGTCAACTGTCTTGTGCTGCCCATCTCATTCTCTAGGGAATTGGCTAGTCTTCGTGTCAATCGGCACTGCAGCAGTGGTGAAAGCCTAACCTACTTTCCTTCTCCCCTTTAACTCCACAGACCTTCTAATGGGGCACTTCTCAACTGATATGTAACAGGAGGCATAATCCAACTTCATCCCAGTGTCTCCTTCTCTAACAGTATTATTTCATTTTTTATTACTATTTTAGAGCAATGCTACTTTCGTACCTTGTAAACCATAAACTGACACCTTTTATTGCTACCATGTACTGTAGCTGTATGATTTTTTGCACAGGCAAATATACAGATCGGACATATATGCTGAGTACTCTGAAAGTGACTCCTAGGACTTAATTTGTTGCATTATTTTGGACACTCACTGGCCACTTTAGGTACACTTGTTCAATTGCTTGGTAACACAAACTGCTAATCAGCCAATCACATGGCAGCAACACAATGCATTTAGGCATGTAAGACATGGTGAGTTCAAACCGAGCATCAGAATGGGGATTTAAGTGACTTTGAATGTGACATGGTTGTTGGTGCCAGGGGGGCTGGTCTGAGCATTTCAAAAACTGCAGATCTACTGGGATTTTCACGCACAATCATCTCTAGGGTTTACAAATAATGGTCAGAAAAAGAGAAAATATCCAGTGAGTGGCAGTTGTGTGGACAAAAATGGCTTGTTGATGTCAGAGGTCAGAGGAGAATGCGCAGACTAGTTGCTGCGACATTCAAATGGTAGGGGCAGAATTTGGCATAAACAACATGAAAGCATGGATCCATCAATGGTTCAGGCTGGTGGTGGTGTAATAGTGTGGGGGAAATGTTCTTGGCACTAGCAAGGTGTATCTAATAAAGTGGCCAGTGAGTGTATATACCCTGTTGTACTTGTCATCTGTTCCGGGTTCCAATAAATGTTATACTCTCTGGAAAAGAACCAAGGTTGCCTGAAATTTGCTTAAAGAGGTTGTGCTTTAGACCTGTGCTTCCTATTTCCACGATAATAATAATGTATTAAAAATTATTCACTAATAATATTTACAACATATTGGAAATCAGAGAGCCTATGATTAGGCCCATGCCCGCCTCCAGGACTTCTCCAGGGTGTCTCCCATCCTCTGGAACTCCCTGCCCCAACCCATCAGATTATCACCTACTCTCCTCTCCTTTAGGCGCACCCTGAAAACCCATCTCTTCAGGGAAGCCTACCCCACCCCCTGCTAACCTGCCGACATCCTCTACTCTTCCTACCACTCCATGATCCAACACAGCTATCTCCTCCTGTGCCACCATCCCCCCTCCTAGATTGTAAGCTCGAAAGAGCAGTGCCCTCGATCCCCTCATGTTTTGCATTGTATTGGTATTGTTCTGTCACATGTTCTGTCCCCCTTTGTAATGTACAGCGCTGAGCAAACCATTGGCGCTTTATAAATACTGTATAATAATAATAATAATTAGGCTCTGGTGGAGCGAAACATGTCAGGGGGCTTGGCTTTGGCAGAGACTCATGGGCTAAGGCTGTTTTCAAGTGTACACTAGGTTGGCTGGATGGAAGTGTTGGACTTCTTTGATTTTACATATGCATTGCTTCAGATGAGCACCTTTGGGAGCCCGCACTCTTTTCCCTGGTGATAGCGGGAGTGTACCTTCCCTAGCTTGAGTAGCATTCATAATCTAAGACTAAGGTCATATTGGAAATCACATTATAACTTTGAGTCGTGTTGTATATTCTATGAAACTAAGCTGTATATGGGTGATACCTTGAGGTTGATTCATTTATGGGTGATACCTTGACATTGATTAATTTATGGGTGATACCTTGGGGTTGATTGTTTTAAAGATGATACTGATTCGTTAAAGGAGTTCACATGTCTTTGCAAAGTGTTTTTTTTTTCAGATTTCCTTGCCTTATAATAAAGTTCATCTTCTTACTAATATCCACTTTACAAAGTGAACATTCACTTTGCTTGCTGAGCACCCTCTACTCTTTTAGTTAATCAACACAATTTTGCTTTTAGTGTAAGTGCTGAAGATCTGTGGTTTGAAAAAAGATCTAAACAGAGCAGTCCTCTAAAGAAGACTTCCAAAAATGTGCATCCTCAGTGGGTGGTGAGTCTTCACTTCTTTTGATCCAAGAGCTTACAACTCAAGAAGACCCTTTACCATCGAACACCTTCTAGGTGGGTTAGATGCTTGGTGGTTTTATCTGCTGGAACCTACAATACTACAGGCCATAGCAATGGAGTAGGAACTGGTGGAAAGGAACCACGGTTCACAGCAGGGGACCAGGAAGCCACACCCTGGAAGTGTGTCAGTATGAACATTCCACGATAGGTTGTAACTCTTGAAGGATGTGAAGTAAGGACTTGCTGCCCACTGGAGTAGTATTGGATGTTTACTTTTGCAGGTTGCTTTTTCCATGTGAAAATGTTAAATTAACGGTTGACTTACAGAGTTCAGGTAAAGTTAAGATTTAGGTTTATGGGCAGGGGCGGACTGACAACTCATGGGACCCCCGGGCAATAGGGGATCATGGGGCCCCTGTGTCCTTGCCCACACTCAAACCACACCCAAAAAAGCCTATGAAAGGTACCAGGGGCATCTCACGGGCCCCCTACTGACCCGGGCCCTCGGGCAGTGCCCGAGTTCCCAAATGGTCAGTCCTCCCCTGTTTATGGGTTAGGTTTAGGTTAAAGTTTAGGTTTATGGGTTAGTCTTTTAGGGATAGTGGTAGGGGTTACATTGAGGTCAAGAAAGACTATCAATCTCTCAGTGATAACTTTTTGGTTCAAACAAGTGTATAACTTTATTAATTTATTATTTATAGTAAAACATTTTTTTTGTTCTGCTAAGCCTTAGTGGTGAACTACACACACACAATTCACTTGTCCAACCTGTCATGTTGTCAGAGAAGTATAAGGTGGTTGAGGCTGTGAAGGAAATCGTAAATTCCATATAAAATTGTATTCTATTTTGTATGCTTTTCCTATGTATTTGCACACTGCACTCATTGCAGCAGATGGCACTAACAATGTTTTCATTACTTTTGTATTATTTTGAACCCTGATTAGAAATTAGCCTGACTATGAAACACCCTTTGTTACTATAAAAGTACAATTGTAATAATAATGTGATACCTACGTAATCATTTGTATAAAAAACCTCAGTTTGCGCCAAATGAACAGAACAGTTATTTGGAAAGATGCTGAGTGTATCTTTTTGTGTCTGTTCCCTCTTGCAGAAGTTATTATTACTATTCATTTGGAACCACTAATCAATATGGGGATAGGAGTTGCCTATCGATAAAATTTCAGTATTAATTTCCAGAAAAGAGGCACTAAGCATTCTATGAACAATGGAGACATTTTTTTCATTTGATTCTCGATGACATTGGGTTTTTAATTATCAAATTATAGGCAGGGGGCGGTGGGCCCAGCTGGTTCTCCTTATCTCATTATGGGTTTTATTCTGACGTCTTAAATTTTAGTTGGTTTTTGGTACGGTGGAGCGAATTTGAAGAGACTTATATCCTGAGGTATGGCAACATAGAGGAGGCTGTTTTGGTGTTTAATGTTTGATTTTCATCTATGGAGGATGTTTGTTTGTATGAGTTTTTTTTAGTATGATATTGTATATGTGAGTTTTTTATTTTTCATTCTTTATACATTATAGCCTTCCTCTTTTGACTCTTGGGGATATGTGTTTTTTTTCTTTATTGGACTATGACCGATCTAGTTTCTTACTACTTATATAGCGCCGTCAATTTACGCAGCGCTTTACATATATACAGGCGTACCTTGGTTTACAAACGCCTCGGTTAACGTAATTTTCGGTTTATGAAAGAAAATCCATTGAAAATAATCGCTCGGTTTACAAATTTTTTTCGCAATACGAACGGATTAATTGGTTTTCAATGCATTTACAATTTTTTTAATCATGTCCCTGTACAGTACTATGCCTTTAATGTGCACTTTATATAAAGTTTTGAACGGATAAAACTGTTTTTTACTTTTTTCTGACCTCCAGAATGGATTAATTGGTTTTCAATGCATTTACAAATTTTTTTGTAATCATGTCCCATTATGCCTTTAAAGTGCACTTTATAAAGAGCTTTGAACAGATAAGACTTTTTTGACTTTTTTCCAACCTTTGGCATGGATTAATTGGTTTTCAGTGCATTTACGAATTCATTTTTAATCATGTCCCTTTACAGTATTTATGCCTTTAAAGTGCACTTTATAAAGAGTTTTGAACAGATAAAATACCTTTGTTGTACTTTTTTCTGACTCCCGGAACAGATTATTTGGTTTTCAATGCATTCCTATGGGAAACCGCATTTCGTTTTACAAATTTTTCGCAATACAAAAAGTCCCTCAGAACACATTCAATTCATAAACCGAGGTATGCCTGTATATATTGTACATTCACATCAGTCCCTAACCAGGGGCGGACTGACCATTTGGAAACTTGGGCACTGCCTGAGGGCCCGGGGTCAGTAGGGGGCCCCATGAGATGCCCCTGGTACTTTTTTTCATAGGCTTTTTTGAGTTTGGGCAAGGACACAGGAGCCCCATGATCCCCTATTGCCCGGGGGCCCCATGAGTTGTCAGTCCGCCCCTGTCCCTAACCCTCAAGGGGTGTACAATTTAAGGTCCCTAACTTACGTTCATCCATACACATACAAGGGCCAATTTAGACAGGAACCAATTCACCTACCAGCATGTCTTTGGAGTGTGGGAGGAAGCCGGAGTACCCGGAGGAAACTCTCGCAGACACAGGGAGAACATGCAAACTCCAGGCAGGTGGTGCCGTGGTTGGGATTCGAACCAGCATTAATAATCTCTGGTCATGAAAGGATTTAAACAAGTATTAAAAACCTCTCACAGGATATATATTAGGGCTACATTGCTGACCCCCCTCTCTAAGTACTAGCTGCCAAGTTGTCATGAAGATCCTTTGTATTCAATGCCCCCCCTCGGTGAATCGCTGACCCAGAACATGTGTGCCAATCAGCAATATTGCCTTGACTCCGGCTTTGGATTATTTAATAAACAGTCTGTCGCTAGAAAGTAGCATCAGTAATAATTCTTCATAATGCTTTTTTTGCACTGGATCAGCATCCGCAGTGCTTAATACAGAGAAGCAACTGCATATAAATAAGGCATCTGTACACATTTTTTTTGTTCACGCTATTTATATTTTATAACTAGGGCAAGCAAATGCTTTGTGTTTATGTGGCTGCTTACCTCGCACCCCCCCCCCCCTTATCTTTCCCTGACAGTGTCCTCCTCTAGATATTGATCTCAGTCACACAGCAGATGTCAATAATTTTGATTTTTCACATACCTGTGGCAGAGAAAATGAGATTGACATTCATCCGCACTTTTTCCTGGCTCACAAAACAAGATTTTAAAATGTAGCCTGGCTTTTTTTTTTTTTCTGTGCTGTCTGTCATTATGATATTTGAGTTGCTATGAATGCCATGCAATGTAACATTATAAAATATATGGTAGATGGAACACATCATCTGTAAGCTGAGATAGTTTGTGTTTCCCCAATAGCTTTGGTTGTTCCTACGTTATTTCTAGATGAGTGATCACAGTGTCTGCAGACTTCCCACAACTTATTCCTCTTGCAATTACTGTATCTATCCATCTATAACTCTGATATGTCTTTTTAGAGCTCAGCATGAGACTGCACACCTTCCGCAGAAAGGAAATATGTGATAGATGACAGTTAACTCTTTTAATGTCTGCGGAGTTAGACATGTTATTTTAAACATACAAGTCTTGGAAAATCGTGTATTTTGAGCCAGATTGTTTCACAATAAAATCATCTTTTGTGGGATCCAACAAATTCAAGCAAGCATGCACCTAAAGTGTTACTCAACCCATATGTAAAGTCTTTTGTGGGATCCAACAAATTCAAGCAAGCATGCACCTAAAGTGTTACTCAACCCATATGTAAAGCATTTTGTGGGATCCAACAAATTCAAGCAAGCATGCACCTAAAATGTTACTCAACCCATATGTAAAGTATTTTGTGGGATCCAACAACTTCAAGCACACATGCACCTAAAGTGTTACTCAACCCATATGTAAAGTATTTTGTGGGATCCAACAAATTCAAGCAAGCATGCACCTAAAGTGTTACTCAACCCATATGTAAAGTATTTTGTGGGATCCAACAAATTCAAGCAAGCATGCACCTAAAATGTTACTCAACCCATATGTAAAGTCTTTTGTGGGATCCAACAAATTCAAGCAGGCATGCACCTAAAGTGTTACTCAACCCATATGTAAAGTATTTTGTGGGATCCAACAAATTCAAGCAAGCATGCACCTAAAGTGTTACTCAACCCATATGTAAAGTCTTTTGTGGGATCCAACAAATTCAAGCAAGCATGCACCTAAAGTGTTACTCAACCCATATGTAAAGTATTTTGTGGGATCCAACAAATTCAAGCTAGGCATGCACCTAAAGTGTTACTAAACCCACAACAGTAAAATCCATCTGTATATGCAGTAAAGCATGCTGGTTATACTCACTGTGGAACCTAAGGGGTTAATCCTCTGCACTATGTAAAAAGGCTGTTTGCTCCTGTCTTCTCTGCCCCTCCTCTTGTTTAAATGTCCACACTGATAAGACAGATTGAATTTGTAGCACTTTTGCACATGCTCAGTTTAGTATGTATTGCTAGAGTTTTTTTTTTCTTGTGAGAGTGCATGTGATCAACAAAGGGTCAATTAGCACTGTCCAGGCAGAAGCTCAGGGGTTTCACATCCTCCTAGAGCAGAAAGAAAACTCCTCCAAACTTTTTATTAAGATTGATGAGTGGAGATATCACCAATTAAAACACTTTGTCGGGAATCTTCCGAAACCTTTGAGATTGAGAAAGGATTGGAATCTGTTTGAGAGGTTGTTGGAATCACGTGGAGATGGGAAACAGGGCACGGCAAAAGTGTATAAGATTCTCACTGAGTTAGATACACAAAGCCAGTGTATATAGTAAAATGGGAAAGGGATTTGGGAATAGAGATAGATGAAGACAAACAAAGGAAAATATATAGACTAACACACGAGAATATAAACATGAGAGAGGTGGAGGTAAACTATAAGTGTTTAACAAGATGGCACATTGCACCGAACGTTGAATATAAGATGAGTGGGGAGAATGCACCGGAGTGTTGGCGGGGGTGTGGAAAGATAGGTACGTTATATCATATATGGTGGGAGTGCCCAAAGATTCAAGGTTTTTGGGAGACGGTGGTTCATTTGATTGGGATGGTCTCTGGGACAAAGATAGGTTTGGACCCAGAGTTGTGTCTACTACATAGTTCAGAGCTATCAGTGAATAAATACAAGGATTCGGGTATATGGTACTATCTGAAAGCGGCAAAGGGTCTGATACCGACGTTTTGGCATAGCTCAGAGGTGCCGAGAGAAGAGGATTGGGTGGAAAGAGTGAACCAGATATGTAGGATGGAGAAACTGTATTATATGCAAGAAGACAAGATGGGGTTATACTACAGGAGGTGGGTAAAATGGGAAGATTTTGTGTCCAAGGTGAAAAACATGAAGTAGTAGAGTGGGATGGGTGTAAGTACATATTATTTAGGCAAAGACGTAATGAGAAATGCAGAGTGGGTGATTTTACTCGTGGGGGGAGGTTGGTTTTTCGGGGCGGGTGGGGTATTAGTTAGGGGGGGTGGGGGTGAAGGGAATAAAGATAGAAGGGGAATAAAGATAGAATGGGGATATAATTAGTTATGGTTTAGATATATTTGAAAGTTTTGTATGTTATATGAGAGTAATGATGAAATTTGTATTTTATATGGAAAACTAATAAATATTTAAATTAAAAAAAAAAAGAAAGAAAACTCCTCCTACAAGCTTTAACCAGTGCTCTGCTGAAGTCACAAGACTGCTCTAACATATGATGAAAAAAGGTATTTAGCAGTTTATATTTACTAAAATATTTGTATTTCCATGTTCTGTGTACTGTGGGAGACAGTATTTAACCCCTTATTGCCAGTGCCTCCTGTGCCTGTAGGCGGGTTTCTGATCATGTGACCACCATGACTGGCTGTCACAGTGGTCACATAATCGGAAAGTTCCCAATCACAGGTAGCGTTTGGGAGCTTTCCGTTAGCCTCCAGTAACTGTGCCAGGAGCACGCACGGTGCACGCTCTTGACACAGTTCTGTTTATTTTTAGGTACGCATATATGTGACCTCTCAGTGTTAAACTGATACTAAAGATTCATTTTTTGGAGGGAAAATATCAAACATGTCTATACTGTGGGCAGCACAATGGCTAAATGGTTAGCACTTCCGCCTGGCAGTACTAGGGTCGTTGGTTCGAATCCCAGCCACGGCACCTCCTGCCTGGAATTTGCATGTTCTGCCTGTGTGGGTTTCCTCCGGGTACTCCGGTTTCCTCCCACACTCCAAAGACATGCTGGTAGGTTAATTGGATCCTGTCTAAATTGGCCCTAGTATATGAATGTGAGTTAGGGACCTTAGATTGTACACCCCTTGAGGGTTAGGGACTGATGTGAATGTACAATATATATGTAAAGCGCTGCGTAAACTGACAGCGCTATATAAGTACCTGAAATAAATAATACTTACCTGCTGTGTGTAGTGGGTTTGCACACATCAGCCTGAATCCTTCTCTTCTCAGGCCCCTCCCGCCTGTTGGGTGACCCCACAGCAAGCAGCTTGCTATGGGGGCACCCACTGCTCCGTGTGTCCAACAAACAAGATATACCTGTGCTCAAATCCCAACAGCTAGTGCATGCATTTATTCATCAGGTGCTAAAGGGGTGCAACCACATATTTCAATACATGTTTAAGCTGGCCAATTGTGTCAAAGTAATCCAGCTTAAACATGTATTGTAATATGTGCGAACTAAATATCCCTATTAATTGCATAGTCTGCTTGAAAGGGTATATACCAGTGTGCAGAGGGCCCTTCAGAATTGCTCCGTGTGTCCATTCACACAGGGAGCCACGGCTTGGCCCCATCCCCTCTATCCTCATTGGCTGACTGGCTGTGATTGACAGCAGCGGGAGCCAATGGCTCCTGTTTGCTTTCTCAGCCAATGAGGAGGTAGAGACCCGGGACAGCCAAGGCTGTTGTGCACATCAATGGATCGCAATGAGACTCAGGTGAGTATTGAGGAGGCTGGGGCGACTGCTGCACACAGGTTTTTTACCCTCATGCATAGAGACCCAAGAAGACATTGCACAGAGCAGGTCAGTATAACATCTTTTTATTTAAGTGTAGCTAAGTGCTAGGTGTATTATTATGCCTTTCAGGGACATTTACAGATAAAACTATGATCAGTCCTTTTACCCCTAGGGCCCAGTGCTGGGACAGCTACATCACTTCCTGTTAGCAGAGTGGATCCAGTTCTTCTGACAGTAGAGGATCTTGGAACTTGCAGTCCGATAGCCAATACACACTGTATTTCTGAGTACTGATTGAACTACAACTACCAGAGAGCTTGCAGAGCAGAAGAATGCTGGGAGAGCAGATATATTCTGCAGCAAGGGACCGGCTCTCTCTCTTGGATTCAGAGCTGAACACAGGGGGACTGCCGTTCTCCTCCAGAATCAGCTTATTGGCCTCCTGTACATCAGTTCAGCACAGCCGATCACTACACCAGGATCACATGAGTTTTGATGGATTGGGACTGTTACTATATGGTTCACACAGACATATCTGCTCACTGAGCTGACAGGCCATCAGACGGCAACTCTGAACATCCCTGTATATAGCCAAGATCCTGGGCAAGAACTTTTGTTCCTAGGAGGCCTTGCTACCTATGGAATTTGTGAGCAGGCAGATGCCCAACCTCTTTCTGTCATCAATCTAGAGACACTTCATGCAGACACCTTTACACCTCAGTATCAGGAGATCTTTGCTTTGAGCACCACTACCACTTATCATTTTAACTTCACTGAATTATCAATATTCACTACTGTTTATGGGCCCCGCCATTGTTAGCAGAAGACAATGGACATCACCATAACAGGAAATTTAAACATCACAGGACCCAAGTTGCAATCTCTAGTCAAGAGGACCTTTTCTCTTCTAATGCCATTGTTATATAAATTAGAGTACCTATATCTGTTCATGTGGGAGTATACATTTACATAATTCTCTGCGGTTGGCCTAGAGCAGTGTTTCTCAACTCCAGTCCTCATGGACCCCCAACAGGTCATGTTTTCAGGATTTCCATTATTTTGCACAGGTGATTTGATCAGTTTCACTGCCTTAGTAATTACCACAGCTGTTTCATCTGAGGGAAATCCTGAAAACATGACCTGTTGGGGGTCCATGAGGACTGGAGTTGAGAAACACTGGCCTAGAGGGAGCTGATAAGACAACATGATTTTCTTCCCCCTCTTACTGATGGAGTTGTGGTTTAATAGTTGAAGCTTAGTACTCATGACTATAAATTCAAAATACAGGTGGTATGAAAGGTGCAACACCCTATTAATTACGGTAACAAAATACTGAAACATTTGGGCTGTTAAGGCACCAGATATTAAATAATGAGAACCATATATCAACACACATAATTTTATTTTTACACAATAAAAAAAATTGTACATAAAATCCATTAAAAAAAGAAAAAGATTTGGAATCATTCATATAGGTGTACCCAAAACAAACATATAACCCTCTATAAGCCTATTAAAAATTGTAAATCAAGATAGCCAAAAGGAAAAAGTAAATGCACATATTTTTGCAAAAAAAAGTGCATATATTATTTTTCCCATAAGAGCCTGCAAAGCATTTCACCCATGATCCGTGGATCGCAGGTGCAATGTCAGGCTCCTGCAGATACCTCCTTTAGCTTTCTGCCTGTACCTGTGTACATGCTTTCTGTTAGAAAGCTGGAAGAAGTATCAGTGAACTACAACGGTGATCACCAGCACCCCTGTAGTTAATAGAGAGCTAAAAGTCCATCTGTCATGGTGACAGACAGGGAATTGTCATTTACAGAGAAGAACCCACTGTCAAGGGAAATCAGGGCTCGTGGGGTGAAGGGGGGTGTTGGTATATGTTACTTGGTACACCTTAAATACAGCTGTAGAATGTAACATGTTCCAAGGGTGAACTTATTTTCTAAATGACCCTACATGTGTATGCACCCCGGTGTACACATCACACACAGGTAAGGCCAACTAGGTCAGCTGCTTTGATCTAGTCTAGTCCACACACATTGTCCATCTTGGCTTTCCTTTTAGAACCCTCTTTTGCTATATCCATAGTGACCATACTAGAACTACCTTTAAATGTGCTTTTGTGATGACTAATCATTTTGACCCTGCTTGCCTTGACCTTGTCATTATTTCTGGTGTCTTCTTCTTTAACTAGCTGGTTCTGACTTCTGCCTTTCTGCTCCCCACCATGACCTTGGACTTGGATTGGAGTTAGGTTCCAACTTTCCAGTTTCAACCCTCGGTTTTGACTTTCCAGTTTCACTTGGCGGAGGTTCTGATTGCTCCTGGCTCACTACATTCAGATACCATTATCCCAGTACAGATGAAGCATCTAAAACTTTCTTGATATATGACCACAATTGAAAAAGACTGTGATTGGAGAGGTTATTGTAAGTGAAAAAGATACAGAAGACTACATGAAATGTGTGAAGAGAAAATATTTTTTTTTCTTTTATGTCTACCTAAATATATAAAAGTATATTTTTTCCAATTCCCTGCTTAGTTAAAACACTCCCCAAAAAAAAACTATTCTTAATTCAAAACAAACTACAAATACGGAAAGAAACTTTGAGCAAAACAGACACATTGCTAAAGATGAAAAATGTATTCCGCACAGAAATATAGAGCCATAGAATAATTAACAACTACATATATATATATATATATATATATATATATATGCAGTTCCAGAGCAGCCTGTATTTCTTTTGAGGTTGCCTGTGGGTTTTTCTTTGAATCTTAGACAAGTCTTCTGTCAGTTATGGCTGCAATCTTTCTTGGTCTACCTGACCTTGGCTTGGTATGAAGAGATCCCCCAACTTTCCACTTCTTAATAGGTTACAGTTGCAAGAAATGTGAACCCCTTGGGATTACGTGGAGTTTTGCATTGATTGGGCATAAAATGTGCTCTGAACGTCATCTAAGTCACAACAATAGAAGAACACAGTCTGCTGAACATAATACTACACAAACATTAGATGTTGCCATGGTTTAATTGCACATAACATGTAAACATTCACAGTGCAGGGAGGAAAAAGTATGTGAACCTTTGGACTTAATAACTGGTTGACCCTCCTTTGGCAGCAATAACCTCAACCAAACGTTTCCTGTAGTTGCAGATCAGACCTGCACAATGATCTGGAGTCATTTTGGACCACTCCTCTTCACAAAACTGTTTCAGTGTAGCAATATTCTTGGGATGTCTGGTGTGAATCGCTCTCTTAAGGTCATGCCACAGCATTTCAATCGGGTTGAGGTCAGGACTCTGACTGGGCCACTCCAGAAGGCTTATTCTGTGCTGTTGCAGCCATTGTTTTGTTGAATTACTTGTATGCTTTGGGTCATTGTCCTGTTGCATCACCCATCCTCTGCGGAGCTTCAGTTGGCGGACAGATGGTCGTACGTTTTCCTGCAAAATGTCTTGATAAACTCTGGAATTCATTTTCCCATCAATGACAACAATCTGTCCAGGCCCTGAGGCAGCAAAGCAGCCCCAAACCATGCATTCCTGTGAATGTTTACATGTTATGTGCAATTAAACCATGGCGACATCTAATGTTTGTGTAGTATTATGTTCAGCAGACTGTGTTCTTCTATTGTGACTTAGATGACGTTCAGAGCACATTTTATGCCCAATTCATGCAAAACTCCACGTAATCCCAAGGGGTTCACATACTTTTTCTTGCAACTGTATATATATATATATGAAAGAGATATGGTTTTATTGTGTGCAGATTTCCTAAAAACAAATAAAAAAGAAGATAACTTAATAAATAACCTGAAAGCAAAGCAGAGCACTTTATGGATGCTGTGGCCTAGTTAGCTCTCTAACACAACAGCAGCATCTAGGGCATGCTGACACATATTTTGCTGTTATTATTGTTGTGTGCAGAAAGGTTATAGGTTAAGTAACGAGTACTGTGCTTCTAGACTGTACCAGTATTGTCTGGCTGGACAGTTACTCAATACTCTGTCTACATCAAACATGACAAATGTTTGTCTCAATCATTTACTGGCAAGGTTTGTAAGAAAGCTACATCCTATGGGGAAATCCTGTATATCTAGGCCAAATAATGCACAGCTTTGTAAATGTATCTAAATTATTGCAACTGTTTAGAATACATTTCAAATTCAAGTCCATGCCGATATAAACCATACCATTTAACCCAGTTACTGTATGAATTAAAGAAAAACATGTTAAATGTATTTTTATATAGCATGTACTAGATTATTATACTAGACAAAATAATAGGTTTGCTTAACCAACTGTAAATATACTGTGAGCGGGCAGAAGATGCAAGCACAATCACATATATGTACATGATTGGCCTTCTCATGCCCCCTGTTGACCTGTGCTGTGACAGTGTATAGTATAAGCATTGATCACTGTATTTGTGTCCCTGTTGATGTCAGTGTCAGTTAGTGTATCTTCCAGTCCGTGTCAGCTAGCGTCAGATTACCCACCACACTATCGCAGTCTCACTAGAAGCCACTGATCACCGCCATTGCCAGTATAGCTTCATAGCTGCGGAAATGCCAGTGTATATATACCATAGTATGTAGATGCTATAACATTTTCACAAAACAATAATATACTGTACTCTTACTGGGATTTTTTTTTTACCAAGGACATAGGTGTGCAAAGCCTATTGCATTAAGGTGTGCATGCCAAAGCTCAAACAAGTATATATATACACGCACACACACACACATATAAATATATATATATACAGGTGAAACTCAAAAAATTTGAATATCGTGCAAAAGTTCATTTATTTCAGTAATGCAACTTAAAAGGTGAGACTAATATATGAGATAGACTCATTACATGCAAAGCAAGATAGTTAATATAGTGATTTGTCATAATTGTGATGATTGTGGCTTACAGCTCATGAAAACCCCAAATCCACAATCTCAGAAAATGAGAATGTTGTGAAAAGGTGCAATATTCTCGGCTCAAAGTGTCCCACTCTAATCAGCTAATTAAGCCATAACACCTGCAAAGGGTTCCTGAGCCTTTAAATGGTCTCTCAGTCTGGTTCAGTAGGAATCACAATCATGGGAAAGACTGCTGACCTGACAGTTGTGCAGAAAACCATCATTGACACCCTTCATAAGGAGGGAAAGCCTCAAAAGGTAATTGTAAAAGAAGTTGGATGTTCCCAAAGTGCTGTATCAAAGCACATTAATAGAAAGTTATGTGGAAGGGAAAAGTGTGGAAGAAAAAGGTGCACATGCAGCAGGGATGACCGCAGCCTAGAGAGGATTGTCAGGAAAAGGCCATTCAAAAGTGTTGGGAACTTTCACAAGGAGTGGACTGAGGCTGGAGTCAGCGCATCAAGAGCCACCACACACAGACGGATCCTGGACATGGGCTTCAAATGTCGTATTCCTCTTGTCAAGCCACTCCTGAACAACAAACAATGCCAGAAGCGTCTTACCCGGGCTAAAGAAAAACAGACCTGGTCTGTTGCTCAGTGGTCCAAAGTCCTCTTTTCTGATGAGATGTATGTCATTTGGAAACCAAGGACCCAGAGTATGGAGGAAGAATAGAGAGGCACACACTGCAAGATGCTTGAAGTCCAGTGTGAAGTTTCCACAGTCTGTGTTGATTTGAGCCATGTCATCTGCTGGTGTTGGTCCACTGTGCTTCATTAAGTCCAGGGTCAATGCAGCCGTCTACCAGGACATTATGGAGCACTTCATGCTTCCTTCTGCAGACGAGCTTTATGGGGATGCTGACTTCATTTTCCAGCAGGACTTGGCACCGCCCACACTGCCAAGAGCACCAAAACCTGGTTCAATGACCGTGGAATTACTGTGCTTGATTGGCCAGCAAATTCGCGAACTCGCAAACTGAACCCCATAGAGAATCTATGGGTCATTGCCAAGAGAAAGATGAGAGACATGAGACCGAACAATGCAGAAGAGCTGAAGGCTGCTATTGAAGCATCTTGGTCTTCAATAACACCTCAGCAGTGTCACAGGCTGATAGATTCCATGCCAAGCTGCATTGAGGCAGTAATTGCTGCAAAAGAGTCCCAAACCAAGTACTGAGTACATATGTATGCTTATACTTTTCAGAGGTCCGATATTGTTCTATGTACAATCCTTGTTTTATTGATTGCATGGAATATTCTAATTTTCTGAGATTGTGGATTTGGGGTTTTCATGAGCTGTAAACCATAATCATCACAATTATGACAAATCACGTCTTGAACTATCTTGCTTTGCATGTAATGAGTCTATCTCATATATTAGTTTCACCTTTTAAGTTGCATTGCTGAAATAAATGAACTTTTGCACGATATTCTAATTTTTCGAGTTTCACCTGTATGTGTATGTATGTATATATATATATATATATATATATTGTGGGAACTCGCTTCAAGTGGTAGAGCTCTTCTTGTTAAACACACAGCAACTCGCTTTCTTTTCAGGGCTTTTTTACCCACTTTTATTTAAGAAAGTTCAAGAAAACACAAATGCTTCCCACGCAGGGGTATCCACCATCAAACACAACAATATTCAGCCTCCTGGCTTGCACGCAGTTTTAAGTCTGCCTCCTGCAGACTCTTCCCAAAGTATGGCACTAGCACACAGCTAGTCCGGCTTCCACCTGACTCCACGGCAGAGAAGTCTGCCGGGGTGGAATCCTCCTGACTCCGTTTGCCGGGGTGGAGCTCAGACTCATGGCCTGGCCTCCACAAAAAGGCCTGCACACACCTGTGCAATCAGCACACTGGCTGCTCCCAAAATATGGGCCCAGGATTGGAGATTTCATCCCTCCCAAATCTCTTAGAAATCTCCAGGCAACAGGTCCCAAAACAGGCTTTACAAACCAAAGAGGAAACTTATAAACCCGTTTCCTCTGCATTATGAGAACTGCCTGGAGCCCCTCAACCTGCATGGTTGAGAATCCTGGGTCTCCATCATGATTTCCACCGTGGCAGGATACCGCACTGCCACAATATATATATATATACACACACACACAAATTATATATATATATATACAGTTTTCCTTGCGGCACTCTACGCCGCCGGCACATGATCTCCCTGCCTGCAGATTCAGAGTGAGAGAGAAATGCTTCCACACTTATAAGCAGAGCCGCTCAGTGGGAGATCTTTCCCATCTCCCCACTGGCACACACAGTAATAATGCTAATACCAATGGGGTGATTAGGGTGTGCCCAAGCACATCCAGCACACTCTGTGTACACGCCAAGGACATGAAGCAGAATAGCTTAATTTTAAGAAGAAATTAGATTTTTTTTAAAGTGTTACTAAACCCAGGATTCCGCATTCACTATATCTGATCTCCCAAAGTACACAGAACATGAAATTAAATTATTTTAGTAAATATAAACTTCTAAATACCTTTTATCAACAGCAGTTAGAGCCGTCTTGTGACATCTATCAGTGCTTAGCAGAGCACTGGTTAAAGCTTGTAGGAGGATGCAGAACCCCTGACCTCTGTCTGGAAAGTGCTGATTGGCCCTGTGCTGATCACATGCACTCTCCCAAGAAAAAAAAACTCTCTAGAAATACACACTAAACTGAGCATGTGCAGAATGGCTCCAGTTCAGTTTGTCTTATCAGGAGATAAGAGGTGAACATGTGAACAAGAGGAGGAGCAGAGAAGTCAGGATCAAATCATGAAGGGGTTAAAACCTTCTGGAGGTCAAGTGGTTAACAGAAAGCAGTACCAGCAAGATTTGCACTACTCCTACTTTCGCCATTGTTGCCTCAGATTGGAAACATTCCCGATATTTCTGGGTACAATGAAATACATGACATTTCCCTTGCCTTCTTTCAGTGCAGAGTGTAGTGCCAAAGCAACCAATCACCAGACCAGAGTACTATCACACCTGGGAGTGGAGGAAGCCTTATAGTATATGTAACATTCGACTATGTTGAAATCTATAGAAGACCTTGGAGAAACTCTGGCAGAGGATAAGAGTGGATGGGCAGTGAATGTAAAGT